>NC_048896.1:50022126-50297500 GCF_011077185.1 Oxyura jamaicensis | reverse complement strand
TCCCTTCCCTTCCCTTCCCTTCCCTTCCCTTCCCTTCCCTTCCCTTCCCTTCCCCATCCTTCTCTTTTTAAATTTATTTCTGTAACAAGTAGTATTTATAGATTACAGGGAACATTTTACTCTTATGACTTAGAGTCCTTTAAAAGAGTTTATACAAAAACACCAAAGGAATCACATTTGTAGCCTTATCTGGGCTGCTTTAATGCCTGTTGTTTGTGTGTGTGTTTTGTTTTGTTTTGTTTTACTCTTCAATGCTCTGAATATGGCTTTGCCTACATTCTGGATGGTTCCTTAAATTGTGGTCTGCGAGAAACACTTTATTTAGATTTCTCCCTAAGAAAGGGTCAATATTTGAGCCAAAATTTACCTTATCAAGTTAATATCAAGATATTAAATAATTACACATTAATAAATACTTCAGCAAAACCTAACTATGAAAAACAGAAGAATAGCATGCTGTCATTGTTGCCACAACTGAGACTAAAAAGATCCATGTCTCAATAGCAAACATATAGTAGATATATTGACGTATTGTGCAATACATGATATACATCTATTCTGTATAAAGAGAAACTGTTATGATTAATACATAATATATATGGTCTTTTAAGACCAAGAGATATGTATTGAGTGAATAAGCTAGATTTATAATTTAATAGTTCTTTTTAGAACCTATAGTCAGATATATTTGAAAAATGTACACTATACTATCTTCAATCACTAACAAGAAGAAACTGAAGAGATGTTTCAGTTCAGAGGACATTTCTGTTACATATTTATGACTTTAGCTGAAACTGTGGAAAATGCTTTCAGTGCAGAAATCTTCAGTAAATTAATAACATTTCACAAGTTGCCAGGTGAATAGAATATTTAATCTTCTGGGAAGTATATATGTCTGCACGAAGAAAAAAAATCACACAAAAATTACCTTGCTTTTAATAAAAAAAAAAAAAAAAAAGTCAGAATGCAAAATAAACGTATGACTTTGAGGCTGTAGTATGAGAAATATGGAGCTGCTAAAGTGCATCCACAATTTTTGATAAGAAATTTGAAGTATACTTAAGTGATTCTTAAGTCTGAATTGTATTTTTTTGCATTCTGCATGTAAATGTTTTATCTTTGTTTGTTTGTTTGTTTGTTTGTTCTGGACTGATATTATTAATATTCTTACTTAAACAGAAGTCTCTGGAATGCTGGAACTCTGATGTCCTGAGGCTTTTGCTGTGTTAGAATGGGTTAGGTGCAGCTGCAATTTTACAGCGTTCGGGTTCAGTTTGGCAAAAGCTGTGCAAAAAGTAGCGTTTAACTAAAGTAGTTTCTTTGACTGCAAAGCACAAGTATTTGTAAGACCAAGAACTAAATATGTGTGTGATATGGCAGTGCTGAGAATTAACGGAAAAAAAAGGTATTATTGCCAACCAAAAATAATGTTCCAGGAAACACAAAATTCATTGAAAAAGGGGGAGGGTGGGAGGAGGGAGAAGATGACTTTTAAGCTTTTTGGGTCTGAGCCATATTTCTAGTTTATTTGCACATTTATGGAAACTTTGTTATCACAGTTATTATGAATTATCAGAAATAAAAGCTTATTAAGAAGTCATACTATTGTGTGGGCCAGGCCTTTCAGCTGGGATTTAGTGTTCTCTTTACCAGACTGCACATATGGAATCATAACAGACATTGTATTTGAAATATTCCAGAGGGTATGCCACCTTCGGATCATTTCCCTAATTGACATGATAAGTGGAAATGATTTTGCTCTTGGAGTGGCTTAGGCAAGTCTATGCTGCAGTGGGGAACTTGAATTACATCTTTAATCTAACCAGCAGGGGTAGGTAATAGTAGTGTCAGCCCAAATTTCAACAAGGGCTGGAAATAGGAATGCTTGTTTCCCTTTTCTTCTCTTCACTCCCTCTGCTAGCCATTCTAGAATGAGGCTGGGACAGGGAATGAGGCTGCGACATTCTTGCTAACCTTACACCCCCTAACCAGAGTGCAGTCATACCTTGACAGCAGTATTGCACATGCTTTAAATTCTGATGATGGATAAAATGCCCACAGGGTCTACTCTGCCATCTGCAAATCATAGCAGTCTCTAATTGCTATCCTATTAAACTATGTCATGTTATTGCAGGGCCTGAGACGCCTAACAAGAAAAATAACAATGTGATTTTTTTCAACAGAATGTGCACTTATAAACATTTTTATATGTTTTTTCTTTATGCCTAGGTTAAGCATAATCAATGCTAAATGACAGTGAAATTCTTCCTAGCATATTTGAAATTGCATGTTTTTATGGGGATATATCTCAAAGTGCTCTATTTAATTAAAGCCCAAAGAGTCTTTGTTCAGGATGCATTTATTTTACAGTTGCATGGGTGTGCATACATCTATTTTCTGAAATTGTATTTGTGCAATCACATTTTTTTCTGTGAGAGATTTTGCAGCAATAAAATGTTGCAAGTGTTACCATAGCAATGATGATCTCAGAGTAGCAAAAAATGTTCTTGTTGAATCCCACTATCAGGTTATGGTTCCAGCTCAGTGAATTTTCCCATCTTTTTCTTGAAATATTAAATGAGTGTGACCATCACATGATGGTCATATATGAAAGAAAGCTGTTATTTTTGTTCTTATGACAGCAAATGCACTGGTTTAAAGAGTATGCACATCAGTGAACACACTTCACGTGAGAATGAACTGTGAGACTGCACATGAAAATAACATAAGAACATCTTTCCAAGTTCCAGGAAAAGCATAGGATGTTAGTTTTCCAATTTGTACCCCAGTAACCCACGAATCAGTATGTTAAGACTAAAATGGTTATGCAGGTCTTAAATGAGTATGAGAGAAGGGAGAATATTGGCAAAACCATATCATCCCTACGTGCCACTTGCCAGTGTATTTTGTACAGATGGAATTCTTATAATACTTAATAAAAATCTATGCACAATGAGCATACTCGTGTTCTGGCAAGTAGTCTGGCAAATTTGGAAGCTTTGGACAGAACCATTCAAGCGTTCAGCTATTAATATTAGGGTTTTGCCATGCTGCAGAGGTAACATACGTGCATGTATGTGACTTCCTTAACATAATCAGTGATGAGATAATGCAGTGAGCCAATATGCCATTGTGCAAAATGGTATGATGGGACTTCTTTTCATAAATAAGCCCCTTGTCTCAGCAACTTACGCCCTAAACTTGCTAGGCATTTAAACATATGGACCAAATTTTGTATCCGAAGATGCTTAAAGAACTATTAGTGCTCCAGCTCAAGATGCATATCCTCGGGTTTGATTTTAAGTCTGTACTATTTTACAGAAATCACTGGACACAAGATGGATGTTGTGCCATAGTGAAAAAATAGTCAGGGTAGGAAGAAAACAATTGTCTGATCAATTGACTTTCTGATTTCAGATTATTTTTTTTTTCAAATGTTATATATTGACAGTTATTCAGAGCCTCCTCATTAGATTTTTAACATCTGCATAAGTCTCTAGTGAGGATTCTAAGATCTTGTGTTGATTCTCTTCCCTTGCAAGCCACATGCCTTATTTTACAACCAAAGAAGTGTAAATGTACTTATATTCTATATTAGGCTAAGGAAAAAACAGCTCCCTCAAATCTCATCTGATCAGGACCTTTCCTGCAGTAGACCTAATCCAAATTTAAATGCTATGCCTTTCTATCTCTAAGTGGCCTTTGAAAGTCAGCCTCTTTTCATGTTTCTTCAGGTGCTCAGTAACACAACTCTGAAAGCAATGTTGTGGTTTCATACTTAATTCAGGCCTCAGCTATTTCAGTCTTTTCCTGTGGACAACATTACGATAAAAGACGTTGGATTCTGTGACAAGACTTGGCATGTATTACAAAACCATTTCATTTAATCTTCAGGTGTTTGCTTTGGAAGGCATTAGGCATCTCTATTCTTTTGAAGTTTCCCATATTTTGATATTCCTGTCTGTGTTCTTTCTGATTTTTATTTTTTCTGTGTTCTGTAATATAAAAATCAATATTGAAAATGCAGTGGCTTCTCACATTCCTCTGTGGATTTGTGATGGTTTACAATATATGGCTAATTAACTAAGTAAAGTCTGAGAATTATGCTAAACACTTCCCAAACTCCATGCTCTATTTTTGTGTATGTAGTTTTTATTAGTATTTAATATTTCCTGGAAGGGCAGGTGTTTGTAGGATTTCTCAAATGATTTACTGTATTAACCTTTATAAAATTATCATAATATTGGCATATTTTTCTTTAAAATAACTTTACTGAATTGTGTATGCCACAGTTCCTTCCACTGTGGCAATGGAATATTCTTTAAACCTCTGCTACAGCACCACTATTTAATCTGCAGTACATCTGAAGGTAACTGTATTGAAACAGAAATATTTGTTTCTGGGATAATACTTCTGCAGGAATTATACACCTATAGTTGTATACTGCTGGTGCAGCTCACCTCAGTAGCAGCTCAGGAATAAGCACTTATTATCCAGTAAAAATATCTTAATAGATTAAATACCACACAATGCCTACCAAACAGAACAATTGTCAGATATCTGTGGTTGCAATCATGAGCTATTCCGTTACTCAGTAATGTGTCTTTTGCAAGCGTGTGCTAACTTCTTACTCAACATAGGCACTCCATAATGATGGTAAATTCATGGAAATATATGGAAGAATTAGTAAAGTAAAGCAATTTACTATCTGTGTAATTACATCAGGAACATTTTTCCAATTGAAATAAATTTTATATAGATCAGGAGAGTTTTCTATAAATATTAGAGCTGATCATTTATCATCAACTGCAATTAAATGTATCAAGTATATCTTTTTTCTTTGCTTCCCTGCAAACTGTTCAGAGAAGTGACAGAATTTTGCAAAGAAGTCCATGAATACTTTGTGAACAAAATCATTTTCTGTGTTGTTGATGAACTGTATGCTTTTTGTTGTATATGTCATATCACATGGTATTATTTCTCATTGTATTGTTTAAATAAGAGCAATCAGAAAAAATAATTTTAATAGCAAATAAATTTCAATTTTAATAATGTATTCTAACATTAGTGAAACTTTAAAGACTATTTTTCCTAATAAATCGGTACTCATCTTTATACTAAAAGCTGATAATAAGAATAGGACTGAGCTCATGCATATTTGCTATTCTAAACATGAATATCTGCACTGCTTTCTTGTGTCACCCGTCTGGTTAATGCCCCTAGTTTCCCTATGCCTTCTCTGGCACCCAAGTATTAGCTTGACAAGCTAGACATTGAGACATGTTTAAGGTGTTCTGGTATTTATTTTGAAACTCATATTGACTAAGCCTGCTGAGTTTCTCTGAGTTTTAAAGTGTATGTCTTGCTGATGGGTTATGGGAATGCCTGCTGGAAAAGGGACTTAATGACATTGCATAAATTGATTTCTCTAAATTACAAGGGGCATGCAAGGTTTGTTTACAAACTCTCCGAAGGAAAATACCATAGTTTTCTCATTGCAGACTGATATCAAAAGAGCTCTGGGGTGCTCCTATTGTGCTGTGGGTATGGTATTTGGATATGATATTGGTTCATTTAGTGCATTTGATGAGAAGTGGAAATGAAAAGATATGAACATGCAAATAATGTTATACCTGTAGTGTTTTTTAAATTCTTGTTTAATTAGCTACAGGTCAGAAGCACTCTGCTTCTGAAAAAAATACCAGACTATTTTAATTTTACCGAGATGATATCTAAACAATGATTATGAGAAAGATACAGGAACTGGGGAGTCTAGTTTGTTCCCATGACAGCCTCATTTCTTATGAATTTTTAAAGAGGGATCCTTATTCAATTGTTTTTTTTCATAAGATTTCAAAATATGCCCAAGTGTTATGAACTTTAATATCTAGTATATTGCATTCCAAAGATCCCTGTGCAATCTAAAAGGAAATATATATATGTATATATATATGTTTTAAGAAGTCATGCTTTCATTAAATTATTTTCTAAAATTCTCCAATAAGCTTCCCCAGAAACAATATATTTTTCCATTAAGAACTAAATATTTTTTGGCAAGAAAAGTAGTAAGTTCAGAATTACAGGGACACTAGACATTGAAAATCTGCAGTTCTTCATGGATACTCGATTATCATTTTCCATTCATTGCACTTACTTTCAGAAAAAAAATAATGAATTTTCAATATCTCTTCTAGAAAGACATTCAATTTATGTGCCTGTTCTTGTATTGATAGAAGAGCTAAAGATTTCTTTCTGAAAAGACTTTTCGTTCATTGTAAGAGATGCACTAGGAAAGTAGGTTAAAATTATGTTGCTAGGGAACAGAAATGGATCCTAGCAACTGCTACAGAAAATGAAAATTGTATGCATGTTTTAAAGACTGTTTCAACCCACAGCAATTTTGTTGGCTAATATCTCAAAGATGATTAATTTTGTGTTCATGATCTATTTGTGCTATTTTATTAGCAAAATAGTATTTCTTATTTATAGTTGTGCTCTTAGAAATGGAAAAACATTTTTTACCCATTATAGTATCTCACAGTGTGCTGATAATATGCTTGGTGTCTGGTTGGCCCAGAACTGTAACCCTGATCTACATTCCTCATTTGCATGCAGGATTTGCCTGTTAGAGAGACCCTTGTTAACCTGTGGCTGTTAGGTAATCAGTGCTCTAATGGAGTATTTGTTTTAATGAATTGTTATTGTTATGTTCAGGGACTGAACATCTGAGGGATGATGTATGCAGGTGTGATTCCAAAATACTTTCAAACTTTTTTTTTTTTCTTTCTCTTCTGCTTCTTACTTGATCACCCTTCTTCTTATATTGCTAGATTAGGTCTTTCTTACTTCTCTTTCTTACTATCCTTTCTTCCCTGAATGGCATATTTATATCCATCTCCCTCAGTGAACCACTGCATTGGAATATAGGGCATTAGTTACACAAAATAGCACTTCATGACTCATTTTAGCAATGCTGACTACCTTCAAAGTGCATAGCCTTGTATTAGTGACAGCTGTATGGTAGAGAAAGATCCTTTATATTTTCAGCATGTAGGCTGAAACTATGCAAGCTCGGTACCACTTGATCTATGTATTTGTTGATAAGTATTCTCTATCAAATTCAACGTATTCTCTATACGTTGATACGTATTCTCTATCAAATATGTAGGTATGTATAGACACACAAACACAATCATTTACCATACCATGTCATCCCAAATTTATGTGTATATTCTAAAGTGCATTTGTGTAATATTGTTTTACTCCTTCCTTAAATGCTAAGATAAACACCACTATAGGAATAATATAAAGTAGGCTAACACACACAGCTGAAATAGGTTCCAGCTTCTGTTGTCTTTCTGTAGTATGTACTTGAGTGAATCTTGGAGCAACAGAAAAGAATTAAGCTGTAAAATAGGCCATGCAGTTGTTATGATACAAAGTGCTATCTCCTGCAAGGCCTGCTAAGGAGTAGGAACTCTGAGTGAGTTTAAATATCGAAAATTAAATTACATAGAAAAGGTGAAGAAAAACCAATGAGACATGATATAATTTACTTTCTGTAACAATCTCAGGTAAACTACCTGTGTCTACAGGCAAATATTGCTAAGCAGGAGCTTCTGAGCGATTGGGGCTTGGGACTTTTGGAGGAAAACATGAGAGTCAGTAAATTGTGAAGAATCCATCTGTTCTTATAGGTGTATCATGAGGAAGAAATTAGAAATTGAAAATGAAGAAATCTTTAAGCTTGTTTTGGTTTAGGATGGGCATGTAAGTGACACCCTATGAACTGTTGTGAAGCAGTTGAATAGCTCTTCTCTCATTCATGAGTCAGCAAGTACCCAGTCAAAAACAGAACATTTCTCCCTGTCTGTCTGCTGGATATTTTTATGCCCTTCTTGCCCCAGAACCTTTGGGAAATTCCTTTTAGGCTTTGTTGCTTGCAAACTGAAGGAAAGCATTGGACTATCTGTATCCATATGGACAGAAGATGGGTCCAAATATGGTATTCCCCTCTCTTGAGTTGTTACAGTTCCACAGACACACATGCCTTGGCCATTTAAAAGATTCTAGATCAGAACCACAATTTGAAATGAATCTGTAAAAGCAGTAAATAAAAGATGCAGAAGTTCCACATCTGTATTCACGTTTGGAATATCACATATACAAAATGAGCTGCTATATCCTGTAAAACATCCACCAGTGAATTCACTTGAGCTATAGTCTTGTGAAAAATATGTAATTTATTTGTTCTTGCCTGTTTTTCAAAGGACACAAATACACAAGTCATAAACATACACACTTGTTCGTATGTACATACACCTAAAAATGAGCCCACAAACAATAAACTCATTTGGCTGTTCCAACATTAGTTTTATTGCAACTAATGGTTAAAAAGACTATTCAAATCTATTCGCCCAAACATAGAATTAAATAGAATTTGGAAGACTCCTTGCTGTAGCGGCTTCTCACTTCCACTAACATTGAAGAGTATTTTTGATGTTATTTCAGTTTAATCAAATAACTGGGTAAAAGCTGATTTCAAGATGCATTTTTTCTTCTCTGTGTCTTTAAATTGGACCAGAGATTTTATGTATTGTTTAATATTTTTGTAGAAAGTCCTGCTTCATAGAGATCAGATTTGTTTGTTCCCTTTGTGGGAGGGCAATTGTGTCACCGTGGTTGCAGGTTAAGTATAAGAAAAGGTTTCATGGGAGGATATTTAAGTGACATGTTTGTAAGTGAAGCAGCAGCAGCAGCAGGTTATGGATAAAATGAATGAAGTTCTTCCTGGCAGTGATAACATTTTAGCGTTTTCTTCTGTGTGAAAGTTTTCTTAAACTGCATGATCTCCTAAACCTTCCTTAAACATGCCACACTTAAAATTGAACAGATTTTGACATGATGTACAACTGTGTTTTAACAATAAAGCATATGCCCATCCATTTAAGGAGGAATAGAAGTGTATCCCTCACACCTATTCTTGTTAAATAAGATAAAAAGATCAAGTTCCCAGAAAGTAAAGGACTAGAAAATGCTTAATATAGTTTTGGGTGTATGGAAGCTTACCCAAATGTAGACTACTAAATCTTCTACTAACCTTTAATCAGACTCATTAATTGGGTCGTTGTTTAAATGACTTCTACTGTTTCCAGATTAGCAAACCGGCAGAAATGGTGGAGTAAAAATAATAGTAACTACTTGTACATGCTTGTATAGCCTAAGGATTGATATTAAGGAGTTACGTATACACTTACAAAGGAAGACCTGTGGGAAAATAAGGTTTCAGAAGCTGTAAATTTCAGACAATTATGTGAATGTTTGACCTCAGGTTCTTATTTATGCAAGTTCTGTAGCATTATAGTCTAAATACTTCTAAATAGAGCTGCAATTGAAAAAGAAAGTGTATAATACATAATTGTGTTCAACTGAAAAACCACAGGTTATATGTTTTCAAAGATGCAATGCAGCATATACTGGGTTTTTGAAAATTAAATTCTTCACGTTTTATCTGCTAAGAAACTTAAAGATTCCTGACTGGCTGTTAGAAATCCAAATATCACAATAGTTTACAAATTGTTTCCCACTTAAGTAACATTATATAAAACCAACACTCACAGTTATGTACAAAGCTAGTAAACTGCATGCTCATTTGTATTGTAGCTTACGGTCTGGAATTGCTTAAGTAAGGTAACACTCAAATCAATGTGTGTGATAAAGCTTATCTCATCTTAATAAGAAAGAACTTTTTTTTTTTTTTTTTTTTTTTTTTTTTGTAGGGGATGTGAGGTGGTAGAAATCACTCAACGGACAATAGCTATCCCCAAACCTGGGCTCATGTCACAGGTTACCTTAGCCTCCTGAGGATTTACTTTCAGAAGCATGTTTTCTTGTTAGAAGCATAAGTTTTCTTGTCTTGTTTTCTTTCATGTTAGGTTCATGGGCCATTGAAATAACATATCCACCTTATCCCTGCATTTTTTTAAGCCTTTCTTCAACACTCCCTTGAACTACAGCAGAACTAAAGCTGGTATGCATGTACTAGCCATGAGGTATCTACCTAGTTTGAGTGTGTGCCAGCTCCACCAATTGCCAACCATGTGCAGTCTTGCAGTATGGAGATTTTGCATGGGCTCCCTTAATCAAGGTAAACTCTACCTAGAAATAATTATATACAATAGATGCTAACTTAATAAAGGGGCATTGTCCTTTTAAGGGAACAAAGAAGTGATAAAGTAATAGTGTAATCCTTGTAAACACAGCTAAAACCTCAATAAGCTAAGAAATAATGAAAAGTAATCAGCACTGTGTCAGGATTCTTGATTAATAAATAACTAAAACTCACAGCCTGCTGAATAAGGGTGTTAAGTTTAATGAAATTAGATCTCAGCAATGTGAACTGGTCTCCCATTTAAAATAAAATAAAATCACCATTGCAGGAATTAGTTTTGTAATCTTACTCTGGTCCTCAAAACATTTTACTTTGCATTACCAAACCACTTAATGGTTTGGTAAAAGTTGGTAAAAGTGGTGATTTACAATATATCAGCACAATTTGTAGGTCAGGACAAAAGTGAAACAGCTCTATTGAAACAAACAAACAAACAAACAAACAAACAAACTGCTTGCACTAAGTTACATCTATGATATTCTGGTTGTCTTCTGCTTCATTAACCACAAGGACTGATCTCATATTAGTTTTCTCTTTTTACATGTTTGAGAGGATGGGGGATACAGTAAGGGAGGTGGATTAATTGTAAATGCAGGATCAATTAGATGTGATTTGTCCATTTTACACTACATTTATTTCCACATCTTGTTATTTCCTGCAGTACTGTCACTTATCTTATTTTTGTTTAAAAGAAATGTCTTGCTTTTCATACATCCAAAGCTATGTTGTTCAAGGAGCTTGACAGAAAATTGTCAGTTATAAATAATTGCTCTGTGAAAGTTAGACAGCATCATCTAAATCTCAAAGCACAGCTGAACAGGCAGCATATTTAATGAAACTTTAACAGATCCAGAAAAGTGGTTGACATGAACAAACTTTTATGATTAAATTAAGGATTGTTTCTAGTCCAAAACCCAAATTAACTACAGCAAAAACAATCCTAATGGCTCCAGCACGCTAAACAGGATTAAAGAAAATGTGTCCTAAAGCTGACAGTGATCATTGATCAAAACTTCAGTCTTTTTAGCCCTAAGGTAACCGAGTCAGATTTCATCACTGTAATCCTTAAGGTATAAAATAGGAATTGAACTTGCATGGTGATGCAAGCTGGCTATGAAATTAGGAGGCCTTGGCTCACAAAACAGGAAAAGTTGGCATACTCAATGGAAATGATGTTCAAAGTAGCTCACAGTAAGAATGAGAAAAGCAGCTTGTACTGCTCTGGAAGAATAAACGGCAGTTCTCTTTTTGCAGCACTCATACTCCATGCACTAATAAGTATTAGGTAAAAGAAAGTAAAATATATGCTAAAATAGTAATAAAAATAGTGATCCTTTGAAGTTTCTAAATGATAACAAAATGTCTATTATGAAATACGTGTGTGAAATATATTTCTGTGAAGAAAAAAGTATGTAGGAAATAAAATGTTATACCACATTTTGCATCATCTTTGCAAGGAAAGATGTAACTAGCTACAAAAAATAGTGTGTTTTCCTCAAAAAAAAAAATAATTAAAAAAAAATTAGTAAGAAACCTAACACTTGAAAAGGATTTGAGTAAATGAATAATAATTTAAAAAATATATATATATTTTTGCATTCTTACAATAAAAGTGAAAATTCTTCAGCTGAATTTCAGAACAGGGAGGAATTCTGCCTTAAAAGCACCATGATAGATGCAATAATTCTTTATTTTAATTATAAATCCTAGATCTCTGACTCAGCAAGATGATGAGAATTCGAAATGCATGTCCAGAGGAAGGATTACTGACTGAGAAGGGCTGAGCCATGAGCTCACTGTATCAGTTCTAATTGTACTTTGCTTTTCAAAATAGAAGCAGAGCATTGTTTCAATAGGACTCTTCCTTGGTTAATGGCTAGATTCTCTAAAGAAAGTTCTAAATACCTGAAATAATGCTGAATGCTTTTCCCTTCCCTGTCCCACATGGAAGGTGTAGGAAAAGCCCATATAGTGTAATGACCGTATCTACTTTGTCTTTTATGAGACCTCTGCCTATTAAGCAAATGGGGCACAAGCACTCTGACTTTGCATCCACAGGCACATCCAAGGGTGTGATCACAACTGTGGTGGTTTGCCCCAGCCATCCTAACTTCTCTCTCATGCTCTCAGTATCATCCCAGTGCTTGTCAGAAGCAGCACCACAATTGACTGTCGCAGTTCAACAAAATTTACGTCCCCATTTAGTACACTTCAGCACACGCTCAGGAATATTTTGACCCCAAAAGCTGTCACTTAACCATCCGTATGGCCAGATAAAACTCTGAGAGGCACACCCTGAAATAATATGGCCTTCTCCAACTATATATCTGACTATGGTCTTTTTATTTTTGAGGGACTTCATTGTATGCTGTTAGATGCCCTTGAAATACAGAAATTTTAATAGGTACAAAATGCACTGTTGAAAACCAGCTGAATAGCCAGGCCCAGAGGGTGGTAATCAGTGGTGTGAAGACTATTTGGAGGCCAGTAACTCGTGATGTACCCTAGGGGTCAGTACTGAGTTCAATTCTGTTCAATATCTTCATTAACTCTCTAGGTGACGGGACAGTGTACCCTTTTACTCTGACAGAGCACCAGCACAGGCTGCCCAGGGAGGCTGTGAAGTCTCCTTCCTTGGAGATCTTCAAAAGCCACCTGGATGTGTCCTGGGCACCCTGCTCTGGGTGGTCCTGCTTGAGCTGAAGGTTGGACCAGATTGACCCAGAGGGCCCTGCCGACCTCAGCCATTCTGAGATTCTGGCAATAGTTGGGCTGTGATCCCCTTATGTTTCTTCTAAAGTGTTTCAATATGATGTGCACTTCTGTCAGCCATCTTTCCCCTCTGTGTTTTTGCCTGTTGAATTTTCCAGTTTAATAATAATAATAATAATAACAACAATAATAATAATGTTATGTATCTCTAAAGAGGAAAAAAGGGTAACAAAGGACTTAAACTAGAATGGCACAATAAAGAAGTGATGATGAAAAACTGACTCAAAACACCTATGAGATAAGATATGCATTAAAAGTGGCAATTGAATATTACAATAAACTACCATCCAAGACATCTTGAGAATAGGTTGGATAACTGGGGGAGTGGAGGGTTAATATACTACAGTCCTGGTTGCTGCAGAGGCTGGAGCCTGGTTTGGGCTGCTGTGGTACATATGCAAGAGCCTTATACCAGCCCTAAGTAATTACTTCCCTTTCCTATATATTCAGTGCTTTTCCACCAATCCACAGTTGGCATGTGCAGCAGGCATGTGTATTTAGCAGCTAAAGCATGAATGCATTATGTCTTGCCTTGTGGTCAGACGTGTATTTAGCTGCTAATGATTCCACATGGGAAAGAGGCGTCAAAATGTAAATAGCAGGGAGGGCTGTGTGAAAACAGCCCCTTAGGGGGGGCTGTGAGGCTAAAATGTGTGAGCAGCTAACACCTGAGCTGGGATTAAAGGAATGGAGAAAAATTGGCTTTAGGAAAGTGAAAGTAGCAGGCCAGATTCACTGAACAAATAGATCCCCGACCAAGAATTAATTTAACACCCTGGACTTGCAATTCTGAACCTTGACGGTCTGTATATACTTACTGTTAAAATGTCATTACTGCTGGTTGGGCTTCTTCCCTGCCATCTATTTTGGAAAACAATCTCCAAAGTGTTCAATTTCTTGAAATTAATTTAGTAAATTTCCAGTGCTGGAAATTTGCTCATTTATGGGCACTTTTGCCTAAAGAAATATTAGTATAGAATGGTAAGAACAGACCTTCCAGGAGAGGCGAAATTGTAGTAATGGATTTTACTTGCATAGGCTGTCTGCTTGAAGTTCATGAAGTCCGGTGAATAATTGCAGCCCAACCTGGGTGACGCCTTTTGCTAGAGAATAAAGGGAAGGAATAGATTAAATGGTGGGGTTTAGTGCCAACCTGGGATTCTGTTCAGCTGTCCTAGGTTCCTTTTTGCTCCCCAGCTGAGGATTCATTTGAGGACACAAAACAAAGATGACATGAGATAATACTGGGAGCTATATACAGCTCGAAGGCATTAAAAAGAGACGTGTGTTTCATGGGCCCTACCTCCATACCTATCTCTGTCATAAAGTTAATTCAGTAGGAAGAGAATTATACTTCTAGCTGGGATTTGGCAAGAAGCACTTTGGAAAATAGAAGCAGACCTTAACAGAGGTACTACAAGTTCTGTTGTGTGCTGGACCAATTTAGAAATAGACATTAGAGGATAGATGAATTAATATCAGGAAACTGTTACCTGTGGGATATTCTCACTGGTGTCTGGGAGGAGAGTGCTGTCGCCAGAGTTCTCAGCAGGGATAAATAAGTCAACTATTTAGTTGTCCATGTTACTGTGTGTATGCATATGTTATTCTTATTCTGAAAAATTCTTAAGCATATTCACTTCCCACTCTCCTAGTTTGTGCCTATCTCAGAGATTTTATATGTGGAAGCCATATAAAGAAGGTTCATGTAAAGATAGTGCATAGGTTTTCCACAGTTTAGAGTGGACTTCAGCTAGGTTTATTTATTTGTTGAGAGGGGCCTTTGATATATTGTATCCGACCCATTTTTGCTGCCATTAGCCACCTGGCAAAGGAATTGCAAAGGGTTCATCTGAAGTTGAAGTAGTAGAACCAATATACGTAGTAGTAAATTAAATTGGCCAAAATACTTTTGGCTGAAGCTTTCAGGGCTTTAGGGAAAGGTCTTATTAATTTTTTCCAATTTACTTTCAATGATCTGAAAATGATAACCAGCACACTATTCCAGTGCCTACTAAAATATTTTATCTGAAAATTTAAAATTGACCTCTGTAAGCAACCACCAGATTGTCTGCCTATGAAAATAAAATATGGGGATCTATTTTCAGTGTGCTTTAATATAAAAGAATACTGTTAAACAATAGTTTAATTTTTTTTTTTTTTTAAGATTGCCTCCATTTTTACTGTACATTTGCAAAATTACAGCAGTGTACTTCTTAAAAAAATTATAAGGCCAAATTGCAGTTGTACTGTGTTTTTGTGGAACAGTAAACTTCACTGTAGAAGAAATTAAGACTATAAAATATGATAACATCACATAAACACATATGAAAAATATTCAGTTCTCAACAAAAAGAAGAATCCTTTAGTGACGGGTCACCAAAGCCACAATTATTTGTCTTCACAGATCTGTGCCTGTTGCTACTTTGCTTTCATTTGCTTTCAATATTTTTTTTCCCATCTCAAGGAATTACTGGAGATTAGATTTATATTTCAAGAAAATGTGTTTTCTGAGAAATTCAAGGAAACTATTTAAATGTTATCCATGAGTAGGATGAATTTAAAAGTGGAGGAGGAACCTGTGCTCCAGTACACACACATACAGAGGTGTGTATATGCTTTGATGACTTTTTTACCCAAACATACTCTAGTGCACCATTCCAAGTTTTTTACTGGTAGGAAATTCAACTTCCCCATAAATTTTTATTTGAAAATAAACACCAGAGATTGATTTTTATTTTTATTTTTATTTTTTCTTCATTTTTCCTAAGAACTCAGTCCAGCAAAAGCATGTGGACTGGACTAGACTAGTTCTGTAAAACACTCTTTTCCTACTGTTTTATTTAGGGTGGTAAATTTGGTGTCACTAAGCATAGCTTTTCAGTGTAATTCTGGACAGAAACTTTCTGCATTAGCTCTCTCTTCTTTGCTGAATAACTGAAAGAGATCAATCCTGTATGTAGTCTGTAGGGTAAAGTACTTAAACTTGCACTTAAATCTATGTATTTTATTTTATTTTTTCTGATACAGAGTTAATGCTCATTGACATCATTCAGGCCATCTTTAGCCATATTCTGCTTGATACTTTTATCACAATTTTTAATCTAAATTATTTCACTTTCTAATTTTCCATAAAATACTATGATATTGTACAATAAGTAGGGATCAGAAATATGAAGCTTGCCAATGGATGATGTTTTGGACAAGATTTTACTGACAGTAATATTACCTGTTGTTATAGGAACTTTTGCTCTTTCAGGCATTACCCTTTATCTTTACCCTATTTGTTTACATAAAATTAACCATTGTAGGTTATTTTAAAGAATTAATGAAGTTAAGGGGGATAGGCAAAAGACAATCTAAAAATACTTAAGAATGAAAATATTAAGTGCAAAAGAATAACAACAGATACAGAACAGGGAAAAGAGAAAGCCTCAAGGTATGCAAGCGCTGCTCAACAATAGCCAAAACACTTCTATGTTATCAACACTGTTTCAGTCACAAATCCAAAACACATCACCATGGTGGCTGCTATGAAAAAAGTGAACTCCATCCTGGCCGTACCCAGTTAGATAGTTTGTTGTTAGCTGTTTTCATATTGTTTCTTTCTTTTCTTTCTTTGTGTTCATTATTCATTTAATGACTATAAATTAATTGCTTTTTTCTCCAACACCTTTCTAGGAACCTACATTAGAACAGTAAGCTTGTAATTTCAAAGGGGAAATTTTTCACTTGTTAGTATTGCTATTTTTAACCTGCAGAAGACTGACATTTGTAATATGGGAGTCCAGATCTTAAATCTCTGCTCTATCTGATACAAAAACAGAGATTTCAGATGCTGGCTGCCTAAATCCCAGATGAAAACTGTAGTTAATTGGTTCCATGATCATTTAAGTTTTCAGGTCTTCTTTGCTTTCAGCCATACACTTGACTTTCAATCTGAACTATCCTTTTGGGAATTTTCCATTTCAGAATTAACATGCTTCCATGAAAAGGCTCTCTTTTCAAGAATCAGAATTTCTTGATGTTTAACCAAAAATTCCAGACAAGTTCTAACCTTTTTCCAGCACCACCCATTTTCTACTGATTATAACTTGCCTAAAATCACAGTACAAATATTTGAAGGCGGGCATGCCTACACTGGCAGTTGCAGGCAGGTCTGAGAACACGTTGGTTGTGCTAGCTGAAGAAGGGCAGAGACACCCGATACAGGGCAGAAATTCCAGCCACCTTAGCGCCATCCTTCACACAGCCTAAAATGACAGCTCAGAGCTCACTGTTAAGGACTACCTACATAATTCACCAGTAGGAAGAATTTTTCTTAGTTTTAATCCTTGAAGAAGACAAAAGCACTGCTTTTCAAACCCAGACTTGGAAGTTCTGCCCTTGTTTTAAAAAATGGGAAGACCTGATTGTATCCAGAGGTGCAGGAGCAGCTGCAGTCAGCTGAAAGGATCAAAGGGGTTATACTGCTCTGTGCAATATACTTGTTTCAGTGCCTCAGATTCAGTGGCACAAAATTAAAATGTTTTGTAAGATGAATAGAAATTTTACTTTCCCTCAGCTGTCAGCTTGCTTCCTAATCTCCCTATTCAGTGTATAGTATATATTAATTTCTGTTACCTAAATCACCATGCTACTTAGAACATGGTAGTTGTACATGTGTTCTCCACTATCCTCTGTTTGCAAAATGCACCATTACTCCTTCTCCCAATGAACATAAAACCTTAAAATAGCATGTTTTTTGCATCCATTCCAAATGGTCACTGAACTGGGGAAAATGATGTTGCCTCTTGTCTGCTGCCTCATATCTGCTTAATGTGTATGTGGAACATTGGGAATGAGTGATTGTTTTCATTGCTTAATTTTTCGCTTAAACTAATTCCACCCCCACTGATCTTAACTGGTAGATAAAGACAGGTATGCTGCTATACAAGGTAATTGCACAAAATTTCTATCCACAGTAGACTTATATGTGAGACTTTTTTTTTTGTTCAGATACTGGTCAAGGCTTCCAGACATCAGGCTACTTGGCTGGAGCTCAGATCTCAGAAATCCCAGACAGATGCACAGCACTTTATTGTGTGAAGAATTGAGGCTGATTTCTTAACCACCCCCCTCCCCACACCTCCATAAATCCATGTCTGACTAACAAAAAAGTCATATAATTAACAAGTGGCATGTAGAGCTGCAGAATCAATGAAGCCCCATTTCCTGTGGACTGTTGCCTTGTGGTTGGTTGGCCTTGATCTCTGAGGTACTAAAGCCTTGAAGCTTTTCCTATGACATGAATATTTATAAGTGCTGGCATGCAGAGTCTTGGGGGTCATAAAAAAATGTGAACTCCTTCTGCAGCCTTCCCCTCAGCCAGAAGCTAATATGGTCTCAATCCTCAGTTTGACCATCTGTTTCTGCAAAATGTATGGAAACAAATTAGTCTTTGAGATCAATGTCCTTTTGTTTAATTTCAGTTGAAATCAGACTGTAAGTGCCAAAGCTATTTATGAAACACACATGCATATATGCTGAGTGTAATCAGACAGCTTCTGACAGTGTAGCAAACAATACTGCATTTTTCATAAATGTACTTAGTGAAAAGCTAGACTTTATTTTTCATAATTCTAGATGTCATCATAGGGAAAATTGTTGACTTGATTTGTGTTTTGACAAGTTGGGATGGAATCATGGTTTGTGTCTTAGGAAATAATGCCAAATGAACTGTCATGGAACTTCCAAGACACAGAAATAGGGTGACGGGTAATAAAGCAAGAGGTTACATGATTATGGAGTTGTGAAATTTAGATTAATTTTGAAAATGTTCTGAAGCATACTCTGACACTTATCTACAAACTAAATATCTGAAGAACACAATAAATGTTTTGCATTTCTTCCATAGGAACTTAGTCTCTTCAAAAAATAATATAATATAATATAATATAATATAATATAATAAAATAAAATAAAATAAATAATTTCTTCTTTTTTTTTTGTGACTTTTAACCTTACAAAGGAAATTCAGATACTTTGACTAACAGTTTGAAAATCAAAGAATCACCTTTTTACTGAAAAGCAATAAATAATTCTGATTGTATACATAATACTGGTTTAGTACTGATTAAAGCAGAAAACCTAGTTTTTCTCTGAGATAATATACCTCTGTGATGCATATAAATTATGGTTATATTACATGGTTTATCAGAGGCTTTAGAAACTGTAAAATATTATTCTTGGCAGACATCAGTTTCAACGAAATTTGAACCTGAGTTTACACAAGTTCTCATAAGAAAGTCATGCTTTCATCCACGGAAAGCTAGAAATAAGACCAGCAATGACCCATTCAGAAAATATGGAATAGCCAGGAGAATGAGCCCCTGGAAGTGGCACTGCTTACCTGCAACTTACTCTTATGTGGCTTCTTCTTCCAGGGCAATTATCTCATTTAGAACCCTCTTTGTATTTGCCACTTCAGTGTGTGCTCAGAGTGATTGCAAACAGGCACATATACACGTACACAGAGGAACAGGCACTCTGAAACTGCATCCTAGGAAGGAAAAGATCATATTTTAAACTGACTGATACATTTTCTGAATTTTATCCATCCATAGCCTCTGTATTTGTGAGTGAAAAGGTTGTTTTGATAGCTGAACTGAATCCTGAGGTACTTTCAATACATTTATTTCACTCCTAAGGTAAAGAGCAGAGCAGTGGGAGTTTATGAATGGAGTAAGGGAATACGTACTCTGCCAGCAGCAATAGAAGAAAATGGCTATTTAGGAGAAGAAAGAGTCATTAATTATGTACTTTATATATATATATAATTTTATGTTGCAGTATGTATTCTATACTTTCTGACATCCTTGCTCTTTTCATTTGATCTTGCAGTTCAGCTGAGCTATATTCCAAAGTTTACAGTCTAGTCATTATTAAAATTCAGGAGTAAAAGGGATGTGTTGCAAAAGTGTTCACAATCAGGAGCCAGCATTTTTGAGATTGGTATGCCACATCTGTTCTAACTTCTAGTTATGAATAGTAATATCTTGTGATTTTATGAACAGTAGGGAATACTAAGGAACATGTGGAAATGCATTTGCTATGCCATAGGCTACTTTTAATAAGCTGCACAAATATGTGCACACTGATGCATCCACAAAATGTATCAGTAATATTTTCTTTCCTTTTGCAATTTTGAGGAAGTCGTACTGTAATATTTGAAATGAATCTTGCTAGACTTTCATAATCAAAGACACTATGCTTTGTAGTCTATACTGGAGTACAAAAGAACCCTTTGAAGTTCATTGAGCATGTCTAAATAGAAACAACAAAGCCTATAAAAAGTCTGGATATTACAGACATATAGTAGTTGACAAAAATATATTTTCTGTTGTAAATCAAGTTCCTGTTGCTTTTATCTAAAATCCAACTCAACATGCAAATTATTGTTTATTCTGAATAATAGTTTCAAAAATCTGAGTTAGATTGTTAATCCCTTTAAATACATCTAAAAATACCTTCAGTTTCCTAAAGATATATGTAAGAAAGACCTGTAGAAACAAACAAATTTCCAATAAATAAGCCTGCAAATCCTGCATACATTAAAAATGCACTTAGTCTCATGTGACATATCATTTAGTTTGCCAAAAATAATGATCCAGTTTATAATCAGGTACTATTGAAGTATTCCTGCCCAAGAATGTCAGAAAGGCATTAGCATTATTAGGCAGCCTCAAAATTAGCATAGTGCAGATATACCTCATTTAACAGAGTCCTTTAGTCTGACTGTTTCATTAATCAACACCTGAAATTTAGCCTGAATAAGAATTTGTGTTGTGGAATCCCTATATCAGCTATGACTCTGCAATATGCTTTTTTTTTTTTTTTTTTTTTTTTTTTTGGAAAACACCGAGTTGTCCTACTCTATATCTTTGTTTTCCTTGACAGTTTTCCATTCAAGCTATTGCAGCTATTTGCATATTACATTGACCAGGCAGATGTTTCCACACTTACTTGCAGCAAAACAGAGCCCTTCAAATACTTCAGAGCTTATTGATTTTTTATTTATTTATTTATTTATTTTTTAAAAAGGGAGTGGACTACAAAACATATTTGCACTGTGTGCGTATATGGAAAGTCTTAGACAAGTAAAAATTAATTATTTAATACCTTTGAATATTTTTATTCCATCTTGAATACTTGAATATTTAAGTATTTTCTAACTTAAAATTTCAAAAAAAGAGATTTACTTGTGTCGGCTCTTTCTAATCATCAGGTTCAAGTTAACTAGCATTAAGTTAATTACAGTTCCCAAGTTCACCAGACTGTTTTTCCTATATGTGGTGAGCATGGAATATTGTCACTAACATCTCTAGGAATCTGACTCTCACTGACATCTTTAGGAATCTGACCTAATAGTTTGATACATCTTTGGCAGTTTATCTGATGAAGTGTGTAAAAAATAAAAATAGACACATTAAAAATAATCCCTTTAAATATTTTTCAAAATGATTTCAGAGCCTGATAACTATGAGAAGAAATAGAAAACTTTTTACATTCCTTACACAACAAAAGTAATAGAATGATAATTAATGTTAGGCCCTACTTTTCAAGGAAAAAGTAATACATCTTAATTAAACAGCATAGAGATATGCAAATAATTGTGAAGTTAGCTAGAAAATTGGTCATCTGAACAAAGACTATGGCACAGCCCAGTGTATATTAATGAAATATTCTGCCTAGTTGATACAGAACTTGTGAGAAGCTCAATTGAGTAAATATATCCCCGGATAAATAATTAGATTATTATGGATAGTAAAGTCTCTTCTGTGAGGAAAGGGGCTGAGAGAGCTGGGACCTTTTAGCATGGAAAAGAGAAAGGTGGGGGGGGTTGATCTTATCAATGTCTATAAATACCTAAAGGGAGGCTGCAAAGAAGATGGAGCTAGACTCTTTTCAGTGTTGCCCAGTGTGAGAAGAAGAGGCTGTGGGTACAAACTGAAACAGAAGAGGTTGCCTGTGAACACCAGGCAGCACTTCTGTATTGTGCGGGTGACAGAGCAGTGGCACAAGCTGCCCAGAGATGTGGTGGAGTCTCCTTCTTGGAGATCTTCAAAAGCTACCTAGACATGGTCCCAGGCACCCTACTCAACAGGGCCTTGCTTGAGCAGGGGTTGGACCAGATGCACCCAGAGGACCCTGCCAACATCAGCCATTCTGTAGTTTTTCCAATTTTGATCACTTTCAGTAACAGAATATAGACTAAGTAGACCTTTGGTGTGACTCTTGTTTTTATTATATTTTCTACCCTTTTTCTGTAATTGGAATTGTATTCCATTGCAGTATTGAAGACTATATGCTGAGGGGACTGTGCATGTGTTTTCCAAATGCCTAGCATAAAGGGGCACCAGTCTTTGGTAACTCATAGGTGCTGCCCTGTAAAAATAACAATAACATGATTAATAACATACAGTATGCATTTTTTCCACTTCTAAAGTAAACCTGTGGGGTTTTTATTTATCAATGCAAGGAAATAAAAAAGAACTCCCATCCAAGCAATGGGAGTGGAATTCAAGGGGAAACTTGGATGTTAAATCAATGTTCATGAAAACATGTGATCTTCTGGAAGTTTATTGAATCTAATATAAACTAGGAGATTTGGGCTCCACCCCAATACCTCGATCTACATACAGCTTTTAGTATTGTAATTTTAGCAGGCCCAGGTCCTTCAACCAGATCACAATGTACTAATGTTCTCTGTGCAATCTTCAATGTATGTGTTTTTGGTGTATTTTTTTGTTTGTTTGAAAAATTACAAAATAACCCCAAAGTTAAATGAGATATGTACTTCAGTAACATGACTATGGATTTGGATTTCAGTTTAAACATGTTTCGATACCATTATTCTATGATGAAGTGGTCTATTTCTGGCTCAGGGAAATTCCTCCTGGGCAGCTGGAAAAATACTTCAGTGAAATGTTTCTCACACCTTTCTTATACCTCAGCTAGTGGTTGAAGGTGCAGGACATCTAGGACATACTAGACATCTGCTAGGACTCAGAAAATCTGCTCCTTTAGTACACTGTTGTATAACACTGACGTGTTGATAAGAAATTTGCACTTTTTCCCCTGATGATTTCATCAACTAAATCAAGGTTTCAGATGACATGGCCCCTTAAACTTATGATACATGATTACGTTACTTACATAATTCAATATTGTTGACATGAGATGAGATGAATTGTTTTATGGATTAATAGATGGGTGACCTTAATGTTTATCATAATGAAACAGAAATGAATTGCCATTTTGTTTGATCATCTTGACCATTCTTCTAGAATATGTTCTATTGTTTTTGTGCTATAACTCTTAATCGACCCATATTCTCCCCTTCAAAATCTTTTTGCTTAAGAAAATAGATGTAAGGTTTCTCTCACCAGGCTAGTAAATGAAGTGTAATAGCCTCTAGTCATTTTTAAAATTAATTTCAGTCATTTTCTAGCTGCCTGCTTTTAAAAGTTATGTGGCATGTCAACATATATGGCACATCAGTGTCTAAATTTCAGTCTTTACCAAGGACTCTTAGAACAGATGTCACTACTGTCACTAATGCCCTTCATACTTGTGATAGCTAATAAATAGTATAATTTCTTCTTTAAGGACTTATTATGTCTATGCCTACATTATAGAGCATATTTCTATTAAAGTCAAAGTGGCCATCTATCAAAAAGGAATTTAAGTATTTCCTGTGTTCTTTACCTTATCATAATTATATGAAAACATATTTTAATGTGTGTTGGTTGATTTTGTTTCATGTTTGAATGGATATAAAGAACTTCACTAATAATTTTTAGATACTCCTCACTTAGTGAGTTAAATGAAAACAAAATTTTTGTATTGTCTTCTGGTAATAGACATGCTGCAGAACAAAATGTATCCCAAAGTTACAGGGTTTATATCTGGGCTTTTATACACTATGTTTTGAATTCTCACATTTATTTAATATTTTACAGGTCTGTGGGACAAAATAATTATTCCAAAATATTTACTTGCTAGCAAACAGTCTTTCAGACTGTTGTCCCAAATGCAAGAGCAGAACTTCCTGCAATCTGATGGCACTGGACACTGTTTTTATTCTCCTCCTTAAGACCAGGAGCTTGTGTTTTGGCATTCAATTAAAAATAAAACAGAACAAAGTGGACTGCTCTGAAGAACTGCAGCCAGTGTCTGCTATTTGCCTAAGCTGTGTTAGCTGTTGGCAGTGAATAAAAGCTTCAGGAATGGCACAGCTCTTTGAATCAAAGAAAAGAACTCTCAACACGCTAAAAACAGTGGGGTTTTCCCGGCTGGCATTCCTGCTAGATCTGCACAGTCACTGGGCAGACATTGCAACCTGTGAAGCAAAGCAGTCTTAAACACAGGAGTTAAAAATCCTGCCTCATCTGATATCCATGGCAAAAATCCCAATGGAGACAGGATTTCACCATGTTTATCCAGGCTCCAAGATACTCCTTGATGTTTATAGGATCCCGATATGCAAGGGACTGCTGTAAAAGTTCCTTTGACAGCAATTTCTCATCTACCAGCATAAAAGCTGATCCTGGCTTGTTTTGGCACAAATTTTAGCAGCCAGCAAAAGCCAGGGTTGCACCCACCAGACCCAAGACTAGTGAGGCACGAACATAAATAATAACACCCTTTAACCACCTCTCCTAGTGCTGGCTTTCATAAAATATATCTCAGCTTATCCAAAGATCTGGACAATTTCTTCTAAAAATCACTTAAGAATTGAGAATATGCTATGCTATGTGTTAGAGAATTCATGCAAGTGTGGGGTGATATAAATGTTTTGTTAGCACTCATTTAGGATTACCTTACATTACTCAAAACTGGCAAAACCACAGGCAAGTCACATGGTCATCCTAAATGCACACCAAGAGAGCGTTCATGCTACAATGCACTAGTAAGGCTGGCAGGTCATCAATGAGGCAAATATGAAATAGTTCACAAGAATGACTAGCCTCTGGAATGTAACTCTGGCTCCTAATATCTATTAATTTCTGCACTCCTCAAGGGCTGGCGTGTTTCTGAAGCAGACTGGCATACCACAGGAAAAAAATGACACTTGTTTTTGTTTGTATGATGTGAAGATGAAGATTTGATTTGAGGCTATTTAAGTCTAATCAGCAAGTAAATATGACGGGCAGGCTTAGCAAACTTCTGAGCGTAGGAAAAATGAAAAACAAGATGCACAATTCTGTAACCTAGTGGTATGCATATGTATCAGCCAAAAGCCTCAACAAAGCCTCAAGTCACAGAAAAACAATTTTAATAAAACTGTTTATTCTAGACTGTTGAATTAACTAGGACATAGTAAGCAAATCTAGTATGCGAAGTTACGAGGCTTTCGATACAGCTCCTTTATGTTCGAAAGAACGCAATGGTAAATGTGAATCTGTAAACAATTATGGAGAGGAGGACTGCTCTAACAAACCTTTTCCTTTCTACAGCCCTTCTAAACTCCACACCCTCCTCTTGTGCTGATATGCTGAACACCTGTGTGAGAGATGGTGCTTTTGAAAAGGGGTACCAGAATAATTTTGGTATGTTGATTTTCTTTAGTGACTTCCTCTTTTGCTGCATACTTACCTCTCTTGGTACATTTGGATGTCCTTCTTTGAGTCATGAGTATATTTTTTTCTGAATAATCTCATGCACAGTTGCACAGATTTTTTATGAGCCTGCCACAGTTTTGTCCCAAACAGCATAACTGCTAATGTGTGAAAGAGAGGCTGAAAGGGATAGACCTGCAATTTGTTTGTGGCTGAAAGGAAAATAAAAAGTGAAATAGATCATAGTAGCTTATTGTTTTACCATGGCCAGACGATTAATCCTGCAAGAAAGGGGAATAAACTGAATGTCATAAATGCAACTGTGACTAGATGCTTGAAAATGAGAACATCCTGTGGCAAAAAGCTAAAACATTAATTCGCAAGAATGATATTACTTGTGATTTTCTCTTGTTCTCACCTCACATACATAGGATTCCTTTCTTGCTTTTTCACTCTCAGTTATTTATGATTTTCTCACTTTTATAATCTTGCCTCTAATTATCTCATATGAAGATCATCTTCTGACTGGTAGGTTCTGTAACAATGACATTGGAAACACTTCATGAAAGTAAAGTAGTTCCATCCAGAATACTTCATTTTACAGAAATGTAGCACCTTTGAAATTCAGACACTGCTGGGGGTGAAGACAAGAGTCAGGATAATGATCAAAATTCTAGACAGAGCCAAAGGGCAAACCATTATTGTTACTAAAGGTACCATTGCATCATTAATGCTCATGCAAAAATTAGAAAGTAGATGTTTTTATTTTATTTTTATTTTTTATATGCTCTCATTGTGCAAGATCAGGCACAATTACATTGAAAACATTCAGTTTGTTCCCTTTGATGAAGATTTGGAGTGGCTGAATCAGCAAGAACATTTGAACCTGTGGTGCCAGACAGTCTAAGCTTGCTGTATTAAGATACCTCTTTCCTGATTATTTTTACCTTTGTAATAAAATAGTTTTATTTCATAAACAAGCAAAACTAGCTGTGCTCTATGACCTGTCCCAAGCTGTAGATACAAGACACAATGATACAAGACGCATAAATAGATTGACTGAGGAACCGAGATTAATTTGTGCAAACAGGAATTCACATGTTGTATGACTACAGGATTAAAGGAAAGCAAACAAAAGCTACCGTGTATTGCAATTCATTATATATTTACCATATTTATAGGCAACTTGATTTTTGAAATGTATTGGTTTGGTAGAATTTTCAACATCTAGTGAGTTAGTATTTATTTCGATTCACCTAAGCAGACTGGGACACCTTTCCTATAACTCTGAACCTCAACTATGTAGACACGTGCATTTGAATCAATTATATTTATCTACAGTTGTAGGAGAGAGGAGGAAACTTTGTAGGCATAATATCTCTGACCTATTTTAAATGCCTGTTTTAAGAGTAGAAGAATCATACTCTGCTGATGATAGAGGTGAATCACTCAGAATCAGGTTTAGATAGATGAATGGTTCCTTCTGCAGAACGTCAGAGAAACAAAGTGAGTATCTAATTGCTCAAGGGAAGAAGCAGAAGACTTAAAAATGGAGCATCGTCTCCCTTAAGAAAATCTTCAGTATTCTAACACAACCTTTAGCAATAAGTATGCAGCAACTATCTTGGGGTACTAAATAGTTACAAAGAATTTTTTTAAGTGTGTTTTTGTTGCTGTCATAGAAACTAGCATCATGGATTAATCAATTTCTTCTATTATTCAGGGTGGAGGAACTCTAGATGGAGCTGTAAACATACTTTGTTATGGAGCTTATATCACATTTATTTAGCCAATTGGACATGTAATGCAACTGTTAAAGTACTAAGATTTAGCAGTTCGGTTCATGATAATTTTGCAAAACTTTCTTACCCTGACAAAATTACTAAAGGAACTTAGGAATTAAAGTGATTAATTTTCTGATGCTTTACTCTCTCTTTCACTTGTAAAATTAATTGCCTCAGAATAATATCTGTAGAAATCAGCAGGATGAATGGATAGATGGAGGCTAGTAGCTAAACTGGAAGTAATACAAGATTTCAGCAAATGGCCAAACTCCTGCAACCCAGTTAATTTGGTGCCTGTGAAGAAAATGCTAATCTACAGCACTGCTTTGTTGACATGTGCGTAAGTGGGTAGATTTATTTTCACAGAAGTTCAGTGATGGGGATACTTACTAGCACGAGAGAGAGATCCAGTTTCAGTTTATATTTTCTGAATTGGAATAAGAGTTTGATGTTATGTCATTTGTGCCCTAAGAAATGGCACAGAGAGTGGGCAGTCTGGCAGGATTATTTCTCAGTCTCTCAGATTGGAACTGTTGATTTTTATAGAAATAAAACCTAATTTCAGGAGTGGTTTAAACTTCTCTTTTCCATGGTCTTATTCAGCATCATGGTCATGGGACCAAAAAATCAATTTCTCACATTTTGATGGTGTGTGTGTTTGTGCATGCCTGTCCCTACCTCCTTTCCTAATCATTCAATGTCTGATTTAGCTTGGACAAGGCAGGGATGATAAGGGCTGGGTGAATGGCTAAAACTATGAGTTTCTGAGTAAAATAAAAACTTTTCTAACTCTAATTTCAGCCCAAACCTTATTTATTTATTTATTTATTTATTTATTTATTTATTTATTTATTTATGAAGATCTTGTTAGTGAGTATGCTTTCAGAGCATCTTCAGGACACAACAGGACAGATGAGTACAGAAATCTGTTGGAGTGAAACTAATCTCAGCATGACCAGAATCTGAGAGGAATTGCAAAAGCACAACAGCATATAAAGCAAATGCTATTTTAGACCCATACACACATTCTGGATCACAGGGAATCTGAGTATTTATTCTTCAGAATTCCTGTTCTCCAAACCTTCCACTAACAATTTTCCCCGTATCAGAGGAGGCAGTTTAATTGCCTTCTTCACAGATACATTGGTGTTAGATTACTGATAGCTGTTTTAATCACAGTAGGTGACTAACCATGAGTTGCCTTATATGGAATTCAACTATTCTGTATTATTTTCTCCAATATAACCGCATAAAGCAGTATAATATGCTAATTATAAGGGAAAATCTTGTGGTACATATATTACAAGAAGTGGCACTTCAAAATTTTGTTGTATGAAAAAAAAAGACAACGTATATGGATTTTACTGGGAAAAGAAACAAGCCAAAATGACAGTTCACCACCTTTAAAATTAATTGATTTCTGAAGATCAGATCTGGAAGACTAATATGTTACTTAGTAAGTTCATTAGTGGTAAAATTGTAATTTCACTTTGAGGAGCCTTGTGGTAGTAAGCAGTTAACCCAGCACACTGGAAACAATCATAGCAGAGAATGGACTGCTCTTCACAAGCCTTGTTATTGAGAGCTGACAATACAAGAAACCAGTGATATTTTACTTCTGCTTTAGGTGGTGTGACTTATAAGAGCTAAGATGCAATTTTGAAAATATGAAAACAGTAACGTTTTCATACTTTTTATTAACACCAATAGGGTGTTTTAGGATTGGCATCAACCTATTGAAATTCATCGTAATAATTATTATTTTTTTTTTTAGTAGGGCTCTTATCATTATTGCAATTTATTTGAGTTTTGTTTTACTCTTTGAAGGAGAAATATATTACTCAGTATCCAGAACAAGGCAATGTGCAAACTAATCAGAGTCAGAGTCCTTTAATGAGTGCACATGCATTCTAGTTAGGTGGTGAGGGTGACACCACTTTCTATAATCTAGATTTTATTTGATTTATTTTTGAATCTTTGCTTTTCTGTAGTTAAGGTGAAATTGTGCTAAAGTTTGTGTCTTTAAGAAAGCCTCTTTGATTTTGAAGTTCAGTGCATTGAGAAATTAATGACCCATTACTGATTTAAAGGCAAAGTTTCAGTTTTTAGAATAAGCAGCTTTGTTTTCTAAACACAAGCTCTTTTGGTGTGCTCAGAGAAGTAAAAATCTCTAAGATAACTACCACTTTTCATTTCCCTCTTTTCTATTGTGTTGTCCTTAGAGACACTACATTATTTCAGTTCTTCTTGGAGGACTTTATAGTGAAAAACAACCCTAGTGGAGGACAGTGTAACACTGGCATAGCTGCATACCGTATTTTTTCCACTTTGCACCACAAGAGAATGAATATAATTTAAAAGGTTTATCAGGCACTGGGTAGAGTGCCAAATCCCAGACAAGCCTTTTCTGAAGTCTGCACATGCCAGGAAGGTAATGGATAATGGATTGGTAGTAAACTGTCATGCCAGGGGAAAATACTGGCTTGACACAGAAGTCCCAAAAGGAAAAAGAAAAGCTGCAGCTTAGGAAGGCTATTGCCAACAAGCAATGAGATCAAGTAAATGAGTGCAGCTGCCAAGCAGCAATGTTTGTGACATTTTTATGTGTGTGAGTCTGTTTTTCTAATTCTGACTTTCCTAACTGAATAATATACCAATGCTAATTTCTCCAATCCAGTCTCCTGAGGTGCGTTCTCATTGATACTGTGATCACTAAATAAAAGTCATAGGAAATGCGGGGATGAGATTTCATTGATGTGATTTCTCACAGGGCTGGATAAAACACAGAGGTCCTACACAGAAGGAAAAATTCGTTTTCCTCCCCTCCAGGATAACTTTTTCGTGGAGAGCTACATTTATATTCATGGTCATTCTTTATGTAACACAATACTTTCATATTTCAGGTATGAAACTCATTTCATATTTCAGGTATGTTCACCATGCCACAAAACAGTGCTGATCCTTCTGCTGAAGTAGAATTAACTGCCTCGTTAGGTTGCTGCTCCGTGAGCAGAGAGAAATGACGTAGGTTTTTGGCTGATGCGTTACAGCCCTACATTAAAAAGCTAAATATATATATATATATATATGTATATATATATATTTTTTTTTAAAAAAAAGGAAAGACACAGACACAAACATTGAATATGGCAGTAATCTTTTTATTTATTTATTATGGTTTGGGAAACTATGATATGGTAGTGTATAATGTGTGAAATTCAGTTCTCCCCAACTGAAGAGAGTCAGTATGTAATACAGGAAGTTTTCAAACTGCACTCAGAACCAAATTTATAGGAAATGAAAAAGCTGTGAGAACTAGGAGAAAGATTTTGGTAAAATACTAGCTTTGTCTTTTTCTAGGATTTTTGCAGGTCTTTAATTCAAGCCATTAATATATTTTTAAAATAAAGTTAAAGCATATTTAATTAAAAAAAAATACTTAAAAATTACTCTCTGTTGCCTTCTACATATATTGTAAGCACAGCAGCAGCTTTTATTTTTTTTCCACCATCAGCCAAAGAAGTCCAAGGAGAAAAACAACAATCTAGACTCTACCTAGAACTTGAGATATGAACTAGATTTTCCGTTCTACCAAATATTTCCAGGCAATTCCAGAATATATTACTTAGTTTCTGTCACACTTCAGCTTGGCTCAACAGTGTTCACATACCTTACAAGGCAGTAGTGAGGAAAACTGCAGAACATGCTGTGGACAGCTCAACTCTACAATCACTCACATGGTATAGACATCTTGTATAAAATCTTACAGATCTGATGGTATGGTATGGAGAGCCATATATAAGAGGTGCTTGTGGGTTGGCTTTAATGATAAGTGGTAGCACAGTTCCTAAATTAGCAGAGTATAATGGGTCCCACATAAAAGGTAGTAGTTTATTTATATTTAACCAGAAAATGCAGTTGTTATTTTCTGTGATAAAAACCTGCTACATAATAATGAAGATGCTGAGTTTAACTTTCAGTGATTAGATGTGTAAGGGGCAATCTTACACATATTCATAACAGCTGAAGGACTTCAACTCTACTTCTGGAAGAGAGAAATTGGCACGGGTGAAGGGTCATTTTGCACATATTCCTAACAGCTGAAGACCTTCAGCTGTGCCAATTTCTCTCTTGCAGAAGCAGAGAAAAAGCAAAGTTTCTTACACACTACCTTGTCTTCCTTTGCATGCCTATGCAGTTGATAATTTGAAAGCTGAAATTTAGTTTACCAGATCAAGCTATTTTTTAAAAACACTCCTGAAGCTGGTGTTGCTGTACCTTATTCTGATATTTCTGATTAATAAATATTTTAACTTGTTTCTCTGAAAAGTAGTTTTTCTGCTGAGGGGAGTATGTTGCAGACACTTCTGTGATCTGCCTATATCAATTCCTTATTAAGCCACAGTAGTTGGTAAAGCTTTCCAGTGTCTGTTTTTGTCTAAATATCACGATAAAATCTCTGCTACATGTTACTGTTTTTGTTGCCTTTAATTACAAACTTGCTTCCTTTTCACTTTTAGTAGAGACTATTGTTTTCCTGCTCTCTTGTTGCATCTTAAAACAAAAAGTCTTTGTGAATATGAGGGTAATGTAACTTGCAATGTTATGTATTTACAAAATATTAGTGATATAATTTACTCCTAAGTAAGAAATAATGAATCAAACTTGTTTTTAGAATGCATGATAGCACATTCTAAAAATTTTGAAGGCTAGGGATATTTTTTTCTCAATTAGTTATTATCTTGGCCTGACCATACCCTTAGCCATACCTTGAACTTTTGCATTACCTTAGCTATTTCCTTTGCACAAACATATCACTTCAGACTCTATTTTTATTTTTAAAACAACAAAATACAAAAAAAATCTTTGTATTTGTTATAAACCCCAATAAAAATAATATCCGGCACTCAATAAATGAACTGTCTTTCCCACAAAACTCAGTATGTTAAAAATATTGTGTTATATAACTTCACAATGGAAAGTGTGTGAGAGCTATTTTTTAAAGAGTTTATCTGCCTAAAGTGATTTTTTTGTTTTTTTTTTTTGTACCTAGAAATGAGCAATAGTGTAATAAAAAGTACCACAGTTTAAAAAGATGTGAAGGGTTAAATAATGTTCCTTTTACCATTTTCTGCAAGCCCAGGTGTGAGAGGTTAATGGTGATTACTGCACTTTTAGGCTGCAGGCTGGAGGTAGTTTGTTCCAGCCTAAATCTGGGAAAGGCTTTCCTCCTCTCGGTCTCCTCTTTTATGCAACTTCTTGGGTTTTCTGGAATGAAGAGTTGCAGTATCAAAATGTTTGCAGTTGGAAAACTGAAGGTTTGATTTATTTACTTATGTTTTGTGGTGGTGTTGGTAGCAGCAGCTCGTGTTTTGTTTAGGGGGTAAGGGAAGAAGGAGTTAGTGTTGGAGAGACATCTCAGGACTTTTAATAAAAATGCCATAGGTAAGAAGAAAGGTAAATCTAGGTTATGCTTGGCAGGTGTGTTCTGGAGGAGAGCAACTTTCAGTTTACATGGGCTTAATGCTCAAGCACTGGCAGTACTGTAAATAGTTGGAGTAGTGGAGCTTGGCTGGGAAGTAGGAATCCTGGGTTTTGCACTTGTGTCTTGTTCTGGCTTACAAAAACTTTCATATACTTTGGGATTTGTGAAACTAAATTCTTATGATCCAAGGTCTGCTTTCACTGAAAATCATCAAGGGTAAAGAATACAAATTGTGAAGGTCTATCCCTGTGCTAGCTGCAGCTTGTTTTAACACAAAGCAATTTCTCAGTTCCTGTGTAAGCTACATCTCTATTTACTATTTTATAATGGCTTAATTATCAAAGGTTTTGTCTTGTTTTTCCTGTAAAATACTCTAAAATTTCCATTTCCACTTCCACTATTGGTTGCATTAAAATGTATAGTCAGCTAGTATCCTTAGTGACTTCCTTACTGTTGCAATTGTTGCTAAAGTAATTGTTTTCCTCCTGCTTGTATGTACACAGCTTTAAAAATTGATAATAAAAATGAGGGGTTCAACAGGCAATTATTTTGGTGCTACTGTAACAATCTCTCCGTACAAAAGTTTTTTATTTATTTATGCCATTGGCACTGTTGTTAAAGAAAAGCTGTCAGGTGCTGCGCTATGTTTTTACCAAGTCACAGAGAAATGATCCTTGGAAGGTGCATTGCTCTTAACTAGACACCTACCATATACCCTGAAGAATGAGAATTAGATTAAGTGCTCACAAAAACTGGTAGTGTACTCTGTTGTATTTAACTGCATTGTCCAGGATTCTGTATTTTCTTTTTTTTTTTTTTTTGCCTTCAGACCTTTAGAAACAGTGTTTTATTGCTAGGGATTGAGCATCTAGTGGCGGCATTGTATTTAGAAGATGAAAGTATTTTAGCTCCAGCTACAGCTTGATTATGCTATTTTCATCTAGATGCAGCAATCAGTTTGATTCTAAGGATATTTTCTCTGGTCCCTTCTCCACCTCCCCAGTCTCAGACTTTCAGGACCTTGGTGCTCCTCTTGGCATTGGTATTTTCTCAATCATTTTTGCTTATAAGATGGCCAAGAGGGAAAAACTCCTCAAGGCAAGAGGAGAGCCATCTGACCTCTGTTCTGTGCTTGTACCGGAACAGCTAGTGGGAAGTCTTCTGATGAGACTGAGCTGTTGGATGTGGGGAACAAATATTGTCTCTTTTAGTAATTTGTCTACTTTATATATATATATATATATATATATATATATATATATATATATATATTTAGCACAGATACTACACTCCTTTGCTTAATAATGAGCTTTCTGGATGGATCTGCCACATTAATGGAAATGTGCATGTGATCTTATAAAAGAACTAGGCCCTGCTTTCTTTTTGCCTGCAAAACTTAGAAATGATGAAGTAACAGGGAAAGTTGTGGTGACAAAAAAAAAAAAAAAAAATCTATTCAGACTGAAAACTCAGTAGCAGATCATTCTCTTATTCTTATTTTCCTCCCTTCTGTAGTGTAAATCATATGCTTCATTGTGAGTTTTGCTATCTGCTAACCCTTCTTTTTTTTTTTTTTCACCCAATAAATCCTTACCAACAGTAAAAACTCAAGATGGAGAATACCCTTCCAAATCTATGAATCTCTGAAATCAGAGAAGTCTGCTTGTTAGATTATATATTTCACAGATGAAAACTGTCTAATTTGTGGCTCAGTACATCTTGCCAAAAACACTGCAACACTTCTCCCCAAGATATAATCCCAGTTTTCTTAAGCTCTTTCAAATAAATAGGATTCCTTTAATGTCTTTAGAGGCATTCAAAAAATAGAGCAGTTGTATTCATAGGGAAGCAGTGTGAGTTTCAAATACCACAGGGAGTGGCATCTTCTAGTTTCTTTCTGTGTGCCATGGTGATCTGAAAGAAAGTGAGTAGCTGGTAAGTGAAGGCACCTGCTAGAAATACCCTCCCCCGTGCACTTCCCCCACCCCAAAATAATAATAATAATTTCTTTTATTTCTTTTCCAAAGCTACTCTTTGGTTCTCTGCCAGGGAGCTTTCTCTGTCAGTCTGGTTTTGTTCAATTGAAATCAGACATGTTTATTTCATGCATTTTCCATGTTGAGGTGATATGGCTTACAGATGGCTCACCGAAAAAAAACAAAGAATGAGGCCTTGGTCATTAATACTTGCTGAGGGGAGAGTACATTGTTGCCTAAGAATTTGGGATGCAGTTTGAAATTGGTTTCAGACATGGTTTGTGGTTTTATGATTGGTCGTGCAAAGTAATTTGAGGGTTCTGTGGTGGATATGTATTGTACTTAGAAATGGGATTTGCTGTGTCATTTTGAGAGCAGGGGTGGTGAGTCACCTCGAGGTCGCTGGAATTGGGCAAATGTTGTATATGCAATTCTTGTGGTCATCCAGAAGATGTTTTAAACTAACCAGCCTGTTCTTGACTGCTTGATCTGGGTATCTGATGACAGAATGAAGAACTGGGGTCTGTAATCATTTCATGAGGCACTATATATTAACTAGTGTTAATGTTGTGAAGGGAAAACAATAACCAGTATCTGGTTGCTAAGAATGATAATGAAGTTATAGACTACAGGGAATGTTATTAAAGATCAAGTTGGGCTTGGACTTAATTACTCTGTTCTTTTAAGCATATTATACTTAAAATGACTTATCAAGACTGCTTTGAGTTGTTCTAATTTGGAGAACAAAAAGAAAACTTGCAGAGGGACAGTAGTCTGTCAATAGATGGAAAAAATGGGAAAAGCTTATTATTTCTGTGTTTTGTTTGTGTTTTTTTTTTTTTTTGGCTTGCTAGAGGATACAAACCTGCTAGAAAATTATCATAGTATTATATTTATGTATCTACATCTATACATATGTACAAATGTTTAGTTTTCTAGCAATAATGGATTTTTTCTCAATTAGCAGCGGTAGATGACACTTTTTTCCACTTACTGGAAAGACCAAATAAAATAGTAAGGTTATAAATTTATATATAAATATAATACATATATATATTATAAATATATGATACGGCCAATTCAGAAGCTTATAAGAACTTTCTCAAATGGTAATTGTTCATCAAACACAGCATATGTAGGCTGTGGTTTGAGACAGCCTTTCAAAACAGTAAAACCACACCTCATGCTGCCTAAATTTTTGTAAGAATCAATCAGTTGTACATTTTCTTAAGCTTTTAGAAGAATTTCAACAGCATGATTCAAACTGTCACAACAGTGGTAGATGTCCTTTATAGGATTGCACTTTGCAGTAATTTTCCCTCTGTACAATTAGGATGTTGGGCATTGTTAGTCTCAGTGGGCTTGGTGAGTGAAAATGGAACATCATGAAAACTAAATTCCAGAGCTGTCAAATCAAGTCAGTATTAACTCTTGTTTGATTCTGGATTATAAAAGTATTGTGTTATGCCAAAGATAGCAACAACTTCCTTGATTGCTCCATGAAACCATGTCATGGTTTGTGCCACCAAAAAACTAAGCAGACAAGCAACCTACCCAGAAAGAGAGAGGACTGTCAGTGGAGATTTTTAGCACTTCATTTCAGAATTACTAGTTATTATATCAACCTTGACTGAGAATTTCATTAAAGCAATGCAGAGAGCTTGGAAGCTGAACTAAGTCTGACAGATATAACTGCCAAGTACATTGTAACCTTCTGTTTTGTAAAGAATAGCTTACTGTGATCTATTACACATTTTTAAACCAGGAGAAACTTCTAAGCACGTTGCTGCATGCAGGTTTCATTGATCTGAACCCTAGTAACTTCTGAGCAGAATTGAGAACGGATTTAACACTGAAACCATTCAGAGCTGAACTCTCAGGACCAGGCTAGGCTTCCAGATGGATATAGTTGTGGCCCACTCTTAATAGCAAGAAAAATTCCTCTTGCATCTGGAGATACTGTAAGAGGCCTCTGGATTTCAATCAGAACATAGAGGTTAACAGGGTAAAAGAACTGATGATAAAGAAAAACAATAGCATTCAACTGAATGTTCAGAGAGGCACTTGGTATCATGGACAGTAAGGCATTTCATAGGCCTTTTAGTGTGTTTGTCAAGTTCAAATCTGTGTAGTCAAAGTACATCTAACCTGTTTTTCAGAATGACTTGCAAATGGGTATGTTTTTCAAGGATTTCAGACTTGCAAAACAAACACCAAAGAACCTTGCAGTTGCTATAAAATATCTCAGAAGTGTTAACGTGGCAGAAAAAAATAACATAATTATGGATCAATGGAAGATGTTGAAAAGTGTTCTTCATATACAGTTTTAAAGGATAAATATAACCAAAACTAATAGAACATCCATACAGACATACTTCCCCTATGTCTACAAGCTATATGAGAAACAAAGCCAATAATTGTCTGGCAAAATTCCATTTACTAGGCATTGAAAACCAAAGATCTTTCACTGACAGGTGAGGTAAGCTCACAGTCTGAGAACAGTATCATAGGAGGGTAAGCAAAAATTGCTGAGGGGAGACCAAGAAGTGTGTTACACTGGTTTAGTCACTGGTCTTTCTTATTTGAAGTGCTTTAGTTTCCACAGAGCCTATAAATTCTTTCTTGAAGATTAAATAAAATTATGTAGCCTTATAAACATCTGAGCACACATAAGATTGTGGTCAGAAGTTTGGGTCTATGAAAGAAAGAAAATAATTAAAATGATTATTTGAGAAGGAAGGGCATACTGAATACTTTGGCAGAACCTTAAACACTTTCATTACTGGTATTATGGGATGAAGGTCCTCTTGTGGTGGGATAACTTTCCTTCTCCAGCAAAAGCAACTGAAAATAAATGAAACTTCTGATGGAGTAAATGGGACTGCCAAAAAAAAAAAAAAAAAGGTAGTAATGCAGTAGAGAACACGTGAAATGCAACTGTCGTTAAATATCCACAAGGAAGGTCAGTAGTGGATGTAGGATCCCCATTACATCTGAATCCATTTGCATGGGAAGGGATGGTGAGAAGCTATTCTTGTTGGTCTCAGAACTCTTTGACTGGTGTCACTGCTCTGTACCCACAGTCTAATTATATTTCACCTAAGTTGATTTGGAGCCTGTTGTAGGTTCTTTGACAATAATGTTAAAAGGATTGCAGCTGTGCCATATGTGGGTTTGGTGGTTTATTGTAAATGATGGAGAGTGAAGGTGGTTGCTGTGTGGAGGGTTCTTTTAAGTGACTTCATTGTATAAAAAAACAGAGCTGCTATTGCATTACTGTTAGCAGTTACAGGAGAGGGAAGTGCAAAATGGTGTAATTGGCCTTTGAAGAGAGCTTGAGATACTTCCTAGCTGAGTATGTTAACAGATCTAATGTGAAGTTTAAGATTAAAAAAGTGTGTGTGTTTTTTTATATATACACACACGCATACTTGCCACAGGAAGTATTCTGCATATTGTACTGAAGAAGAATCCCTGTCAGTTGTTCTTACCTCTTTGGTGAAGACATTAAGCTCAGTCATCCAGTACACTTAAGTCACCTTTGATGTAAAACTTTTGATGAAGTAAAATAGAAATTACTGTCTGATCCTTTTGTATAGCAACCAGTGCTGAAGCTGATAGTTGTATTTGCTCCAACTCATTCCAAGTTGTCACCTTTGTCCCTCTCCTCTTCCCCCCAGTCTAGTCAAGACAATGACTAAGAGCTAGAAAAGACTGCATTTTGGAGAGCCATGTGGAAGTGGGAGGGAAAAGTGATCTATGATTTCATCCAAGTTGTTCCTAATGCAGAGTTCTCAAACTTCATGAAGAATGACAACAACAAAAAAGCAACTATGGGCTTTAAAATTGGTGCTTTTGAAGTATCACAATCTAAAACCTGCTATTCATGAGTCTCAAATTGTCCAGTATGGAATGTCTTAAATGACATGGTCTCAAGGATAGGGTGTTCAGTCTCATGACTCTTGGACCAAGCATCAGATGGAAAATGTATCTTCAAAAACAGTAACCCTTCTACATCCAATGCAGGAATTCCATTAAATTGGCATATACACACATACACTGCATTGGTGAATTGTACTATGTCCAGGAGCTTGGAGGATTTGAAGAGGGGTAATTTGCTTTGTACCACAAGCTAAATAATTTATTTAAAAAGATAAAATAATTTTAATTAAAAACTAGCCCAGTGCTGATTCTGTAAAAATCTGTAAGTCTGTACACGTCATGTATGCCTTCATTTTAGACTGTGATACAGAGGTGCCTGACCTGGAGAAGAAGGTAGCCAGGTATTAGAAGACTATCTCAATATTTTACATTGTGTATATGGTCATATAAATTCATCTTGCTCAGAGCAATACTTATGTGCTAGCTGATTTTTATTTTTTTTTTTTCTAAATCATTGGAAAACACTATGTTTTTCAATCAGGGCAAAAAAGCGAAGCATTGTTTAAGGAAAATCTCTTTGCTAAGGACAGAACATTTCAATAAATATGTTGGCATTACTATAAAAATTGGAGCATGGTTCTCTGTCTCCTATCCAGTTGTCTTCCCCTCGTTTCCTCTTCTTCCTCCTCATTACATTCTCCATTGCCCTGTCTTGAACTGATCTGAACTGTGGTAGTACAGGACAGTTTGGGCAGGGTTGGTGTCACCGGCTGAGCTCTTTCAGTAAAAGAACGTCAGTGGTCTGTTGCTCTGTGCAGTAGTCAGCTCAACAAATCTGTAAGTAGGGCAGTGTATTTGTTTTCTAGGTTACAATAAATAAAATATGCTGTGTGTATTTCATTATATTCTGTGGATTGATTTCTCAGTCTCCCAGGTTAGGTCTGATCTAGTCTCCCCAAACATACCACCATCCAGCAGTGGAATTGATTTTAAAAGATCAAATATATTATGTTAGCATTGTAAGTACCTCTTGATATGACTTTAGAAAAACCTATGTGACCTACAAGCACAAAATAAGTCTGTTTCCAATTGGAAGTCTTTTACCTGTATGGGCTGAGAAGGAAAGTGATACTGAATGTTTTTGTTCACCACCTCTCTGAAATCTTTCATATGTAGTATCCATGGAGATCTTTGTTCACAGGGGCAAGCATTCAGCAGCTTCCACGGAGAAAATTTCAGTGCTTCTATTCAGAGAAATTGGATAAGATACTCATTCCTTCTGTGCTCTCAGACTGCCTCATTGGGAGCCTGCAGTTTTTATACTGCTACTCAATAAATGTGATTCCTGTACCAGACATTCAACTCCAGAGGGTATAAATAATCAATAGAATCTATAGATACAAGACCGAAGAAAGTTTATTTTTCGTCTGTGTTCATTTCCTCATTTCAAAAGAGAGTTGAATGGATCATCTAGGATTAAGCTGTTTCCCCCCAAGGACATTTACTGCACATATTTATGCAAATACTTTATTTTTCTTTCACAAAAAATGAAAAGGGCACCAGATGCCAGCAGCTGAGATCTTTTCTTTGACACTGGTAAAAGGCAAGGTGGTATATAGGTCAGGCTGACAGTTGGAATTGATGATCTTGAAGGTCTTTTCCAACCTAAATTTGATTATATGTCCTGATTTAGCATACAGATATAGGCATTTTTCTTTGGGTGAGTACATCTATAAAATCACGTTCAGATGTATTATCATCAGTTACACCTGGATCATGCAGGTCAACCAAAGCGCCTAGGACCTTAGGTATGTGCAGTGAAGGAGAAACATGCGACCCAGCAATTGCAGAGACCAGAGATAACAGGATCCTAATGTTTGCTGGGAAGTAGTTTTTAGAGGGAATAGTTCAAAGGATTTATTCTGCAGTTTTTAGAGGTCTCGTTCTGTAAGATATGGAGCTCTGCTGTTTACAACACAACGCTGATGAATTCCCAACTACAATACTTACCCACGAAGTGATGTAGACTGGTTTAGCTAAGGAGAGGTCTGGCAGAGCACTAAGCTTTCCAGAGGAATCCGTCTCATGCCGCAGCTCTGTGTGAAGTGCGCTTTTCTTTGCAAAGTGCAGTTGCTACAAACAAGATGTGGGTTGCTTGCAAGGCAGCTCCCAGAGCTGACGGGTGTGTGTGTGATGGGGCTGTTGCTGTGGGAACTAAAGAAGTTCTAAAGTCAGCAGTAAGATTTCCTTCTACTTTGATCCCCTGGGGAGGATGAGCAAGTCCTTTTCAAATGCAAATCTTCAATGTGTAGCCTGTGCAGAGGGAATAAAGATGGGAAGGAGAATAAATCTGTTTTAAGCTCCAGGCATTTTCATGTTGGTTGTGCTACTGGTGCACTTCTTTAACCTTTATTTTTTCCTATTTCTGCACAGTGTTACATTGAGTAAGCTCTGCTATGCTGAAATCACTCTGATGTTTGGAAGTGATTTTTCTATTCTGTGTGCAGGAAGTTTGTGGTTTTGGCGGGAGTCTGCGTTCTTCTTTCCTCAAAGAAGGGGAAGTGAAAAGCTTCCTGCTACCCCAGAGTGAACAAGGGAGATCTTTGCCTCTTTGGGAGGAACTCTGTCTGTGCTAATACAGAGCTATCTTCTGGGTTTGGGGGAGTTACACTTGTCCATATTGTTCTTCTTCCTCTGCTTATGAGAGCTCGTACCTTATGGTTTCATTATAACCTAACACTGGATTGCAGACAATCTACTTTAGAATGTTTTCTGAACTTGCAGAAATATCTTGTTCTGCAGCTTTTCATCTGTGCTAAACTACTGATTGCAAACTGTTATTGCAACATTTCTGAAATAGTTATTTCTGTGTAAAAGCCTGTAAAATACCAAGCACCTTTCCAGCAAAGAGGTACAGCAGCCTAGGATTTAGGAACCAAACTGTTTTCAACAAGACAACGCCTGCCTGATGTTCTAAAAGCTGCCTTCTACGCTTACAAATTACATATTTTTAGGGAAAATAATTATCTTAACAGCCAGGTCAAGATTGCAGTGAAAGAAGGTATAAGTCAAAAGTTGCTTCTGTATTCCCCTAACCTGGTAGCTGCTGTCCTGTGAGCTCTGTAGAGTCCATCAGCCTGTAGGTGTCTATTTCACTTGCCATTTACTGTTCCTTGAACCAGATTTCTGGAAACGGGCGGTAGCAAGTAAATGCAGAAGAGAGCAGCATTAGTGGAGGTGTGATGCAATTGAGTGCTGCGGTCTAGAACTTTAATGCAGACACAGTTTTATAACCTCTCCTTGAATTGCTCAAAAACTCTATGGCTTGGATCTGTGAAGAGGGAGCAAATATTGTCTGGCTTGCAGATGGAGTAATTGTGAGGGGCCTATTTTCATGAACTCTCACTGGATGAAAATGTGTGTTTTGCATGTTTGGCTGTCGCAAGCACAGCTGTGCAGCATTCTTGATTTTGGGGGTTAACATCAGGATTTCACTACTGTAGTTCCACTGACTTCAGTGGCATGACTTCTGCTGCTCATGGGAATTGAGAAAGGAGCAGGACCCACTAGTTTTAAAGTTGCTTTTCACTCTAGCTACTAAGTAGGTCGTGACTTTCTGTTACCATGTGTTTCCCATAAAAGCCCTGGCTGCCTTGAGTGCTATATGATAGGCTGTCTGGAAGCTGGAGACAAAGTGCATGCACTCTGCTAGAAAGACTCTCTGAAATATCTTGTATACAGTAGCTAAAGTTGCCACATGCTGCTTATGCTACAGTGTCTGTATGCGGTCACATTTACCATGTTCACACTGCAGCATTCACAAGAAAACCATGTAATGATGAAAGGGCTTCAGTGCATACAGAATGATGTAAAAACAAGTTAAAAATAAACTTATGCAACATCTAAGGAGTGGAAAAATCCAAAAGGCTGTGCAGGACAATGCAAGCCTGTATTCTCATGGATGGAGGTGGGGAAAGGAGAACTAAACATGTCAAAACAAATACACTGAAGGATATAAAAAATGTTCTCTCCTATCACGTTTATTTTCTGTAACAGAAACCAAGACTGAGAATTGAAAGAAAACAAGTCTAAGTGTTTCATCAATGTAAAAGTTTTCAGCTTGTAGAAAGTAATAGTTAAAGAGTAATCATCCAAAGCCAGCATTTTACTAAGTCATTTCATTAAATTTCATGTTGATTTTACACTTGGCAACAGCAAACTACCAGGTATATTGCTATGAGTTCTGCTTGTTTCTGTCTGTTTGTTTTCCCCTGTTGTCTTTTTGCTAATGGTTATAAAAACACAAGTCTGGAAGCTGACCACTTGTACCTGAAAATCACTTTCAGCAAAGAACAAATACATTTATTAGGTTTCTTAGTGGAGCTTTTTTTAAAACAAACAAACAAACAAAAACCACTATATATACACTATATATATATATATTTTCCCACCCCTGCTGAATTCAAGGCAAAATGTACAGGTTTCAGTTATCATCGGATGCTATTTAGTATTCAGATCATCTTCCAGTCTTTCAGTGTAGGTGCCTCGTAGCAACTGTTGTGGTTTCCCCTTCACGGGGCTGAAAAGGTTTTGTGCTGCATGCAGAGGGTGCATCACTGGGACAGCATAGCTCTCATCAGTGGCTTTCCAGAAAGGACAGCCTGCTGATATCTCCAGGAAGAGAAGGAGAAAAGTTTGCAGAAACTATTGCCACTGTGTAGTTGAGCTGCAGACCAGACAGATGAGCTGTTGGGTGTCTGACGCATTCTGTCCCAGCCAAGGCGCGGGGCCAAGGTATCTGACAGCACATCCTTCATTCGCTGCCCTAGGCCTGATGGATCAGCCTGCTGGTCATGTGTCAGGACTACCGCTTCTGTCTTCTGAAATGGTTTCCTACAAGGCTCAGAGTTAAAATGAAAGGAAGGACAAGGTCTAGGCACCAGGAGTTCAGGCTAAATCCTGCAATGCGTTTAGTTTTCTCTATAAAAAATAACTAAATAACCAAGAGTTCTGGGCTTGACCCAATACCAGTTAAAATCAGTGGACTTTCTGATCAACAAAAATTACAAGGCCTAATGGAATTTGTAATGGCTTTGAAATACAGAGATTTAGAAATCCACATTCTTGCTATTTACCCAAAACAAACAACAACAACAACAGAGTTGAAAACTACATACATAGGTGGTGGTTTGTTTGTTCATTTTAGCCTGTGTGTAAACTTTAATAAATTGCTTTATCTAAATTCAGGGTGGGCAGCAATAATCTCTGGTGTGGAATAATGAATTTTTGAAGAAAGAGGATGAGCATAAAGTCCTTTTATCTGTGCTCTTGCATGGCTTCCACCATCTGACATATAGATGTGATAGCTGGGGGAACTACACGATGTTTGAAGTTTTCTGTGGTTTGTTTGTTTGTTTGTTTTGCATACAAAGCCTTTCCTAAACAGACAGAGCTTTGGGTGGATGGATCAGAAAAAGGCAAACATCTTGCTGAAAAAAACTGTCCTCTCTGCATCTCAATGACGTTGAGACTGCAAGGCTTTTATAAATAAAAGCTGATGAGTAAAACTTTTGAGTACACATAAGCACATAATAAATCTAAATGTGAACTCTGCAATATGACCCACTGTATAGCAGAGTGGATCTGAAAGCCTATAACTTTGTGATCTGTGGAAGGATTTTGCAATCCATTCTCCAGTTCTGCAGCTTGAATTAATCAGCTGCAGTTTATACTTACATTTTGATTATGGAGCACTTGAGTAACTTACATAGCAGTACAGGAGCTAGATTTATAGTGGAGATGCATTAATCCTTGTGAGATAAATATCTAGAATCCTATCTGTAGACCCAGTGGAAGAAAAATAAGTGGGAAGGTGAGAGGGGTCTGGCTGTATGTTTAGTCTTTAACAGCTGCGTGACGGAGGTTTTCATAGATGAATGGGAGCGATCTTGGTAAGGAGGAAAATTCTGTGTTCTCCAGATCTGTTCTGTGGAATTATTCTGAATATTTCATTGGCAAAAATAAACTGAAGTAATAAGATCTGGCTTTTTTTTTCTTTTTTTTTTTTTTTTTTTTTTCTGTAAAAGTCATCCTTTGTTTCTATACAGAGATATTTGATCTGAACCCATTGTGTTAACAAAATGCATTTAGCAACTATTATAAAACTAATCAAACAATGTGAGGGCAAATCTGAATTTCAGTTAAATATCATGCAAAACTTAAAGTAAATAAATCTGAAGAAGCTCCATTGGACATGGCAGGGAGGTAGTGAATGACAAGGAAATATCAGGGTCCTCTGCTGTCAATGAGATTTATGAGGCTTCACACAAAAGCCTCAGTAAGGGTGAGGGGGGAATGATTTTTGCAGTGTCCTGTAGCATTTCATTGGATATAGAATTACTTTCTAAGCATGCAGGGGGAGAGTTAAGGATCTGTCACAGAGTGATGTTATTGGCAACTGGGGAATAAATGCCTCTGCAGGTAGGAGCAAGGTGTGGTGGTTTCATTTGAGGGCAATGCATTCTACCTGTTGGATGTGGCCAATTCACGAAGCTGTAACTGTGCTGTTTACCAGATCTGCAAATCAAGATGGTATTCATGCTCGTTGGAACTTCCTCCTAGAGCATGTGTTGTGAGCATTGTAAGTAGTTCAGTGCAATTCTGCACTCTCTCTCACAGGTGCAACATGGAGTTTAGTTTTAAGGAGACTGTAACAGTGCCACAAACCAAACTTAAAGAAATTATGACTTCTGACTAAGCCTTGATTAAAGTGAACATACTAATTTTTCGTAAGTTCAAATGTCTTTTCTGTGATTTTCTAGAGGCATGGGATAGATGTGTTCTTCTTAACTGCTATGGAGCTATTCTTCTCTTCCTGTGGTCCAGTTCAAATACACTGTTATATACACTGACTAGCACCTCCTTTTTGTTGTTATTAACTATTGGTTGGGCTACCATCTCTGTCTTTCTAGAAACATTGATTTATCCTAAGAAATATAGGTTATTTTTGAAAAGAATACATCATGATACATGGTGTGATTTGGTCATGTCTTTCCCTGTACTGAATTTCTCATTACAGCTGTGCCTATGATTCCTACATTTTACCAAGTTCCTCACCAATATTCCATGTGGAAACAGAGGCCTTTCCACACTCCTTTAAACTCTTAAGGCTAACCCCAGGGCATTCTCCCACGTGACTAGCAAAAATGACAGATTTGTTGTCTAGAAAACAGTGAATGGGAAGAGAGAGAGAGGATAGAATATTCCCTCCCACCTAAATAATAGTAAATTCTGCTAAGAAAATGTTTTATTTTTCCAGGTCCCATTTAGGCAAAATAACTGTTCATATTGCATATCCATCTCCCTGCTCCTTTTCTCAATAGATAGAAAACAGAAGGGCCACATTTGGTAGACTGGCAAGAGATGTTTTACAGCAAAATCATTAACTGCCAATAAATGTTATTTAGAATGGTTGTAGATGCTATATTTACCTGAAAATAACTGTATAGCAAATGTGAAAATTCATTTATTTTATGATATATCTTACTGTATCAGTCTTGAGTTAACCTATTGGATTTATGTAGGCATGCACATGTATGGTTGATTATGGAGTTAGGATATATGTTGTGCTGCATCTTGTTTATCTGTTTGCCAGGATGAATTCTTTATGATTATATTTATCTTTTAAATTATAGCTGATTTTCAGGACTTGACATCTATCCTGAATGTATCTGCTAGTGTTCTTTTTTTTTTAAAAAAAAAAAATATAAATAAAATCTGCAATTTGATCTGCTTTGCCATTGAAAGAAGTTATACTTCACACAGAAATATTAACATGTCTTATTTTCAGTTCAGGCAGCAGGCTGATTCAGTTTTATTCTATTCATTCTTAATGACTTTAAAGGCCATTGTAAAACAGTGAACTCAGTATTTGCAAGAAAAAAATTAGTCTGGCCTTAGGTGGGGTTTCTCTCTTGCTCTCTCAGCTACTCATACAGTGAAGTACTCTATTTTTCTCTTTGGTAATGGATTTCACAAAAAGCAGTTTGGATACTGAGAACACATTGAGCTCTTCCCCCAGTGTCTGGCTACATAAACAGATGACATACCTGTTTATCACAGGCTCATTCTCCAGATGTGACAAATTTCAATGAATCAGTGCTTCCTATTAAGCAATATCATCAATATTTAGAAGAGCTTGGTGGAATTTTCCATTGCTCTCTGTGGCAAAATGTTTATTTCCAGCATGTCTGGCAGACGTTGCAGATGCCTTTCTGGTAACACTTCCTTTAAGAAATTAAAGGAATATTTTGATATCTCAGGACAAGATCATATTTGAGTATTTATACATTAAGTTATTGTTGTTGATTTCTTACTCTAAATAGCAATTATTATTGGCCCAAATATAAAATGAGTGGAACATTTACAGATTATTCCAACAGCATATCAGGTTAAATACTGAAGAGCCCAAGTTGGAGGTCTTGTATTATGACCTTGATAATTTCTCCATTCCTGTCAGCTGAAAGTGATCTTTTGCACAGCGTTGCACAGTAATTGGTATACTTTGTTTTAGTCTGTGGTGGTATTTTTTGATCCCTTGTTCCTCTCCTATGTCCTATTTGAACCTTTATCTCTGCAAATAGAATGAGGAAAAAGCATGAAACCAGCATGGTTTCAGGGATCTCATTTCTTCTGTCATGGTGTTCAAATGTCCTAGAAAGTATCCACTGAATTGATATTGCAGGATCAATCACAACCTTTCAAGCAGTGATTGGCAGAAAATGTTCATGCCCACTTTTAGGTCTTAACAGAATTTTTATATCTTAGACTGAAATGAAGTGGCTGCATAACATGAGAGTAGTTATCGGATTGGTGTTAGTGTCTCCTCGCTTTTATCATGTCAGATAGAACAGATTTCTACATCAATTACTATTCTCCATACATGAGTATCAGCATTTCTATCACAATATTTGTTCCCCGAAGCTCAGTTCTTTTTGCTATCAGATAGAATATCTGAAAATATCTGAAAAAGAAGTGTGAACAGCTTTTTCCAGTTGCAGTGTGGTAGGCTACTATTATCTACAATGATTCTGTTTTTCAAGGTACACTGTTTTATTTGCAATCTCCTATAGCCCCGTTCAGAAGTTAAGGAAGTGATCCTGCTGTTATTTGTAAGGAAGGATCCTTATTGTGTAGATCCCCATGGTATTGTTTCCATAGTATTGTTGTGTCTATATTTGGTTATTTAGATGCCAAAAATTATCCTAGATAGATAAGGAATCTTGTTACTGGCAAATGTACTTTTGTTTTAAAGTCTCGTGAATGGTTCCTCGTGTAGTGTCTTCGCTGTGTTTGAGTGTTTGGCTGGTTACTACAGTGTCCTTGTCAACTTGACAAAAATGTAAAGAGCTCAGTAGGCAAGAAAACTGTTTTGAGATTCCATCGCCAGCAGAAGGGGGTAGAGGGAAGCAGGAACATCATATTTTTGTGATCTCTATTGATTAAATTCCTGCAGAAGTATTTCCTAACACATGTTAAACAGTGAGAAGGGAAAGGGGGTGGAGGGAGGAAATGTGTATGCTTGTGCATAAATATGCATACTGTGGGATATCGGAAGCTACTTCTGATATATTTTTATATCTTGATGTTTAAATGTACAGAAATTAATAGTGGCTGGTTACTTTCCAAATGGGTCCTTGAATGTAGTAAGTCTGCATGCACAAAAAAATAATAAATGTCTGAAAGTAATGTCAGGGTAGAAAGAGAAATGCTAGATAACCTACTTAGTTAAAAGAGCTTACTTTTTACTTGGTAGAAAAATATGTTGTATCAACCCAAACCACCTGTTGTTCGGTTTCTTTTGTGTGAGTTTGAACTTACAACCCCTAAGCTGCAAACCAGTGAAGTTGCATGATTTTACCCTAGCTAAAATATCAGAACAACACAGTTTGCATGATGCTTATAGTCTCCTCATAAGTGTCAATATTTTGCATTGGTTTTCAGCTGGTGTCAGAGGTGCTCTCATGTAGCTGTCCTTCTCTCCTTCAGTTTGGTTTTCATAGCTCAAATCAACCGTAAAACCCAAGTCTCTGGCATGATATTCAATGTAACTTTGATTTACACAGTTGACTCATTGAGCTTACTTAAAGTTACTTGTATAACAATGAACTGAGAATAATTGAACTGAAGGCAGAGGAACCAGTATAAAATGGATTTGGAAGACTAATGAAGTCAATGAAACCAGAATGGATTGCTACCTGAAAAAATGTTATAAGACTGAACAAATTTTCTTGGGAAAGAATTTGATTAAATTAGTAAATTAGAGGTGTTCCTCTAAAACTCTTGTGTAACCAAGGGCAAAGAAATGAGAACTTGTGTCTTGGTCATAAGTTTCTAAAGTGATACTTTTAAAAATAATTTTTATTTATATGTATATCATTTATTGCTAATAATGCATAGTATTTATACTTAAAGGTTGCTTTATTAACATATTATTTTATTATAGAAAGCTGTTTAACCCTGACCAGGACTGGCAAATTCAAAGATCAATTCACAATCATTTTTTCCCCTTCTAATAATTTTGATTGACTGTCAAATTGCTCTTTTAATTTGCCTCTTATTCAGTTACAAAGCACTCTGATAATTTAAAATTTGAAAAACAGGCCAGGGCTGTCAAAACATGATTTTGGTAAAGGTGTGTAAAGTTCGTAACAAATATATAAGATGTTCTTTTTTTTATTTTTTTTTCCCCTCACGTATTTCATATCAATAAATTTACATGATCATCACCATATTTTTAATCTGTAGGTTTATAGGCATTGTCTGGATTTTAATTAAAGGATTGGATGAGTATGAAAGACTCTGCTCTGGAATGTTTCCAAGTTTTATTTCATCAAAAATATATAGGCATAGTGTTTCCATATGTTTTGGAACACTTTACATTCTGCAATAATCTGAATGATGGTCATTGCCATGACATCATTGCTTCATGACTACACGTGAAATTGTGATCAGGTGGTAATTTATTTAAAGAGAAATACTGTAGACTCTTAATTCAGTCACGTACTGAGAATGTATGAAATGCCTTAACTACTAAGCATATCTGTTTACTATAATGTGTCCTTAAATCATACCTGATTTTTGTAGTTTACTTTAATATTTTCTCACATCTATAGCTTTTAAATTCCATAGTCTCTGATAATTAGTGAGTTACATGGATTGGTACTTATTGAACAGTCTTTTATTTATTTACTTGAATTGCCACAAGACCTAAATTTAGAAATAAAAATAAATTCATTGTGTTTTCTTCTGAATGACTGCAATTTCTTCTGAGCCACTGCAATGAGTTGCTTCATTTCTAGGAAACTGAGTGTCAAATGTAGAATGTCATGACATATAATGATACTGGTGCAGCAAAGCTTTTATGTTTGTCATACTTGCCTTAGATCGTTGTCACCAAACCCCCTTCCAACGTGGTATCTGCTGGACACCATGCCTCATTCTTCTCTGTACTGTGTTAGGATAAACGAAGACTGAAATGATTAGTGTTGTACCTATAACTGTACTGGTGCTGCCCTTACTGAAGGAAAGAGGCTTTTGTCTGAAAATTGTAGTAGTTCAGCATTGGGTACTTGTTTACTCTGCAAGCAGTTTCTTTGGTTGGTTGGGGTTTTGTTGTTTGTTTTCTTTTCTTGGAGTAGTTTTTTTTTTTTTCCTTTTTTTTTGGGGGGGTGGGAAGAGTGTTGTGGGTTTTTGTTGTTGTTTTTGCAGTAGCCTGTGCTGTACTGATACATCTAGGATAGGAGTCAGAGTCATCTTTATGGTTTCTGCATGTTAACTGATCTTAAGTACAAATTTGAACTAGAGCACTACTAAGCCATATATTAGTGGTTTGCATGAGTGCAAGAAAGATTCAGTAGTTTTCCTAATGGATATTACTTGGACATAAATAGTGTTGCATTTTTGAATAGGATTTTCAATCCAGGATACTTAATGCTTGCTGCGGTGACTCTTCTATCACACATTGGCCATCCTTGGTATATCAAAAAACTTGTAGAGGCACTGTGGTGATATATCCAGTTGATATTGGTTAGTGTAATGCCAGCTTATTTTGAATTGGGTCCTAAAAATAAATTTCAATGAAAATTATGACTTCTAAAAGTCTCATTTGAAAAACTCACTTTCCCATACTAGGAAAAAAAAAAAATAAATTATAAATTGTTTTTGAGAGAATTTGTGTCAGGTAAATGCTCTTTATTGTCAAGTCATAAGACCTTCTTACCAGGAGGAAACATTTTCTAGTTCAAAAGTGAAGTGAGACAGGTATTCCTATCTCTTCTTTCATGGAATATTGATGGGGAATAAAGCCCTGTCTATCCAGTGTAACACAGAACTTCCTAGGGTCTGCAAGATTTGCCTACTTCCTATGTTTTATTTCTCTTCCAGGGAACTCACCTTGGCTTTAGTAAATGGTCAAAGCACTGTGCTAAAGTTAATAATGTCCTAAGGGATTAGAAATTTTGTTTTATTTAGAAATATTAAGGCTTGTTCTTGTTTTTCTTTTTTAAATGATAAAACTTTAATATCTAAAATATCACAAAATGTGCAGAAGCTCATGATGTGTAAGAAAGCCATTTCATGTTTTTAAAGACCAACACTGATAGGTAAGAATCTCACTTCAATTTCATGTTCTGACAATGAAAAGAACTCCATTGAAATGGAAACTTATTAATGACAATCACTCTGTGTCAGGGTTTGACAAAATGTTTCTAAACATGTTCTAAATATATCAGGAAACTTTTAGTGGGAATTTGTAACAGGACTGAAGCAAGCTTTTTATTTTTTCTGTATATTTTTAATTAAGTCAACCTTGACATACAGTTGGCACATCTTATTAGAGAAAATATATCAGAATTCTGGATTAGTCATTTTCTGCAGAGAAAATGTAGATTTAAGGTTTCGAAGATCCAGCTTTGAACTGGATCAAGCATTTTCATATTAATTCAGTCTGATTAAAGTGATCAGTATGAAGAAGCTTAACTCAGATAAGAACACTGTGTTATTTCATAAGGGAATGTGTTTGTGGAGGCCGCATGTTTTATTCAGTAAGAATCATCTTACCTATTTCTAATCATGTCAACAACCATGAGTTCCTTTGCCATTCCCTTTTGGGAATGGTAACGTTGTGCCTTTTGAAAATATATTGAAGTCCAGCATCAGTCACTTCATGAAGACAATCATTTGATTTCAGTAGGGCTTTCAAGAAAGTTGAGTTCTTATTGTAGTTCTTCCTTCCCAGTTGTGTTTCTAGCCTATCTGCAGCAGGCACAGATACCACCTGTCTCCTACTGTGGGGAGAACAAGCATAACGTAAGATTGGCTTTCCTGACCTTCCTAATCAAGATCTCGCTTGACCTTTTCTAGTTGCTGTAGAAACAATGGTCTCTGTAAGTTATACATTTCCAATTGTTGCTATTTATACAGTCGTTTAAGCTGTTAGTACAAGGAAAGCAAGTACATTAACTGAAGAACACCTTATTTGCACAATCCACATGCTCGGTAGAACATTATTTCCTGTATTACTAACACTTCTCAACTCTTGTAATTTTCCATTTGACTTGTTATGCTAATTTGCTAAAAGCAAAATTATTCAACATTTTAACATGCTTGTTTCCGGAGCACTAGCAGTTCTAATAGCTGTATAGTTTTTTTTTTTTCCTGCCACACAAGGCACACAGTCCATTTCACCTTTTCTTTTATAATTGGATTTGCAAATGAGTATAACTTTGAAGGACTTGCTTGCAATGCAGTATCACCCATGTGCTTTACCAAGTAGTAAAACTTTTGATAAAGCTTACAACTCAAATTAATTGTGGGAAAAACAACAACCACAACGTCTTCTGCCTTGAGTCCTACTCAACAAACACAAGATACAGAGTTCATTTCTAGTTTACTTGTAGGAATGGAATACTGGAAAATGATCTAGAAGAAGATTGAAGTACAATTAATTGATATTTGATGTTCTTGTAATCCCCACATATTGTGAGGTTTTCAATTTGTATAATGGCAGAGAGATCTTACTTCTTGATATCTTTTTGTACGGGGGTCAGCCTTGCACAACTTAGCTCTCGTCCTTGGGATTTTTCAGAAAAATGTGTATAAATAGCTGCCACAGTGCTTGCAGTAACTGTGTAAGGCAGATGTGTTCATGTGAAGTAAGAGAGTGCTTTCTGCTTCAGGTTTAATACAACTGTTTCTCACACCTTGAGAACTCCTTTGTTATCCTTACTTCACCACTTTGTCTTTTTTTCATTTGAGATTTCTTTTTTGTTAGTTTTAATCAAGTGTTAGAAATGCAGTGTCATCAACTCAGTATGGAATGAAAAGAAAAGTATATCCTGGTGGGCAGAATAGAGGCAGATCTCCATTGCACACTTCTTGGAATTACAAATGAGCTTATGGATCTGCTAATAAAAATATTTTAAAGGGCAAGAGATAGTGAATGTACAGATCAGAAAAGGGATTACAAGCAAATGTGATTATACAAGGTAGGACATTAACTGAATGTAAGGGCAAATTACAGGAAAATGAAGGGGGGGGGGGGGGGGGAAAACCCTCTCTTTCAGAATTCATAAATCTGAAGAGCTGATACTGAATTATCCTGTGAGGTAAATACATTGATCTACACACCCTCAATAAAATATTTGAGATTGTGGCAACAATTATTCTCTTGCACAGATACAGGCAAAGGTAGTAAACAGTACTTAAAAGCAGAGTCCTGCTGAAAAACACTATCAGCCAGAGGGAATTCTTTAAAACAGTGTACGTGAATGAACACATGAGCCAGAGTCATATAACAGTGAATGCCAAGACCAACTATTACTGCGCCTGTCAAGTTTGGCAATGTAAATGCCATGCCAAAAATGAAAGAAATCTTTGCTAAGGAATAACAAACTTCACTATTATCAGATTCATAGAGGCTTGTCAAGATACTTCATAAAGTTGCACCAGAATAGGTTATTCTGAGCATTTATAAAATGTGGGAGTTGTGAGTGTTAAAACTATTTTAGGAAAAATAAATGATCACCTGAAAATAAGCATTTTTTGAAGGTGATCTACTGAGCAAGCAACTGACCGTTGGTAGACATCTTGCCTTGGTGGTTGCTGTGAAGCAACGTTTCCTGGTTATCTGTAAGTTAAGAACGGGTTCATAAGGCATCAGGGATGTGACAAGCTTGAGTTCTGCATTTTCCTGCCTCTGGCAGGTTTGAGGATGATGCTTACCTCTGCTTTCACAACTTTACTTTTGGAACCTTCAGGTCTGTCTTAGGATTTGGGTAGAGGTTGTGCATGCATGTGTTTAATTTTCTCTTCTAAAATACAGACCTAACTTGGATGGAGCTGTATAAAGATGGTAGCACATGCATAAAGGTAGTATATGTGGGTGTAAATACAGTAGTCTGAAACACTGTGCTGCATGACTTAATCTTTTGGTACCTTTTTATCTGGTTTGCATTGATCCATGAAGACATTGTTTTCTCACACCTGGACCTAGTGCATTTAAGTCATGGTATGGTTTAACACAGCAGTCTGTAGACACAGGGGAACAGGTGGTAGAGGGAGTACAAAAATCTAGTAGAACTTTGGCAATTAGTGTTGACACTTCCCAGCTGATCGCAAGTTGTTCTTTCTTCTTCAGTGAGCAAAAGGCAAGCAGATGAAAAACATTTAAAACTTTCCTACTGTTGCAGCATGACAGCAGGGGTAAGATGAAAGGAGGTGCTCGGACTATCCTCTGAAGGCTGCTCAGCCTGAGCCCTGCTTGCTGCAACATAGAGCTCTGCATCCTGACCCAGCTCTGGCAGCAGCAGAAGTTTGTTCAAGTGTTTTAACCCACCTTCTGCCTTCCTGGTGCTATCTTTGGTCTGGCTCCATGGTATCTCAAGGATTAGCTCTGTGCATACTCCAGCAGCTTTGCATGTCTCTTGGCAATATCCAGCTTTAAACTTAATACGGTGGGAGGTCATTCTTCCCATTGCTATGCTTCTTATTTGTTTAGATTTCATTCATTTGTTGGATCTGCCATAAGCTTTAAATTCTTGCATACTTGGTTGGCCAGTAAGTGCATGTGTATAACGCTGATAAGTGACACATTTTTGTCGTTGTTTCCAGACTAGTGCAGTTTGTTACGCTTGCCATATGTGTGCCATTTTCTGTTCAGTGGTAATCTCTTTCAGATGTTATATGCTAATGTATCTTAATAAACCGTTACTTCAGACAAAGTACCTGAATAATTTCATTATGCTTATATAAGCAAACATCTTTGGTATTTTAACCCTTATCTTTCTAAGCAGGAATGTTGAGGCACAGTTGAGATGAGAAGACAGTAAAGCAGTTTGCAGGTTTTTGGCTCGATATATACCAGCCATCTCTGTTATACTGGTGCCTGGTGAGGGTAGAGGTGCAAGGACTGCTAAATGAAGCACTGAATTGCCCTTGCCTTAAGAATTTGTGTTGTGCAAGGATGTCTGGGAAGCTTTATGTATTTGGCTTTGTACCTACTGGAGAAAAATGAGATATTTCTCAACGAGAAAAAAGGACAATGGTCTTCTGTAATATCCCTAGCTACTATAAAGAAGCTTATGGCATCAGCAGGAATTTTGACTCTGAAGTGAGAAATAAAATGAGACAAAGGAAAACTGACGAGCAATAAATATTGCCTTTCCATTTAACTTGCCAAAAGGCCTAAGAATGTAACATCAAAAATCTGTGCTGAAGTGCTCTTGCTTATTTCCCTTAAAGTATTACATAACTTATGCTCTACATAATATTATCACATCATTTTGTCTAGGATGTTGCTTAAGAAAAGCTGTGCTGTGACTCATGCGGTAGTTAAGCTGGATAAAATAAGTGGCAAGAAGCTCTTAACTCTCACTGATGCTCAGTTGCCAATTAGTTTTTCTGGAGCATGATGCCTTGTTTGATACAATAATTTATTTAAATACAGTTTATTGTTACGCTTAGTTCGAAGGTATTTTAACCACAGTGATGGATGTCTCTAATTTAGATATCTTCATCCTAAAGCTTAAGGATAAATATCGTGCTTTAGTCCTATAACTTTAAATAAATAGATAAACTGCTTTTCCTAGGTGGGGAAGATAAGTTTATGGCTGAATCCTACATCTGGATCATTATACTTGGGAAATGCCACTCATCCACCCACTTCTAGCTGTTTCCAAAATGAAAGTATGGAATAAAAGAAGAAATTTCACTTCGGCAGCTATTGCTCTTACACAACTTTAACAAGAACAAAAAGTACGTGACTGTCCAAAACACCACGCATTACATAGCAAGCCTGTGTATGTGTAGTAATACAGATGTTGCACAGGATTTGCATGCGTGTTGCAGATTCCTGTGAAGAACTTCCAGTGATGGCCCCTATCCTTCAGAGCAGGGAGTGATGCTGAAGGGCAAGGAGAATGTCTTGCTGTTCATTTTTGTGGCCACCGGGTGTCATTCTAGGAGCAGACTTTGGCCAGCCTGGGTGCATTACTATGGCAGCAAGTACTGGAGGCTTCACAGAAGAAATTGCTTTGCAGAAAATCACCCTCTAAAAGCAACGATTATTTACCTTTTGTGTCTATTTCCATTATTCCAAGGGATAAGCATTGTTGTTGCTTTCCATTTCTGCATCCAGATTGTGCTATGCCAGGATGTAGCATAAAATACTGAGGCAGTTAAAGGTATTTGCATTAAGACGTCCTGTAAATTCTGTGTAGTCATTTGGGGAAACTTCTGCATCTACACATCAAATTTGCATGGGTTTAAGTACAGTGCTTCTGAAGAGGTTAATAACTATCTTCCATAATTATCTTATTAGCAACTGTTCTGAATTTGTCCATAACTAACATCTTACAATGAAAGTGCAGGAAGAATGGGGAGGCAGAACAAACTCTATGCAGAATCAAGTAAATGCTACTTTTTTTTCCTTTTTTTTTTTTTTTTTCCTTCCCAACTCATGTCCCAGAAAGTGAAAGCCCTTTAAAAGATCCACAGCACCATGTTGGCTTAGGTTGGTGTTACACTGAAGAAAGCTTGCTGAATTCAGTGTTTGACATATCCTGCTGGTCTTGTTTCAAATAGTTCTTAGGAGGAGTTTATGTGGGAGAATGAGCCAATACGTGCACTGGATATCTTCAGGAATGGGAATAGTAGCATGAAAAAACATGTGAAGAAAAGGAGATGAAAGATTTAATGAAGAGGAGCAAGGTAGATGAGGCAATGAGGACAGATTTTGGTATGGCAGAGATTTATGGAGCTTTAAAAGTGGAGATGTGGAGCCTGGACTTAAAAGTGGAAGGGTTCTGGAGGAAAACCAGGATGCAAGCAGGAGTAACAGTTGAAGTATTAGAGACCATTTCTAACACTCTGAAGTGGGAGAGAAACAAGGGATTTTTGTCTTGTGTACCTATGTTTATCTTCATCCCAGCATATCTGCTTCTTTAAGTGATTAAAATGCCTCTAAGTAGAAAGCATCATTGTCAATCCAGGCAAACTAATTTGGAGACCTAGGTATCCTTCTACTAAATTGCTGATAAAATATTCAAGAGGACCTGAGAAGTGGCTGATAGTGAAACTTCACAAGTAACATATACCAGAACTGAAGTTGGTTCTGGAATTCTTGTTCCATGTTGCTTTGATGTTTTCAAAATAAAATATATTTAAAAAAAAAAAAAAAAAATGCACCTTTTGTAATGTTAGTTTCCATTTTCTCTGACTGCCATCTAACTCTCAACAAAGATGCCTGGAATTTAGATTTAAAATATCTATATATGTTACTGGTGTTTTTTTTTTTGTTTTGTTTTAAATATGGAACACAAAGATCAGTCAACTCTGGCTTGACCTGAAACTGTCTGCACCAGGTATAATTTGAGGGGTCTCTATGAAAGCTGATGCCCCTCCTGCCATATTAGAGCTGGAATATTTCTCATATCTGCAATTACTAAATAAAGGATGTTCATTAACAAAGATGGGCTGCAAAAGCTGGCAGCGAAAATAGTGAAGAAATCCTTTGTTTCTTGTTTTCTATGCTCCTGATCAGTCTCAGCCTGTCTTATGTATAACTTGATAATCTTTTTCTTGACTATGTGGGAATGTTGTTATGAATGTCGTGCTTGCAACTGAATAGTTTTAAAGATTTTCTAAATCAGTTGGACAACTTTAATTATCTGATAAGTGAAATGCAAAGTTTGTTTTTATTGGATCAGACACAGAAGCATTTAATATTTTGTTGTTCCACTATGGTTGCATTTCCAGTAGTGTCAGAACTTGAAAATTTGCCTCTTGTCCTACTAATAATGGTTTTAAAGTCTAACACACATTGCCAGTAAGTTTCCTTCTGACGGCGCTTCCATGATGAGGAGAATCAGGCCTCTCAGAGAACTGGGCTTCATCTGAGCTTTTTTTTTTTTTTTTACATCCACATTTGAGGAAGGAAGTTGTGTTCTTATTATACTTTGTCTCTGCCATGCTGTCTGAGCATCTGCTAGTATTATGTTAAGGAAGGTGACTCCAATGTCTCACATGATGCTTTCCTTCTGCTCCTTCCACCCCTCAAATTTCTCTCCAGGAAGTGAATTATGTGTTTCATGTTCTGTATGTATGGGCAAAAGAGCCAGCATACACATGCTGCTGTGCATGAGACAGCAAAGCCAAAAGCACCCAAGTTCAGCGCAGAAGAGACGTTCCTTGTGGTAGCTGCTGACATGAGGAAATATCAACATTTCTTCAAACCTGCTTCCTGGAGGCCTAGGCTATCTTCTGCGTCAGGCTATTGACAACTTGGAAGAAAAACTCAGGGGATTTGCATCTAGCTGCATGATTTAGTATTTCCTAACAATTAAAAATTGTTAGTGGCTAGGCATAGGCATTGGAGGTGGATTTCAGATTTTAAAATAAATGCTGTTGTGCTTTCAGGGTCCTTTTAGGGTCCTTAACATTTTAGTGCATTTTCCTGGATGTGTGCCACCCATCTGGGAGTGCAAGTAGTATCCCTGGCAGCCAGGAGGGCCAACCGTATCCTGGGGTGCATCAAGCACGGCATCGCTAGTAGGGCAAGTGAAGTGAGAGGCTCCTCTGTACTCTGCGCTGCTGCGACAAAGATGGTGAAGAGCCTGGAGGGGATGACGTATGAAGAGCAGCTGAGGTCACTGGGCCTGTTCAGCCTAGAGAAGAGGAGGCTGAGGGGGGACCTCATCGTGGTCTACAACTTCCTCGCGAGGTGGAGTGGAGAGGCGGGTGACCTATTCTCCATAAACACCAGTGATAGGACCCACGGGAACGGGGTGAAGCTGAGGCAGGGGAAGTTCAGACTAAATATCAGGAGGAGATTTTTCACTGAGAGGGTGGTAGCGCACTGGAACAGGCTCCCCAGTGAAGCACTCACTGCACCAAGCCTGCATAAATTTAAGAAACATTTGGACTGTGCACTAAGTCACATGGTCTAAACTTTTGGGTAGACCTGCGTGGTGCAAGGAGTTGGACTTGATGATCCTTATGGGTCCCTTCCAACTAGGAATATTCTATGATTCTATGATCATTTGTCAGCTTTGTATTGCCTAAAGTTATAATAATACTCAGTTCATCTAGAACTGTTGGTATGTCTCTCAACCATCTTTACTTTGCAATTGATTTATACCTGCCTGAGGGAGCTCCTTCCCAAAAGCTGTCACCGACAGTACAAGTCCCACCCGGGCTCTTTGTAGACTGATCCTTGACAGGGAACACTCCTTAGCCCCTGCAGGCTGTAAAGAACCCTGTGCTTTTTTGATCCATCTCCCATCCTCCTTCTCCTCCCTACGCCACCTCTACACAGGCTTAACAGTGGAACAAACAGATTTATTTAGCAAGTGTTTACAAACAGGGCTTTAGGGAAAAGATTGAAAAACAGCTTTAAACTACAACTGTTTTATAGCTTAGACCTATAGCTGCCTAGCCAGACTGAACTACTTCCTACCCCAGCATCAGTGTTAGGAATTCAGTGTGAAGCAACACGTTTCCAGAATTCTATAATCATTTTCTCCAGTGCCTTTTCTTGCCTTGGAGGTAAATTTTATGATAGAGATGAACTGCAATGAAGAAAAATGACAGCCAGAAGTAAAAAAGTTGTGGGATTTCTGCTCTCTCAACTGATACATGGTTTATTGGCATTGAAGTGAAGCACTTCTTTTGACGGGATAGTTTGATTCCTTAAAAGTCACTCACATTAGCCAGTGTGAGACATTGTACGGTGCCCATTCACTTTGACTTTTGAGGCTTAGTATTTTTCCTCTATATTAAATGTTGCTACGCACATTCTACAAAGTTTGTGGTTTCTAAACAATCACCAATTTCTTTTGTGAGTACTAAACATGATCCCACTACTCAAATATGGTTTGGCTTGGATGTATCTGTGAGATCAGCTCTTGATTTGTGCAAGTATATTCTCAATAAGTCTCCTTAATCCTCTATCAGAGACAAAGGTTTTGTTGTTTGTTTTTTTTTATATATATATCTTTTATAACAAGTTATGATAAACAGTGTTGGGCTTTGCATATCTAATTATACTATGGGGTTCTTAATGAGACAGAAAAATGGTACGTTGCATACAACTAGTAATTACTGGGAAGATCGGAAGATATATTTGAAAAGGTCTAGTGGTAACCGCTTAAAATATTGCAGCTACTGCAGAGTTTGCTTTTAATGTTAGGTTGGGTATATGTTCAAACATAGTACATCTAGTTACTAAGTTAGTTACTAAGTCTGACTTAACTAGTAGTTGTCTTGTTTAGGATGTTGAGCAATAAAAAGGGAGGAAAATACCATGACACTTTTTTTTTTTTTTTTTACATTTGTATCTTCAGTTGCTGTTTGTTTGTTTCTTCTTCCTTTCTAAAGGAACAATGTTGTTGAATATCTAAGGAACTGTAGAGGCTGAGGCTATTGTAGAGGCTAAGGAACTGTAGAGGCTATTGTCCTGAGCTGGGTGCTAACAAGTCGAGTTTCACTGCCTCTCTGCCCTGTCCTTTCAAAGTGGAACATTTGGAAGGGGGAAAAAGAAAAATCACAGTTTTGCCCGAGAATAATACTCTGCAAATGTCTGCCTATATAGAGGCACAGAAGGACACATTAGCTGCTTCCACTGTGATATCATCCTCCCCTTGGATATTTAAGTACCACAAAGACCACAGAATAAGGGAGGGAGCCTAGGCATGCTCTGTTATGACAAAATGCCAGGTTTAGACATGGCTTTCTTCTTCTTATTATTATTATTTTTTTTTTTTTCCCCTCAGGAACACTGATAAGTAAGTCTTATCTTCTAGTTCCAAAAACTCTTTTTATTCTGGTAATGTGCTTCTGTATTGTCACCTGTCATCTGGGCTTGTGTGGCCTGTTCTCTTACAGACAGGATTTGTCTGCTTTCCTCGGTCAGGGAAAATGCTGTTTGCTGTTGTATGGGATGAGGTGTTCTTGGTGATCCAGCATTAGCCATCTTTAACTCTCCTTGGATACATCTGAAAAAGAACATGTGACTTGAAGCAGGAGCATGCTTGAATCCAGCACTGACCACCTGTGCTTATTTGGAAAATAAGAACAATAAATACCAGGAGGAGATTTGCTCTCTCCTTCTGTCTGCCCTTCTTTAGGGTGTAAATAAGAAAATCTAGTAACTGTTATAGCTACAGCTGGAACTTGAGAGAAGTTAACTTTCATTTCATTAGCTCAGAAGACAATAGTTTGTGTAACCTATCACTAAAGAGCAGAGCTTTTACTTTTTTTGGGAAAACGTTGAGGTGAAAGCCACTGACTGCCTTCCTTCAGGTATAAATTAACTAAGAGTTAACTAATGAACCCATGCAACAAGATTCTATTCAAATATTGTATGAAATAGCTACATTTAGTAATAATTAATACCATGCAATCCCCAATAACTAACCAAGATATGAAAATCCCTCAACTCCAGTTTAAATATTACTTTGCACGGTCTTAGTCCGCTCCAGCTCTCTCTGAGGCTTTCACTTCTATCTCCAGCAAACAGCCAGAGTCAATATGCACTGCAATATCATCAGATATGCACTTCCAACACAGAAATTTAATGGTCACCTGTTATGATTAAAGCCATAAGAGATCAGAATGCTTCACAGTTGCACAATTCATGTCTTTTATGATTTATTTTGCCCTAATTCCACTGAGTGCTACACAATATTTGTAGAGAGTTACTGAGTGACTGAGAGGCAACAAGTTGAGTTACATGTCAGTCCCATCTTGGAAATAATTTAGTTCTCTAGAGATGTTAAGTGAAACTTTATTAAGGGTAGGTACAAACATCCTCTGACTTAAGGGTTAATTGTCTGGCAGCACTGAAATTCTGAGTTGTACTTGCTTAATTTTTTTCTTTGAGAGAATTAGAGATGTTTAATTATTTTGTAACATCACCTTTTTTGTTGTCACTTTATTGCAGTAGCTACTCTATTGTACTGTCCTTATAAGCTTCGAATGAACGGTTTCTCTGACTGACTTTTCTTAAGAATCTGTAAAAATCCTACTAGTTCTCTCAGCTCTGACAGGCCGTGCATCACGGCACACGAACAAGGTCAGCTATAATTCTTCAGAAACAAGGCCAGGATCGTTTCTTCAAACTGCTTTCTAGCAGCCTACAGAGGAACATTATGTCCCCATACTAAATGTTTCAATTAGACAAGCCTTCATTTCTGAGGCTATGGTGGCAAATCATCACAATTTCTGTGGCTGATGTGGAGAGCCTAAATCTGATTCTAGAACCAGATGTTTTTTCACATTGGTTTAGCAAACCACTGATTTTAAACTCTAGATGCAAACTAATAATGCAATACGTATGCAAGTGAGGGTGGAGGAGGAGATCTCCCTCAAAACCTTATAGAAGGTAGCCAGAACTGATGACATTGGACTAGTGTAACCAAATATACAACTCAATAGGATTGATCAAGATTTCTCAAAGTCACCACAGGTATATTAGGAATGAATTTGTGCCTGCAGGTTCTTATATGTGCTGCAACTTTGGGAAGCTCTCTGAGACTTGAGGTGTATCGACATGCATTTCAGATACTTTTTCTTTTTCCTGCTGTGATTGCTTGTAATTGAGACAAAATGTGCTTTTTAATCTTATTGATTATCTTATGAAAATGATAATAAGCTAGTTTTTGTTTTCTTCAGTCTATTTCTTATCTGTGTATAACATGCTGTTTCTGGTTCAGGGCTAGGTCATATGGCTGCTAAAATTCTAAGAAGTCTTCTCTGAGTAAACTCCAAATCAATGTTTTGGGTCAAGAATTGGGTTGATTTGAAATATTTTGTCAGGGGAGAGGGTAGAAGCAGGGAAGGAAAAGAATTATTGCAGTTTCTCTCTAGAAAGCTATTAATTTTTCAAAAAGCATGGTGTGTGCTTTGACTTTCTATATGTTAGTTCTAGTAAAGCAGAAAAGAAACCATTGCCTTATGCAATACAGGAATAATCATTGGGACTTCCCAATGGGGCCAAGAACTTAGTTCCCTCTTAAAAATAAATAAATAAAATAAATAGATCTGTGGACAAAGTTTCTGTGAGTATAGTGAAATATTCATCTAAGCAAAGCTAGTTTTTATATCCTCCAGTCAGTGTGGGCTTGAATGTTGCTATAAGCAATGTAATTTCCATGACTGGTTAAAGAAACCCGTGACAAAATTAATCAAGTATAGGCACCTGCAGTTCAGTGATTTAGAGCACTTGGAGTAAAATGCGACTTTCTACAATGGTGACATTTCCACATAGTGAAATGTGTGTGGAACACCAGGTTTATCTACACTTATTGCAGACATGTGACCCATGGGATGGGGAGCTTGTTCGTGCAAACCATTATATCAGCTGGTGACTGCAGAGAATGACACTGATGTTTGTGTAGAGACAGGTAAAAGCATTTATTACAGTATACATTCATACCTAAATACCACATCACATATTTCAAAAAAAAAAAAAAAAAAAAAAAAAAAGCTAAAACTCTTCCTAGGTCAAGTCCCTCTCTCTGTTAGTACAGCTGTGTCCTTTTACAAGCCCGTCTTTCGTGCTTTGGTTGTATTCTCAAAAGGCAAACACCACTCCCTTTGGAGGCAGTTTCATAATCAATAGACTTCATTACAGGCAATGTTTTCTCCTTCCTTTGTTCGTTTTATTAACCCTAGATGACTCTTGCAATCTCTCAGGAATCTAATCCCTGACTCTCTTTGGATCACTCCCCTCTCAGCCCGCCCTTACCCCACATACTTTGGAGATAGTATATAATGCCTCCTAGCAAAATTTTCCAGGAACTAACTTCCCTTTGCACTGTTAAGCAGAGCATGCTTAATTATATATATACCTGCCAAAACTAGTGGTGGCGTTCTGCTTTGTTTTGTTTTTGGCTTTGCTTCCTATTCTCTTACCACCTGGCCCCATTAAGAACAAAAATAGAACTAATTTTATTTTAAATAGTTTAGAAAATCAGACTGGTGCACAGAACTACGTTTGTACAATGCAATTGTAAAGGAACTGTTAGCCTTCCTAACCAGCACTTAAGAGCTCTTTGAGAGGAAAGGCATATACATGTTAAACTGATACAATCCAGTGGAATACTAACAAACCTCTGTGTGTGCGTTTAACATTTTCTATTTGCATAAATCAATGGAATGAGTCCTTTCACAAGGACAAGATTAACAGGAGGTGATTCCATATCAGTATGAAGTTAGGTATTTTAACTTTTCCTCCAGAGTGCAGTGAGCATAGCATGGTACGTAAGGATTAGCTCAAACTGATATGACTCTATTTATGAAAGGTCCTTCAAAGGAAATTCCTGATACAGTCTGACACAAAAATGCTGTCAGGAAGAAGCACATTGAGCAACCTGCTTTCCTGTTAGGGTATATTTATTAGTTACACGAGCCAAAGTATTTGCAGAAACGTGTTGAAACTCTTGCTCTTTTTCTAACCTGCCTTAAAATTATGTCATAGCATAATCTTATTTATGGCTTCTTTTCTTTAATAGTATTTTTTCTTGTCAGTTAAACCAGAAACTATTGTATCTTTTCTGATGGCGGAAGAAGAGTTGTATGTACAGCACAGCTAAAAACAGAAACTGAAATGTCTGAATATTTGCCAAGATGGAACAAAGCATTGGTGGTTTTCTCTTTTATAATTTATATGTGAATTTTGAACACTCTGAGAGATAAGAGAAGAAAATTAAAAGCAGATTTTTTTTTTTTTTTAATTCTGGTTGCTTCTGATCAGGTCAGAAAATGCCCTTAGTTGTCCAGCAGGGAAGGAGGGCAAATACCAGGGAACGCACCCAAGCATTTCTCGGTGATGTCTGAAGCAGCGCATAAGCACTGCAGGCCCTCCGTGGTGCCATTGCTGGAGGCCAGCAGTCATCTGCTCTGCAGAGCCACGGCTTGTAAACTCTGCCCCTCCTGAAAGCAGTTTTTACAGAGTTTTGGACAAAAAAGTAGCAGTAATCTGTGACTCTTGTAACTCTTTGTAGGGTCACAAAAGCAAAACTTACTGCTAGAGAGGAATTAAAATAAACTCTCCGTGCTCTCTTTATCCTGCCCCACTCGTATCCCCAGACCAAAAGGGATGAGCAGCACAGGATCCTGCCTGTGCTGTGCCGTGCCCCCAGGTTACGATTATGTAGGAAGAACCCAGCCTGTTTCATATTTACTGCTTTCTCAATGAAAAAGAAAATTCTATGAGCTTTACCATAGCGGTGTGATAAGAAGTACTATGGCTATCAAATTCTCTACTGCATATCAAGTTCAATATTTCCTGCTAATTTTACAGTGAAAGGGTCTAGCTTCCCTCTCACTTAATATGGATAAACCTTGTCTTGCTCACCTATTTGCTAATGGTTTCATTGGGCAGGAAAGTGAAAGTTAAAATGTGCTCTTATTGTGGGATTTCATATTTAGGCCGCTATTCCAAAAAGTCATTGGTAAATTGTCCTTCAAAGACCAAACTGCCTCTCAGTGACTGAAACCAAACAAAAATCAATCAACATTCTGAAGTAAACTGGGTGCATTGATCCTGTTCATAAACTTGTATGAAATACAACTCAGTGTATATGCTGCCATGATTAATTGTGTGGAAAGCCTTCACCCTAAAACCTGAATGCTGCTGCGTGGCGCAGTAAAGAGCGTTTTATCTCACTGCAGGCTAATGATTCTTTTCGAGCTTAGTGAAGCATCTGTTTGAAGGTGGCAGATGACCACACCTCGTACAGCCATGTGACACGAGCATTTCTGAGGAGGTGGAATCAGGCTGCACTTCCAAGGGTGAATTCAGACGGCTCTGTGAATAAATGAGCTGGAGTCAAGTCTCCCTCTCTCCCCCTGGAGCCCCCAGGACAGCTGGGGCGTGTAAAAGGAGTGGGAAACACAGCAAGTGGAAAGACTGGGAGGGAGAAGTGCTTTTGCCCCAAACTGGGATTCTGCTTGCTGATGGCAGGTGTGAGTACAAAGATCTTAAAATGCAGGGGATTCCATTATGATTTTAGTTGAAATGTATCATGGCACCATGATTACAGTTCACAAGATGTGAAGGAAGTCCCAGGGACTTCCTTCACATTGTGGTACCGTACACAACACCTCCTGCCCTCCCCTTTTTGGTTTACCTGCCTTTGTAATATACTGAGTATGTCTGGGATTATTGCATTCCAGAAGGGACAACTATAACTTCTTGGCATAGGTGTTGGGTGGTCATGCAAGCCTCCAAGAGACTGCTGCTGAGACAACATCTAGGCTGCATTTTTTTTTTTTTGACATCCAAAGGGAGTAAGATGCTCAACTGCAAGCTGCTTCTATGGCATATATCTCCTTCAGACCACTTAGAAAACATAGCTTTCAGACCTTTCTTTATAGCCTACCATTATGACTGGATGCTTCATCTTTCAAAGAGAGATGAAAAATATCCTAGTTTTAATGTTATATCAGTCCTGGTCACTCTGCTTTTCAGCGGTGTATTCTAGGTCAGGGAAGGAAACAAAGCAACTTTGAGCAGCTAGGCTTGCTGTCCAGTGCTTTCGTATTAAATAGCTCCTGTTTTGAAGATTATTTATTAATTGTCATCATCACTGATGGCACTAGAAATGCAAACAAGTGCTCTGAGAAAGCTAATAAAAGAATTGTCATTGGAGTAGTTTATTACTTTGGGGTAGTTTTTTTGTTTGTTTGTTTGTTTTTGTTCTGTGTGCTTTAAGTTGTTCATATGTTTGTATAATCATAGAAAATAGATTTTTTTAATTCTCTGTGAATACCAAGTATTCCTACTGTCCTGACATCTTATCTCTGTAAAGTCTGAATCACTGGTAAACTGTTAGGCTGAATGTTCAAAATCTGTACTGTAAAGAACCAATTGGATCTACGTATTGGATTCCTCTACACCAGTATCTCACCTCTAAGTGTGCCATTTGCACGTAATTATCGTTACGCATATTTTCCCTCCCTGCATCACAAGGTACGTGCACACTGGGTGTTCTCCTCAGGAAAATCTCTTTCAATAATTCTGCAGCTGCAGCCCCTGACTTTGCCACCCACCCTCTCCACCTTCTCCGTGTGTTACATTCTACTTTTCCCCTGGTTGCCCCAGTCTCCTCTGTTGTCACTATAAGCAGCGCTCTCCCTCTAGGTCAGTTATTACACCGCGGTAAAAAGGGGAGGATATGAGGGTGTGTGCATCCACCAGGAGCTGGTGAGTCCAAGTTTTAAATCTATACAGGACAGAAGCAGGTATATTTCTGTGAGACAGCAGAGCAGCGGGAGCTGCTATAACGGTTTAAAAAAGAAAAAGAAGTAAATTATGCACTCCTCTCAGTGCTAGCCACAGCAGGCAAGCCAATAAAAAGCTGAGCCCTCTCTCTGGACACAGCAGACATGCACCTGATACAGGAATTTCTGCCAGCAGTGCAATTTGGTTTTCCTTGTGGTCAGGAAGTGCGGGCAGCTGCATTATGATTACCTCGAGCACACGCTCTCAGGGAGGTGCTACTGCTGGTTCCTGCTTTCAGGTGCATCCAAGCAGAAGTCAGTGTCTGAGCCTCTGTGTAGCCAAACTGTAAATTTGCCATAGCTTACTGTACATTTTCTACTTTTAAGATATATGCTGAACCCCAGGGCAGTGTACATGCTTTGAACACTACTTGCATAATGATTTAGTGCTCACTAGTAAATCTTTTGTGGGCCTGTACAGTACTGTAACTATTCCCGACTTTCATTTTTCCAGACTAGTAGTGATATTTGTGATATTTTTTTATTATATTTGGGGGGCGGGTGGGGGGAGCAGTTTATGTTCAAAAAATTAGGAAGGCCAGTGATTGCTTCAGCGCCAGGCAGCGTGTCCCTGGTAGATATGAATGCAAAGCCACTGAACTTTATAGATGCAGCTGTGTCAAAGGATCTCTTGGTATGCCAAGTGATATAAAAAGAAATTTAAATATCACACATTAACAAATATATCATTCTGTTATTCTTTCTTTTCTCATTTTTTAATTTTTGTCTGGTTTTATCAAGGATTAGCAAAACATAGGATTGGAAAGTATTGAATATTGTTTACAGTTAGGCTCTGAAAAGATTCTCTCTCAGGAGAATACCTCACAATTTCTCTATGGCCTATAAAACCTACATAAAATTATAAATTTTCTTTGGCAATCTTTTATTTTAACTGAAAGAAAGTAAAATAAAAATAATTGTTAAAAATGGTGGTCTGGTGGGATTTAATGAAGAAAGCAGACTATAAAGCTTGCTTTGGATCAGCTAAAATAGACTTCCTGACTACTCCTGAGCCGTTGCCTACTTGCATTCCTTTGGAGAAATTTTTGTCTTGTTCCAGATTGGATATTGCATATTCATAGGACTATTTTAAAAAGTGGAGCTGATTTAGAAATTCTTGCCTTGAAAAAAAATAGTCATAATTTGTTCCTTTCCCCCTCAGTTTCTTGCTACCTCTTTGTCGTCTTTAACTCTCACATGAATAAGTTGCCAAGAATATTCATATTGCACAGTCTGATTCTGTTTCTTGATGGCTAAATTATACGTGATTAATATTCTGGCAAATATTAGGTTTTAAAAATCCTGCATATATCTAATACGTGAGTTAAGTGTACTAATAAAAGAACTGGGATGCGTGGAATCAAACCCCTCTCCTTTTCTAAGACTATTTCACATGCAAAAGCTGCACATTGCTATCTGGACTTGTGGCCTAGCAACTAAGACACTTTTTTTTTGGCTTATGCTAGATTTTCAGTACTTCTGTGCATTAGCATATAGGATAGATTTTGAGTTGTATTCCTTCCTATCTTACAGTTTTCTTCTTGAAGGCATGCTTTGGGCCTTAGAAGGCATGAGTTACATTTCAGGGTTCAGGGTAATAATACTTGTTTATTCCAAGTGAGGCTATTAGAAGGGGATGGAGGGGTGGGAGGAGGTGAGAAAGAAAAGAAAAAAATAATGAATCTATGTGGTAAACTCTTTCAGGTAAACACGTGACTGTTAAAAAGTTTGCACGCTCATCTGTTCAGGGTGACCCTAAACTGCTACAGTAGAAAGAACATTTTACAACAGTGTCTGACAGTGTTAGTTTTCTTATCAAAACAGCTCATCAAGTTTAGTGTATAACTACAAGTCTGAGTAAAAACTTGGTTTAAAGGCATGAGGTCACTGGAAAGAAATGCTTGCATTTATTTGTATCGAAACAAAGCTAAACACGTAAACAGCTAAGTTTTGCATTGTCCTTTGTGATTACTTCCCCACAGAAAGTAGAGCTCACAGAATCAGTACAAACAGGAAAAAAAGTCTTCTGTTTTTATATTTCTTAGAAAAGAATCAGCAGGAAGAAACTGGGTTTCTGGAAGAAGCTGTAGCTGTGCTGACCTCTCCCTGCCAAAGAAACAGGGAGCACGGAGTGGGGTGGCCATAGTAAATGTTTTCTGCATTTTAAACTGGCTCAAAGTTACATTTGTCCAGAGGGAACAGGGCACAATACTGCACCAGAATTGTTATCTTTGCTCACCATCAGAAATGTTAAGTGAGATCCTCTTTTGCTTGGAGGAGATCTGACCAAATGGGTGGTTAAGTTTCTAGGAAACTCGGAAAGGTCTTACAGGCTGCTCCATGCAACCCAACTGAAATGCTTCTTGCCTCCCCTTGCTTCTTGGAGGGAAAGAAAACATTTCTACACTGGAGAGGGAAAAAAAAATAAATAAACTTGAAAGTTTTTGATTCTGAATTTGTGGACACATGGAAATAGCTCCAATTTTATGGGTATATATAGATGTTCTGATTTTGCTGCAGTTATGTTCCCTTTATTTAAAGGACTTTATATACTATGACAACATGAGACTCTGTAGTTCAACCATATAAGCGCAGACTTGTGTCAACGTGATTTGACAAGTCCTTGGATATATCTGAGTATATAATCTTGCTATTGATCTATGTTTACTTTAGTCTGATAACTATGCTGATAAAAGCGAGACAGCTGTGCTGGTAGTACAGGTAAGTGCTGCACTGAAATCCATAGAGCTGTACTGCTGTGCCACTAAATGAGAATCATATCCCATAGGAACAATGCCTGAAATAATAACTTGATAGCTTATCATTCATCCTGAAGGTACTGGAGCAAATTTTATAGGCAGTCTAAAGAATTGCTCTGTTATGTTTTATGGAGATGCAAGATTTTTCTGCTTGAAAATAGCTTGCTGGACACTAAGGTCATACACATGAAAAATTGTATTTAATGCCAGGCCTTCTGGACATCAGGGACTAGGAATTAAGAAATGTCAAAATTAAGGTGTGGGTGTGTGTATGTGTGGAAGATCAAGATTTTACAGCTACTTCTGTATATAAGGGGTATTGTCTACAGCTACATAAGAGCGTGGTACCATGGGGAGTCTTAAGGCCATGCATCTGGTGAATGATGCATCACTTTCCTTTACATATACTTTGCTTTTTCCCAAGGCTCTTCTGCTTCTAAGGCTGCGAACATAGTGGTATTCATTACACCAGTTTTTGTTTCCTATGCCAAAGCTAAATGAGTCAAAAGCATTTTATTCTGATGGGGAGGAGGGGGGAGAGGTGTAAATCTATTCTCTGCAGTGATCTGTATGGAACAGGGAATTGAGCCTAGGCTTATATTCCGGGCCGTGTCTTAATCAGCAGGCTACACACGTTCTTTGCTACCAATCTCTTTGGGGGGTTGGGGGGGGGGATGGAAGTACAGCCAGCTTTGATATGTCTGGGTGCAAGAAATATCCCCAGTAAGATAGCAGAGGAGCACCTCCCTTGCATAAGCCCTTCCTAACCTTAAGAGACGCAGTATGAAGGGGTCTCGAGGTAGCAGGAGCTGTGGGGTACTAGCAGTACCTGATCAGCTCCTTCACGGTTAGATGGCATCTTGGAAGGGCACTGGTTTTCCTGAAGGTCTGTGATGCCTGTGTGGTGGAGTTTCATTTCATAAGACAGCATCTTCTGAGCCTTGACTTTTATTTAAGGAACAATATTTGTGGCACAGAAAGCCATGTGGGCAGTCTGATACAGATTAAGCAATAACGTATATTGAAAGCTCCTGATAGACACGTCATGGTCTTTCAATATGTGCTTCAATCCTGTTGGAAAATATTAGTGGATATTGTCAAGAAATGCATCACTTTGGTTCCCTCCCTCTTCTGAAGCTTTTAATTATGCATGTTACTGCAGTCTGGATTTCCACTGTTGTCACCTAGTAAGGAATAAATCACCAGAAGGTGAACTGCAACGGTGTATGAATATTGCAAGGCCGAGCTTATGTAAATGTGAACTCTTCAGGAAGCAGATGACATAACAAAATTCAAACCTGGTTCTTAATCTGAGTTGAGATGTCTTTGTGTTGAAGCCAACAGGGGCTGTTACCATGTTCTCTGTTGCTAAATTTGTGAAGAATCACCAGTGTGAAGTGGTTTCAAAGATCTGTAGGTAGGATATTGCTATAAATCTACTACAATTCAATTAGTGTTTATGACATAGCATTTGGTACATTGAGCTTTGAACTGCTCTGACCAGCTAGTTTATTTTTGACCAGCAAGGCAGTACAGAGAAATCCATACATCTTGGTGTGGGTTCCTGAGACACAGCTTGTGAGGGACTTCCTCAGGTGAAAGATCAGCCAGAAGCAGGCTTTGTGTTACTGACCTGTATAATGACCAACCAGTATAATAACATAATAGCTCTTAAACTCTGTTATTTTTTTGTTCGGTGACAGTACAGTAGTGGTGCTTGTTACTACTATTATACCATCTAGGTTTCCTAATACTTTGTCACAACTGATGTTGTACAGCTATCCTCTCGGCCCCTTATTTATTCCTGGTGCTCTGCTAGCATACGTTTTTCATTTAAAAATGGTGTTGGTCTGCTGATAATAGATTATTCTAAATCTGCCAGTACTGCAGTAGGACTTTAAACTCTGTAGTCGCACAGTTCAATCCTTCTCTGTTTTTCTTTGACACTTTTTTTCTACAAATACACCTCATTACTTCTTTTCTGGAGTGCTTTTTATACATAGAGTCCTCAACCTTACTTTGTGGTAACTGAATCACTTGCTGAAGACCATATAATAAACTCAGGTGTTAGAGATAAGAATATCTAGAAGCAAAAAGGCGTTGTAAGCTCTGTGCGGTACAAGAAAGCTGAAGACAGTCAGCTTTTACAGTCAGCAAACTTGGTAGTGAAGTTGTAGGAAATCCCCAAAATGAATGTAACAGTAAGATTGACGGGAAACAGAGGAGAGAAAGAAGTTGACAGGAGAGGGTGGAAGTCCCCTGCATCAAAAAGATTTAGAACAAAAAGTATAGAAACAAGAACATAGATTGCAAGTAATAAGGGAAATTTGTTGTCAGTTTGCTGTGCAATTCTGGGCTTTTTTTTTTTTTTTTTAAAAAAAAAAAAAAAAAAAAAAAAGATGAATCTGCTCCATTCAACTTTACCAAGTTCAAAATTTGGGGGATTTTTTTTTTTTTTTAATAAATTTCCCAGAAAATGAAATTGTGTTGTAGATTTCACAACAGTTCTGAAGTTGTTAATATGATTCTCAAAATGGAAAGCTGGTCAGATTTCGCTTCAGAAAGGAGCATAGGAAAAAAAGACAACCTTTTAAATGTTATCTGCTACAAGCTCTTCTTAAAACTGTAAAGAGCTGTACAGACTCTGTAAGCAAGATTGGAAAGGCAAGTTTGAAAAGTGGAAGGTTCCTGTTCTCTACCTCTCCAGTGGATGGGCCATGCTTCATGGTCCTGTGGAGGTTTTGGAGGGATACATGAGACACAGAGGAGAAGGCAAAGTGGCCCCTTGGAAAATAAGGCTCAGGAGTGAAGGATAAACAGCTGATATCACTCTGCTTTGAAAAAGCCAACAAGATTGGAAGCTATTGAGTAAAAACTGTAAAAACTTAGAGGATTAGGGTAAAAATGCGTTGCCCCTCATGCGACATCTCACTGAAGGTCAAAAATGTCTTTAATCCCTGAAGAATGACTGGCTGCATCAGTTCATTCTCTCTCCTCTCCTTCTAGCCCTGGGAAGAGTATTCCAAAATGCGGCATGTATCAACCTGCTGAAGTAGAAACTGAAAGGGACAGGAGAGAGAGGGATCATGTTTGGTTTTATATGCTCCTAAGGCAGTTGTCTGTGAATGAAAAAGATTATTTTTGAAAATGCTCCATCTCAATTATAACAGCTTCATGTTTACATGGGGGGGGGGGGGGGAACACATGCCTAGAGCAGGGAAACTTCCCCGTGCCGTGGGATGAGTGGAAAGGACTTAGGCAATATTCAATGTCCCAGATAACATTGTACAGTGAAGCTCAAAATGTTAGTAACAATGACAGCTGGCAAAATCCTTGCTTTGGATCACAGATCATATTCTGTGCTACCAAGTAAATTTGCATAGGGTTAGCTAAATCATCACCCCATCCTGCACCCATGTTATTAAGTAGCAGATGCAGTGCTAGAAATGAAAGAAAAGGGAATTAAGATTATATAAGAGTGAGAAATTCAGGCCCGATGCATACAGCAGCTGTTAATTGTTGCTGTCATGTAGCACAGGCCTGGGAGGGATGCTGTGTAGCCATTTCTGCATTAGGTCACCCTTGGAAGAGTATGTTTTGGATGGATTAGCGTGCACTATATCGTAGCGTTGGATTTGTGGCATGGCAAGTTCTAAAGTGAATATAGACCCTATGGAAGAACTAATACTTTTTACATATCTTAATGTACTTTAAGATGCTGATTTTTATCAATGGAGACAGCCCTAGTAGTACTCAAGATTCTGAGTATGAAAAAGGAGAACTGATTTACCAGGCGTTTTGAAAACAGGGAAAATGAAGGTGGTGAGACACATTGCTGCAGGATGCTACAGCATCAGTTCTCATGGTTTCTTCAAAAGCTCAAACACAGAGCATCTCTCTGCTTTCTTTGGTATCCCTAATACTGAAAGATTTAAAGTAAAATTAAAGCTGGTGGATAGCAATGCTACTACACAGGTAGCTCCAGAACATAAAATACAATTTCTTAATGCCAACATGCAAAAACAGTGTCTTTAGGCATTTTATCAGAAGAGAAGCTGGCAGAGTCAGTTTTTCCAAGTCTGACTCAATGTCTTCATTTGGAAAGTCTGCCTCATTCATATTCTGAGTGAAGCATGGTTTTGTCATGTCTTGTCCCAGTGCCCGTTTTTGTCAGTTCAGTTACAGAACGTACCAGCACCAGTGTTAAAAGTGAGGATAAGGCTCTGAAAGAAGGTAGAGGCTTTTGAGGTAGACTATTCTGCATCTTGTTGCACTAGCCTTGATTTGTGCCAGGGGAGATCTAGAATGGATATCAGGAAGAATTTCTTCACAGAAAGCATGGCTAGGGATTGGAACAGGCTGCCCAGGCAGGTGGTGGAGTTACAGCCGTGGAGGTATTTAATAGACGTGTGGCTGTGGTACTTCGGGACTTTCTTTAGCACTGGACTTATAGTGTTGGGTGGATGGAGTTGATCATTTTGAAGGTCTTTTCCAACCTAAATGATTCTATGATTGTATATGCCAGACCCTTTCCTACAACCTGCATGATTACATTTTTCTGGAAGTAATAGTAATAGAATAAATTGTCTAAATCTGTGTTTTTACAACTCCAGAAGATACACATATCAAATACCTTTATTAGCAGTAGCCAATAACTTTTAAATAAGCCCTATGATCTCTGAAGTCAAGTTGTTAGTACGCCCCCTTCCCTCCTGGAAGCCTAGCTACCTGTCCAGAATTGCTCAGGACAACTTTTGCTGTTGGAGCTGCAACTTTAACCACTGCCACTGAGCCTGGGCATAGCAGGGAGTTTGGGTTGTTTGGGGTTTGTTTATTGGTTGGTGTTCCTCCAGCGTCCTTGTGCTTTCCATTTTGCAGAGTGCACTTTGTGTTTGCAGTGGATCAGAAAAAGTGTAGCACTTGACTGCTGAATGTGTAACCAAAGGAATTTGCTGGTAATAGTGCTTAAAATCTGCTAATTGAAGAGAATAAATGGAAATGAAGAAACCGGGAAAGTAAGAGATTGTTGAAGCTTGTTATTGTGTAGGACATAACAAGTGCTGTAACATTTTGTGATACTGAGGGAAAGGTCTTAAGAGCAGTGGTCATTTTAGAAGCTTTACGCCTTCAGCTACACACAGGAATAAGAACAAATTCATGTACAGTACAAAAACTGCACTAGACTTCTGCACTTACACACTGTGATTCAGTCCCACCTGAAGTCTGCTTAACGTGGCTCAGTCATGGTGACCTAATGCTTAGTAAGTCACAAAGCATTATTGCAGATCTGTTGAGGAACAGGCATTTAGCAAAAAGAATATGTACGTAACACAAGTCTGGAAAAGCGTTTTATTCTGTTCTGAATATACATGAGATCATCAGATAACAGGCTTTCTAGTCAGAAACGTTAGAGATTGTACTGCTTTTATCTATTTAAAAATGAAGAGAAAACAAATAACAGAATAACCTGTTGCTATGCAACATCATGCAAGTAAGTTAGAAGTTGGCAAAAGTAATTAATACAAAAGACGTGACTAAGCATACTATGTATGAGGCCTGTCCTGAACCACTTTAGCTGACTCTCGTAAAACACAGATTTAACAGTGGAATTGGTTGTTTAATGCACATTAGGGCAATACTTACACAATAATTGCTCCTGGAAATTCATTTTTCTAATGAGTTTTATGCCAGTGGATGTACTTGTCTCTGTATTTTAATAATCCCTGTGCTTTAGGACATCCTGTATGTACCAAAGTAATGCTGAGAAATCAGATTATTCAACCACTAAGTTCTCTTTGTGATCCCTGCTTCTCCATTACAGCTTACATTATCACAGTATGTCTAATTTGAGGTCTTACATTTGTTTAGAGGGGAATAAGAGAGGGGAACTATTGCAGTCTTAAATGATGTGGCCAAGGGGCAAGGGAAATAAGCATCAGATAAAGCAGGATCTATAGTGCGAAACCACTACCGGTAATTGTTTCTGTACAAACAACAGAAGGTGGACTTGGGTTAATGGAGGGATCACAAGGTAACCACAGGGACAGCCGCTTAACTGCTGGCAAATACATTGAAGAATCTAAGGTACAGAAAGGTTTGAAGATGTTTAACAGGTTTAATGGTGTTTGAGGTAAGACAAGTAAGAAGGATACCATCCAAGTAAAATACTCCAACCATATGCGTGGAATAAAGAGAAAAAAGGGGATTTTATAGTTTCCTATTTAAAAGCAGTATTACAGATTAGACTACCAGAGCTCCTGCACTGACTGTATAAGTGCTTGGGACAAAACACAGTTAGCCAAATAACTATCAGGACGTAATTTCAGTATGTGCTATTTAATGTGAGTAAGTATGCCTGAGGGCAGCTCAAAACTCATTTTTCAGTAGCATTAATAACAGCTTAGGGAATATAGTAATACAAACAGCACTAGAAAAAGGGTCAGTTTCCTAGGATAAGAAGGTTTCCAAGGAGTCAGTGCTGGAAATGCAGCACTTCCTCTCCTCCTCTTGCCCTCCTGTTTGGCTGGCGGGCTTTGCCAAAACTATTAGGTCAGTAACAGCAAGTTACAGGGAACTCTTTACCAGCCCAGTGAGAAGTTTATCTTGTGGGTCTTGCAGTCAACTACAGTGGCAGTTGACCTTAGGATCTCTGTCAGACTCATATTCCTATGATTATTCTCCCTGGCAGTCACGTACTGTCTCAGCTTACAAGCTAAACCATTGCACCCAGTGAAAATGGCTAAAATATGAGGAGGAAAAAAAAAAAGAGAGAAGCAAACAAAAACAAACAAACAAGCAACTCTTTCTGTAAAGCCTGACTATAAATGACTTGCAGTGAAAGTAGCAGAGGATCCCATGCAAGGTCAGTGCTAGCTGGCATATTAGTGCAAATTTGTACTGATACACAAGCAGGAGCAACAGACAGAGCGGCAGCTGATATTAATCCTCTCAAAGCTCAAGTAGGTTCATTCTGAGCATTAGTGTTTCTCTTCCATTATCAGTACTGACAGCTCTGAAGGTGGTCTTTCATGTTATGAAATCACTGAATTCAGGAGGAGAAAGTAGGCCTACTTTGTGTACTCTATAATTACAGTATTTCTATCGCAGCATGTGCTAGAGGTGAAAAAGTCTCATAAGAAACTGGATAATGAAAAGCTGTGGGTAGGTAAAGTTGTACATGACATTCATGTAGAGTTTGTTCTCTACTTAGCTTGGAAGGTTGGGACATCCTCAACTCGAGTTCCCTTTTCATTCTGAATGGGGAAGGGATAAACGAGCAATAAAAATTGTCAATCTTCATCACTTGATCCATTTTATCATGTCTGACTAGGCAGACATTGGTGCAGTTGGTAAGTCAACAAAGGGAAGGAAAAAAAAAAAGTACACACAGTCCTTCAGTTATATGTAACTTTGCATAGAGGTAGAGACCTCAAATAACACAAAGCTAGAATAGGGAATGTTAGCAACTGCTCAGAAAAGTATTCCCTTGAAAAGTCCAGCATTCACTGAAATTTTGCTAGCTAGAAAGCAACTGCCTACAGGTTAGCGCCCAGTATACCGTACTGCAGACATAGAGCCTGCATCCCAGTAACAGTCAGTCATGTTGCAGGTAATCCTTTCATCACACGAGTGCCTAAAGAATACCTTCTTCCATGCAGATTTCTCCAATGAGGAGCAGTCTTGTTGCAGTGGGTGGTGCTGCATGAAGTAGGTGGCTGAGTGGAATAGGTAATTGTTTATCCATATATTTCCTCACAGCACTACAAAAACACAACAGTAAGAAACTTAAGTGTCATTTGCATTTGGGTTACTGATCTGCTTAACAGCTGCCTCAGGCTGTTTCTAGAAGATACCCTTAAGCACTGTGCAAAAGATACAAAGCAGTGGTAGAGACTGGCTATGGAAAATGGCTGGATTCATGCTATGGGGGGCTGTGAATACGCTGATAGCTGCTGTGTCAGCATTTGAGAGATGCTTTCAGTTGCAACCATCAGGAAAGAGTGCCAAACCATATGAAACTGGATGTCATGAGTCACCAAATCCTTAGCTTTGTGCAGAAGAAAGAACGAGGACAATGTCATGACTATGATGAGGCTACCTTCCTTACCTTCCGCTTTTGTTGAAACGTGTATCTGAATCTAAGCGCTAACTTAGCCTACCCAGTTAATTTGTAGAAGGTTTGCTGTTAAACCAAATCAGGTTATTTCAGATGGAAGGGCTGTAATACAGTATCAAACCTAGAGGCATTTGCTGCCGATCACTCAGATGATCTCTGAGGGATGTAGCGCACTACTAGGTGCAGGGTCGTAAATATTTGCTTAATGTGAGCACTGCAGTCAACAAAAGCATGCTGGTACCTTCTCCAGGAACCCTAGATATGAGTTAATCATAGGTGTGATACAAAAGGGAGAGTGACAATCAGAAAGGATAAAGAGCATCTGGCCAAGATAGCACCAGGATCAAAAGATCCTCACTAAGTAGCCTAGACCCACAGAGTTTGGTTTCTGCACACTGCAGGAAGCAAAACTCCAGCATCTTAGTGCAGGTTGGACACAAGCTTTTGGAAAAGGGAACATTCTGGTCCAGTCCTTTACAAGGCAAATAGCACAAGCTGAGAATTTGCCAGATTCGGCTCGTCTGGCAAAACCACTGGCTGTGGTAAACTGATGTGGACTTTGCAGCCTCACAGACATAACAAGATCCTCGAATTTGAGGATTTTGTTCTAATGACATCAAGAATTATGTTAAGTATTGTAATATTGTCCTTAGTTTTAAATTTACATCTCAATGTGAGTAACAAACTGCTCACTACAGGGTAGGTTTGTCAGAGGCAAAAAAAAAATAAAATAAAATAAAAAATAAAAAAATTGCTTACAATCTAAACAAGATTAAAATGTTGTGCTCCCTTGAAACAATTGAGAAAATTTTTGAAATTTCAGAGGTAGAAATGAAATGTGAAAATGAGATGAAGTTACTCTAGACACTCTGGTGAATGTGAGTGTGGCTGTTTGGAGAGTTTTATTACCTGAATTGTCCATTTTTTTTCTTCAGGTAACTAATCTTACAGTAAAGACAGTAGAAAAATGTGTATGTTTATTTTAATGTCATAATAGGCAGCGTGAATAATTAATTGAATTACACTGGCGTTAATTGACTTACACGTGTACTACAATTATACTACGTAAGGAAGATGCAGGAGCACGGTCATTTTATGTGGGCAGTTGTCTTCAGCAAAAGGACAGTGTGAAGTGACACAACAGCACCAGCATTTTGCAGTGCCACAGCCAAATCTGCCAAATACTGTCTGTCTGAGACCTAAGTCTCATAAAAAAAAAAAAAAGACTTTTTGCCTCCCCAGCTGTTTCTTTATAGCAGCGTAAGTGCTGAGAAAGTCATTTAATACCTTAAACTTTTTGTTTTCCCGTGTTTACAGCTAATAACAGCTGAAGTTTTGTATAGCCCTCCACATCTAGCAGAATGAGACATTAAGGTTGTCCTACTAATTCTAATATTATTGGTTTGTGCCTATATTATTTTGCTTAATAACTCGTAATGTGAATGTGAAAAGATAAAACTATTGTGCAATTGGGAGAAAAAGTTATGGGCCATAGATTTAGTCACTTACAATGTCTGCACTTCTTCCCTACTGAAATAAAGAGGAGTTCTACAGTTGTCTGTAAAAGATGCAGGACTAGGTTTAAATCATACTACAAAGCATTAAAGCTCTGTTAAAGAAATGTACTTTCAGAAGGAGCTGAAGAAAAAGCTGCCAGTCTAACTTATTCCATATAACCAAGAGGGTGATTAAATGTTCCAAATATGCAGAAGTCAAATGTCCCATTTCTGCTTTAAATCTTTTCCTTTTATAGGCTGTGGGTTATACTCCCTGCTTTGAAAACCTGTGCTGTTTAGGAACAAGAATTTATTTACAGTTTTAAAAACTTGCAACTAATCTTGGATGAATAGTCTAAATTAACCTTTGGCAGAGAAGTTGTAATTTCTAAGCCAACACACAACTGCATTTTGCATTAGTTCAGGAATATTGGGTACTTTGAGGGGTTAAGAATGAAATATTTTCCATGATTCATATCTCTTTTAGCTTGAAAAGTCAACAACTTGATTCTAATGTAGCCAAAAGGGGTTTTCAGTCCAAAACGTCTCGTTGCTTGCAATTAATTTGGGTTCTTGCAGTTAGGGTTTTGTATCACAATGCATTAATGCATGAAAGCAGCTGCACAATGAGTAGTGCCACATGTTTCAACTAAAAATAATCTGTGTATATTGTTGCTGCGCAAACAGTTGTACATTTTGGTCACTGAAGATAATCTCTCTGTTAAAACAGCAGATGCAGATGGCAGAATCAGATGTGTATTGGTAGAACTGCGAGGGGAACGCTTGTGTGTGCCTGCTCTTGCCACCTAACCATGAGCCATTCCTCTCTGTCTTGGCAAGGAGGCTGAGTCCTACTATTTAAACCCACAAAAATTGCAACTAAACTTTTTATGATAAATGTACTTAGGCAAATGGAAACAACTTTTAATTTCCCTGAAACAAGGCGTTTGGAACTCAGACAACTGACATGGAGCTTGTAGGGAAGGGAAGGGGGGGGAGGGGGAAGTTATTCTAATTTAGAATAAATTCTGTCTTCTTGCAGACATATCTATGGGAGAGGAAAAAATATCTGAAAATGGTATGCTTTCCAACTTGCTGAGATCCAAATCTTTCTTCCATTTGCAGGCCAATGTTTTGTGGCCCCACTGAAGAGCCTGTGCCTTTCAAGAAACTGCAGAGAAATTGATTCTGATCCCCATCCTGCTAAGGTACATAAAGTGGTTTGTCAGTGGATGACTTCTTCGTCTTTCGGTCTTTAAAGCAGTTGCTTCTACTTCCAGCTTTGCACTTTAAGCTCTGCTTTCAGTCCTAAAGCAAGCTATACAGAGAAAAGCTTAAAGATTGTCTTTTCCTCTGTTCCTTACGTGAAACCAGTTCTGGCCTACATCTCCCACCATGCGCAGTGCTAGCTCTCCAGTACAATACTGCGGTACACTAGAGCTGGGGTCTTAATACATGCTGGAAAACCTAGAGCTTGGCTTTCCAGCCCATAGGCAACTGGAGTACTTTAGGAAGCTGTTCCTTCATATCCTTCCTCTCTTTGTCTGTCCCTCCCTTTTTGGGGTCTGGCTGGGATGGAGTTAACTTTTTCACTTCCCAGGTTAGACTTCAGTGGACAGCAGGAGTGCTCCTCATCCACCTAGAGCCCTGGGGGCAGCAAAGCACAGGTCTCAGCTGCAGCACAGTGTTGTTATGCTCAGGAGGAGTAAAGGATAACTGTTCCTGCTCCCACTGCAATTGGACTCATTTTTGCTGGGAAGTATGTTCCAACTTTTCATCTTCCCATCTGTGCTGTCCTGTTAGTCTGCAGCTTAGCATAAACTGCTAGTGAAGTGTAACATAATGGAGGAGATAACACTAATTTCCATTCAAAGATAGCAGGACTGCGATCTATCACCACTCAGTAAGCACTAACATCTAAGGCAAGCTGTCTGTCTTTATTTTCCAAGTCTCAGTACAGTGCAACGTACTTAACTCCAAGAGCTGCGACTGACAAGCTTTGGTTGCTGCCACTTGCTGCCTTTCGTCTGGGTCCAATGTTTCCAGTCAGCCAGCTTGAATTAATTTACCATTGGAAACAAGGAGGCCCCATTCCTGCAGGTAAGTCTGATCTCATTTGACAGGGTGCAGGTGGCTGTTGATTACCAAGTGAAACCAGTACAGTAAGTGCCCTATCTGAACATTGTAACAGACTGGCAATATGATTGAAAGTTAAAGTAGTAACATACTTTGGAATAGTGTTTTATAGTTACGGATTTATTTGTAAACCAGCCGTTTATAACCATTTACCTATCACTAGGCAAAGGTCTAGGGATGTTCTTTATAATGGTCTGCTCTTACATCGGCTACGTTCTGCAGGTTAATGATAATGTCTTTTCATGCATATATCTCTCTCTCCCAAAATGAAGCAGCAATCACCTACTGATAATGGAGAAAGAGAGGCTGGGATCCTGCAGCTGTGAGACCATGCAGATATCGTAGGAGAGACTCTGAAAAGTGTTTAGTTCCCCATTAAGAAGGCGAGAGAGGGAGTTTTTCAGTCCAGAGTGTTAGCTATAAAGAGACTTTGATCTGTGATTAGAGAAGTGGACCGATCTTGTATCTGTTCTTTGTGAAATGGGCAATGAAAAGGGGTATATTCTTGCTATTTAGGATTACAGCCAAACTTGCTTATTAACTACTCCTAGAGGTGAATAACTAAACTATTGACTAATTACTTGAACCAGAAAGCACAGTGGAATTTGAGTTTTATTGTTTTGTTTTGTTTTCCTTATTTCAAACATGTTCTCTGCTTTTCATTGTGTGGGGTTTCTTTTTTTGGTTTGTTTGTTTTGAGAGAGAGGTGATAGCAATGCACGCCCATGGAAGAACTTACAGTGTATAGCCTTGTACATTGTATCTTGGCAGACAAATAGGTGCAGCTCTGGCATCTCATTTTTTGTTCTCTAGACCCATACTGACAGTAAACAAAAGAAATGCTGTGTGCTAGGTTTTTTATTTCTACTTTTGCCAAGACCATCTTGCTTAATGTTATTGTTACTGAAAATTTTGGCACAGAGAGAGCACATAAGATGTACCCTCTTGACTTGTATTTTAACTAGTAGTTTCATTTATTCTTCTTTAAAATGGCTATTTGGAAATGCTGTTATTGTTTAAAACATCTTCCCTTTTCTAGAATAAGGGCAGAGTTGTTTGTCTGAACAAAAAGCACAGAATACAGAAAGCTGTTATAAGGTGAAGCTAGAGAAAAAGATATGCTAATTTCATACATACAGTAATAAAGATTTGAGTTTGTCTCTTTATTATAGGAAATTGGTCTGATTTTAATGTACTGTTTGCCCAAGAAATTTCAAGACTTCAGTTTCTCCTAGATTATTCTTTTGAGAAAAACGCTAAAAGACCGACCCCCTGTACCTAAGACTTCATTCATAAACTTTACAGCACATGAGCAAGTGAACATGGGAAATGGATTAGAATTCTTCAAGAATATCTAAGATGATACCTTACATGGCTTCAAAGAAACTAAGAGGTAACTTAAGAATTTCTCTGTTCCTCTAGATAGAAATTTTGATATAACACTGTCCTTCAAAACTAACATCAGATCCTGTACACCATGGGGAGTATAGGGATGATTTGGAATCTAAACTTTTATTTTTCAATACAGTCAGTTGTCCCCACTATTTCTTTGCATCTAATCCTTCTGTTCTCTTGGGCTTAGGCATCTCTTTTCACTTAGAATCCCCACAATCTAGAACACTCTTTTTGTAAATTATTCTCAAACTTATTTCTGAAGAATGAAAACCTGTTCTTTATCTAACTGCCTTGTTCTTATGGTGCCTGTCCTCCAGGTGAGCAAACTTTCTCCTAAGCATGAAGAGCGATGGAATCAGAAGCTGTCCTGGAAAGTAGGAACTTAGCCCCTTTTTACTCATGTGGAAGCTGCGCCAGCCTGCAGGGTGGAAAAAAATCGTTGATCAGTAAACCCAAGAGGGATCATGGGAAGGTATGTGACAATTTACTAGCTTAGTGGCTGTCATCTATCTGGAATGGAGAATAGCTGCCTCTGATTTCTATATCCCAAGCTACGTCAGCATCTTAATTTAAATAGTAGCTGAAGTAATATATTTAGCGTTGGGAGCAAGAATTGAAAACCAGAACTTGCAGTACTGCTGGTCCTGGATGAAAATTCATCTGTGTTTCCACTACTTGTTTTTTCCTCAGACTGTATACATCTAACATTCACTGTTGCAAAGACCCTGTCTCAAAAGCAGAAACAGAGTATCCTCCCCCCCCAGACCACTATCTGTGGTCTGACCACAGGCACCAAATCGAACTTTCAGGGTTTTAGATTCAGGGAAAACTTATTTGTGAATCCCAAATCATATGTGGAATAATCAAGGTGTGTAGCAAAGTATAATCAATGTTTTTGGCAGTGCTCAATTATGGAATAATTTTAGTCGTCGTTTTAGCTTTGCTAGTAAAAATACAGGTGTGTGTTGGCTTCTGGTTACTTAAACACATAGAAGATTAGTTACTGTTTTTACATCTCTGCTGGTTTTACTGCCTTGAACTTCAATATCTACTTGCTATATAATTCACAATCTACCGTCTGTTCTTTTTCCCTCCTCTATTGGGAAACTCACTCCTTAGCAAAATGAGATGCATGTGGAAACATTCAAAGGCCAAAATTCAGACAAAAACTTTGAAGGAGAGAGCTAATGACTGCGGCATTTCAGGTTCTAGGATAAAGCACAGTTATTACAGTTTTTTAAAAATTTCTGTTTTGGATTCAAACACCTAAATTCCATTTCACTCTCACATTCAGCATCTAAGTCTTGCATTTTACTTTTCTTTTAAACAAACAAAAGCTTTATTAACAAGTATTTTCATTCAAGTTTTCAATCCAAATTCCTACTATTGCAATTACCTGTGAAATTGAACACATTTAATAACAGTGTAAAGACACTCCCAAGGAATGAAAAATCACTTAGACAAAATCTCAGCATGTCATAACCATGGCTAGATCAAAAATAATGTGTTAATATTTATAATTTCTGGGGCACAAAGAAATTATACCTTCCAAATACTGTCTCAGCTGGTATTTTGTAGACTTTTGAGTTCTCATAGTAAAGAGAGCCAGACTATTTTGCCTGGATTATCAGGACTGAACGAGAAAATAGATCTTATCCTTTCTTTTCAGTGTTCAGGATAATGGACATCAGACTGGTGGCTTCAGTGGTGGGAATACCTACCATAGTGACAATTTTCCTCCATCAGATTTTCCTTACAGAAGACTGAGCTCATCTTGATTATTTTCTTCGTCGGGGTGGAGAGTGAACAAAACAGCAAGAAAACAAGCACAACCCTTCATCACCCATTAAGACTCCAGAGTTAAGTGCACTATCTCCTGAGATCAAGAATTTAACTATTGGCTAAATTAGGTATCTTGTCTCCTTAACCTGATAATTTTTTCTCTCTTAAGAAGAAAAAGTTGCTTTTCTTGAGTGATGCAAGTGTTTTTTTGTTTGTTTTTAATTTTAAATTAGTATGAAGTTAGGATACCTACCTATTAAGAAAAGAGTTTTGATTATTGGTATGTTAATAGTGAACCTACTGAATCCACACACTGCAGCATTAACGATTTTCAGTGTACTTGAAAATTGTTTAGGAATGGTTATCTCATCCACATGAGAAAAGACTAGAATGCATTCTCCATACAACTAGATGTGTTGTCCTTCTGTAGGCAAACTCTGCTTTGCAAAATGTAAGGAATATTATGGTATAAGCATAAGGAATGATAATGGACAAATGGTGAAAAGGGATCTCCAGGCCTCTATGTTCTGTTTGACCTTAAAGTGTCAAAATTAGTATTTGTTTCATTTATTCATTGAGACTAGGTGTGTTTTTCAGTTTTATAAATATCATCTAAGGAAGTACAGTTTATAAGGACAACCACCATTCTTTTTGTTACTGCTTGTGGAAAAATCAGAATGACTATGAAAAGTGAGAAATACTTAGTAGTCTATCAAATAAAAACAAAAAAAAAAAGTAACTGAACCAGCAGTTCAGACCTCCACTTAAAAAAAAAAAAGCATAGCTTTATAATAAAAATACACATACTATTCATATTGACTTCCACTAAGATGATGCTCATTAATTTGTACTCCACCTGCTGTGTGAGATCTGTCTCCCATAAGAGAAAAAAAAAGATACTTGAATACAGAAATGAACTCTTGCTGCACTCACTGCTTAATTCAGAGCTCAACAGGCACTACCTATTCAAAGTTTCTCACCATTCCAACTTTGCTTCTCTTGTGATTCTGGTAGATAGAAAAAAAATACTAATTTTTTTGTTATATCCAAAAGCATTCAATCTAGGTAAGCATCATTTGAGATGTTGCATATTAATGTATTAAAAAAAAAAAAAAAAAGCCCAAGAGCCAAAATGAGAAGCTTCTGCTCTCTCTTCCTCCATTTCTTGTCTTTCTGTAGAGCATCTTGTTCAGGCTGAGAGCGCTATGCATTCAATTTCTCCAAAACAAACTTCATATGCACATGTTAAAGTTCCAACCCACAGCCATTTGTTTGGCTAGTACTGTTTTCTTAAAGAGGATTAATTTAATGTTTATGAACTTTGTTATTATATTAGAAAAATGGTATTTCTTATTTATAACCTTGCTTTTAGAAATACAAAAATCATACTTTGTCTATTATATTATCTCACAATGTACCAGTAACATGCTCACTATTCAGTTGGACCAGAACTGGAACTTTTTGAGAGACACGTTCTTCATTTATATTCAGGACTCACCTGTTAGAAAGACTCTCATTAACCTATGGCTGTAGGCAACCAGTACTCTAACAGAGTATTTGTTTTAATGAATTGTTATTGTTATGTTCAGGGACTGAACATCTAAGGAATGAAATGAGCAGTTGTGATCCAAAAGCCAAAACCCACAAGAAGAGAATGGACTGAATGATCTGAGAGAGTCTCCCAGAAAACTGTGAGTACAGTCCAAGATCCTGTGCTGAAAGAGAGCACTTCTGAAGGGCACTACAAGCTCCTGGTGGACTAGAACAAGTGGTCTGGAACAAGAGAGATGAATAATACAGATATCAAAAGTAGTAGTTACACAGTACATTGAAGTATTAAGATAGGATGCCAAGAGTAAGACAGTTCAAACCAGTCTGTCAGTACCAGAAATTACCTACTTGTATCACACTTCAGGAAAACAAGAGAGAGACTAATAGAAAACAGCATATGTAAGGAAAGATGAAGGGGGTAAAACTTGGGTTTAAAAGGCCAGAACATTTCCCTTCCCCACAAAGTTCAAAGAGTTTAATAAGCAATGGAGTACAATGTGATCCACTTACGAATAGGAGCCGAAGCTCCTATTTACAGTTAGATAAGGTATGCTTTAGAAAAACAAAACAAAAGACTGAACATAATGCCTCTGACCACCTAGAAATGCTACCTGGGGATGTGAATTTGACCAAAAAAGAAGGAAAGCTAGGCTTCTAAAACATGAGCAAATCATAGAATAGAATCAAAGAGTGGCTTGGGTTGGAAGGGTAGAAGGGGGCATAAAAGATCATCTAACCCCAAAGTCCATTTGTACAAACATGACTAGGTGAAATAAGAGGGCACTGAGGATCTGTCTCAATTTCATGATGGTATAAATGTGCAATCAGCAGCACAGAAGGCTGTTAATTCTTTTATTTATTCAAGTAAAATAAATTACTTTCAGGTAGTGGGTTTGCAGTAAGCAAGCTTGTTTATATGCACAAACAAATTCCTTGCAACAGCTTTTCACAGGATTTTCTTTTGCTTTGCTTTTTTTTTGGTGAACAGGGAATCCCAAAGGAATTTATATAGAGATGTGTGAATATGAGTCAAAAATGGACTTCTATTAGTTTGGTGAATTATCAAGCTGCGAACAGTTTGCAAAAGAAAAATCAATTTAGATGCAACTATAAAATATATACTAGTCAATCTAGTGAGGCCTAGTTCATGAATGAGGGATGAAGAACGATGTGGAGTTCCATTAGGAACAGTAACACATCCTTATATGAGGAAGAACAGGGCAGTGTGAGGGTGATTAGAAAACAAGAAACTAGAAATGCATTACAGTGGTACTAGAGCATGAGGGGTTTTCTTTTGTACAAAGCATTGATCTTTGCTAGTTTAAAAAAGCCCTAATGGCTTGCTCAACTGCTTTTTCCAGAGGTACCTTGTTACCTGTATCAGACGGCGCAGCCCTGGAACTGCTTCATGGAGGCAGACAGCACGTACTACTCTCTTTTCCTTCCACACCTTCTCTGCAAATTGTACTCCCCAACTCCTGACAGCAGTTCAAATGTGTCAAAAGGGTAGCAGGATAAAGAGACTGTTAGTTCCACTCTGTATTCAGAAAAGCGCTTGAAATAGTAAAATGAAGTCGATAGCTAGATAGTCTTATTAAAATGGCAAAAATAAACGACCCTTTACTGAGCAAGGCAGAGTAATGATATTGAGTTGGCCTCAACAGCAGGAGCTGGAAAAGAATCCTTTCCCTGTTTGGCTAGCCTTCTCACATTTGAGTGCTTTCCATAATGAAACACTGCTGGATTTCTCAATTTTTTTCCATTCCCAGAGAATCCAATTTACAGTGAAGTGTCCTGCTCTATGCATTACAATGTCAGGACTCAAGTGCACTGTAACTTATAGTTCAGGGTGTGCCAGTACGGTAAGATTTTGATGGAGAAAATCCTACATAAATCCTCTCCTACACACAGGAGACTTATTACTAGCTACCTTATCAAATCCAGTCTCAGTAACAGGCCACACAGGAAACGTAATCTCTGACTGTTGTGCAGTGGAAGCTAGACTAGCCCCTTTACAAAAATGAAGCATTATTTTCAGGAAATAATTGCTCAGACTTGCTCGTTAAATCAGCTATGTACTATTTGACTTATGCTATTTATTTCTTTTTTGTTGTTGTTGTTTTGTTTTAAATTTCTGCCCAGAAGAATAATATAGGTTTATATCTTCTGCAGAATGGAGATGTGAACAGTGACATATGGCCTAAAGGAACCTGATAATCATTCAAAAAGCAATAAATGGCTGACATTTCCAACTTCTGTTGATTTGGGAGGGGAGGGGAAGAGAGGGGACTAGGGGGAGGAAAGGTGTCTAGATGCAATGCTTAACCTTAGCCTTCTAGAATTTGACAACTTTATTATGAATTGAGGCATACAGGCTGCTGCCAACACTTGTTCTTCAAATTTCCAGTGAACACATTCTCCAGTGTGCTTTTTTCCTCCCAGATTTGTTAACTTCACTTCTGTCTTACCCTTGTAGCTGCTCTTCACTCATACTTCCTTGTACCTATGGGCTAGTTGAGAAGCATGATAGCATGAGTATGTATTTGCAACACTAAATATTCAGTGCTGTGCCAGTTTTTTTTACTCTTTTAACTGTACTAACTATAGAAGCAAGAACAAGGTATATTCTGGCTAAACCCTCTAATTTTTAAAAGGTAGCAAGGAAGACCTGTACCATCTGACAAGGAATATCAAAGAAGTGAGTTCCTCTGTTCAGTTATCTGTCTTTAGAGTGAATACTGCATCACCTAGCTAATTCTCAGACTTAACTACATTTGGCAAGTCACTAGCTGTGGGAGCAGTATCTAGGGCTTGCCTCTAGAGCAGCATTATACAGTTGGTCATTGATCTTAAAGATGATTATTTAGAATGACAAACATGTCCACAGATGATGTGGCACAGATTTTTACTTCTAAATATAGATCTAGACAACAACTGGGTATGGAACAAAGGTTTCCCTGAGAAGAATCCAAGTGTACTTCCCAGCGAAACTTTTTCAAGTGTTTTTTATGATGGTGGGTATAGTAAATAAGATTATGCCACTTCTGATCCTTCACCTACCACTTCATTTCTTAACAATGGCTTCTCTTTGAATCACATTGGAAATGACCCACAACCTATTAATAGCTACTCTAAATGAAAATAATTATGATGTATTAGAGGGAGCCTGTAGTTATTTTTTTAATCAAATACTCTTCCTCTTTTCTGTTTTAGTGGTATGTTATAAATAAATAAATGAACAACAGTCACCCCAACAACAAAAAAACACAACCAGGAAAGTCAAGTTTAACCATGCTTCTAGAATTACTACTGATCCAATTTCCTAGAAGTCTCATCACACACTAGAACATATGGGAATTCGATTTTATGTTTAACATGGCTTCTGTCGTTCTTAGAACATAAGTAGCCCTACCTGATAAGAACATTGTACTTAGAATGTAGATAAGTTTATTCCAGTTCTGTTTCCAGTTAGTGTAATCTGCAAAGCTAGGAAAAAAATAAATAGTACTAAGTTAACCAATTTAAAAAAAATTACTTAGCTGGCAGGAATGAAGACTTTTGTCAGGTCACTGTTCCTTTGAACCACTGGCAGGAACTGGTGTCTTCAAAGATGGTGCAAATGAGTCTTCCTCCATATTTAGACATCACTGTAATGTAGGCCAGGTGTGGATTCCTACCTGTTTCCTTAGTGACCTGCAAAGAGAAGGGCAACACTTTGAATAAGTCTGTAAAATTATTCTGTTAGCCACAACACCAAATATGATGCTATGCATTCCTCCAGAAAACTGTATCTAATAAATAACATCAAAGCCAGTTACTTCTGAATATTAAAGTCAACATCTCTGTTTTTTGGGATATGTGCTTATGAAGAAAGTGATGCTACAGATTTTAAAATATCAATTTATAGTTTGCTTATGCAGAAGTATATGGCTCAAAAATGCAGTTTTAGTGTAAAAAACCTAGGTGAGCATGGAATAATTATTCTTTGTTATAAGCACAGTCTTTCTGAATATCACTGCGTATGAATTTCTTAGTGAAACAGTTTAATCAAACAAATATCACAAATGCTGTTTGCCTCACAACTTTCGGTCTGGTAAACAATTTTCAAGTGAAAATGCACCTTAAGAAGCCTGGGCACTGAGTTTAGTAACAGAGACTGTTATATCCCAGGCTTCCCTTCAGCCCCCTGCAGCATGGTATGCTTACCTGGGTAGGTGCTCTTTCTATTTTGCTGTTGACAGAGTACAAAAGAAATAGATCTAACATTTCATCTGAAATCCTTTATGTAAATATAGGTCTTCAATTCTTAAATGAAATAGTATGTATATTCACAGTATATTTATGTATCCATCATTACACTAACCATTCTCATTATTTTACTTCGTGTAAAATTTTACTATTTTAATTTTGTGTAGGAAAAGAGAAGCTAAAAGTAGGTCTCCATTCTTAATTCCTTCTGCAGAAGTACACGTCAGCAGCTGGAGCTACTTTACATAGGATTTCAACAACAGTAAACAAAATAGATTAGAAAGGCTGCTAAAGCCTCAACCACAATGGGAACTCAGTTTAGCATCCATTTTACAATCTGCCTACCACTTTCTAAGTTTTCAGAAGACCCGAAGGGGCAGGATTTGGGATTGAAAAGCTGGCTAACTGCAATTCCCACAGTCATGGGGAAGTATATTCCTCGATCTGTAAATGAAGAAATACTGTCCCACTGCGAATTGAATACAGCTTTCAGGTCCCCAAGTTGGGAGTAGGATCTCCTCCTTGCCAGCACTGTTCACAGTTTAAATAATGACTTGCTTGCAGGTGCTTATTGAAGAGTTTAAGTCACTCAGAACAGAGGCATCCGCTAGACCCAGAACAGGACCCACATACTAGGCTGTGGTGCTCAGGCCATTCGGTAAGTACATTCTTATAAGTAGCTGAATGTATGTACCAATACATTTAAATCATTTTGTATATATAACTATATTCTGCAGCCTGCAGACAGAAGAAATTGCATATCCATGCGTGCTCAAATGATTTCTCAGATTTGTTTGCTTTGCTATGATTGAAGCCTCAGCATTCAATTAGTACAACATGGAAATCAAGTGTCATTTTCAAGTTTAAACACTATTAATCCTCTCATTTTCTTCCTAGTGAGAGAAGACTATTAAACACATTTCATACTTGAGCAGTATTTTAGGAAACTGCATTCATTCACATGCCCTAGTTCATTTTATTAAGCATGAGAGTATTATGGCTTAGAATCATTAGAGAGAGGAAAAAAAAATCAGAATAAAGTGATTTACATTTGCTTTGGTTATTGTAAGACAGTTTGTTAATGGAAAGGTTTTGTGTTCAGCTGAGAAGGTTAAAACCTTTTCAGTATAAAATGCAGTGGAACTGCAGAATGAAATAGACAATTGCTTTCAAAAAGAAAAATCTATCTAACCCAATGTTTTGAGCTTCCAAAAAAAAAAAAAGCTACAGACATGCTTACTGTAGAATTTGCATGAAAACTACCATGCACCAACTAAACTGCATGCAGCATTTCCTTCATCATTTAATTATGGCTATTGGTTACATGCACACACAACTCTGGGCAATGGTACAAAGCACGAAGCTAACTTTCTCCTTGTTTGTTTGCTTTGTTTTTGTAAACAAAGCCAAGTCTGTCAGCAGAACCTAGGAGTGTTTTAGATATTGAAATGCAAGCAAGTTCTTGGCTTTGGCTTAAATAGACTTCTCTTCCCAAAGGAGAGCATGAACAACTTGGTGAGTGATAGTCACTCATTTGGGAGTGTCCTTGTTAAAATGAAAAGGATGAACCCAGACCAGCATCCATGGTCTTAGCTCTTACCTGTATCTCCCCTCACTGGCTATACATCCATGTGTGCTTCCTGTTGCGTGCTCCGGCCCTATGTAACTTCATTCTGAGGTCTTACTCCTTTCTTTGGCTTACCTCTAAAATGAACTTTGCTCACCTACTGCGTAAAGTGGCAGAAATGAAAAAGCTCAAGCCTTATGCTATCCATTTGGAGGATGAAGACAGACAATTGCAACTGGATGATCATTATAACTAAACTAACAATATTTCCAGGTTTTTTTTTAAATATACACATTATTGAAATATACACATTATTGAAATAAAAAGCCAAAGTTATTTAACTTAGACTAAAGGCAGAAGTTTTACCTTTAGAAATGGTACTTAAAATGAAGTACCAGCAAAATACGATTGCAGAGAAATGTAGTTTTTAAGTGTTGTTACGGACTGATATTTACTTCAGTCCTTTGTGAGTCCCATCCTTTTAAATGATATTTGTGTTGGCTCTTGGTTGTCCTTTCCCACTCAGCCCCACTAGGAATGTTGGGAAGTGATGTCATTTGGGAGGGCTTATTTCTTAAAATATCCCCCTCTATAACAAAGCTCAAAACATAAGCAAGGCCAAACTGAGACAACAACTGTCGTTAGCAAAGACAGCAGGGTAGGGCAAGTAATAGCCAGTGCACACCGGCTGGGGTAAGCAAGATGCTGCCATTTGAGAGGTTTTGTGGCTTTTTGCAGGTCAAGTGGCACACCTCACTGTCATGGGATTATGGAAAAAATGTAGAAATCCATCTTAGTGTACCTTTCTACACACTAGGTGCCTGTACAAACAACCTGTGTAAGCCAGTGTTAGAAAATATTATTTTGACTATAAACATTATGCAAGCAGAAAGAGTATTAGACTAGATGAAAACTCTGAAAACCACGTAAACCACCAAATAAATGTATCCTCCAAGTGGAAGTGTATTCTACTTTCTGCATTCAGGACTAATTTTTTTTTATGTCAATCAAATCTTTTTTTTTCTCTTTCTTCCAGCTTAAGAATGAATTAATTCAAAGTTTTCCCGTTAAACATTGTCAGTGACTTCACCCCTCTGTCCTTGTTAACAGAATTATATTCATGATGTTATTTGCAAGCACAGAGAACAAATTAATGAGAAACCCACCCATTACTCTGTAGCTGTCTTCTACTGTACAATATATATTATTTTTATAAAAAAAAGCCACCATTGCTATTACAACCAGCACAGGAAAAATAGCAGAAAGATTGAAATGAAAGTTTGCAGTGAAGCTCTAATCTACACGTGAAACATAAAACTGATGGAGAATGTTTCCCTCAACTGGAGACTTCAAGTCTTGCTCTGAAGCCTCTGGCCATTCAAGCAACTGTTGCTCTGGTGGCCTGTAGGTTAGTTCTTTGTAGTGTTGTAGAATAAATGTTTATGAGTTCAATTTTAATGTTTCTGTTGTTTAAAATGTCTGGAAGGGTTTGGCTTTGATGGTCTATAAAACCAGTAGAGGTCTGCATTATGTATTGAAGCTGTGAGCTCCAGCTCAGGATCCATTTCATGCCACCATCGGTCTACTTAGAAGCTTCAGTAGACAGGCTGGCAGGAAACTGGGTCCATAATTACAACATCGAAACTGAACTGTTTCCATAGATTATTTACTTCCAAATAGTATATTCTATGAGGGGAAAAAGCTTGTCTCTCCATGTCAAGACAAGAACTTCCTCAATAGACTAAGCATGCTCCTTTACAGGTGGAGACCAAGAGATCAAGTGCATAGGAAAATAATTAGACTGGGAAAAGAATGAGCTCTCTGAGGGAGTATGCCAATAAAGAGCAAATGTCTGTAATCCCTCTGAAATCAATAACATAATAAATTAGGCATATGCCACAATTGTTTCCAATTTTCTTTCTAGCAACCCACCACCAAATAACATTAAGAAGAGATGTATAATATTAAACCATTTAATCACAGGCATTTGTTTTCTACTATTGAGACATATGGCCTGTGCTTCTCTCACCTCTTGTTAGAGCACACATACACAGAACTAGTTTTCATGCAAGCAGATAGATAAAAAGAATTGAACCTACTCACTGTATATGCTTTTTATAAGTATTACACACTTTTCTCTCTCCTCACCTGCTTCATCCCCTTAGAAAAATACTGTCCCACTATGTGAACGTGTCAGATAGTATTACAAATGTTTCACTACTATTCTCATAGTGAAAGATTGCATTAGCTTTTTACAAAAAAAAATAAAAATCTGGTTTTCCTGTTATTTCCTGTCTCATTTGTTGTTTTTGGCTAGAGCTGCAGACCCTGACTTTTCACTTCACAGTACAGGACAGGTTTTGGTGATAGGAGCCTGAGTGCCCCAACTGAAATTGGGATGTGTTTGATAAGAAGCACAAAACTCTTAGTCATTGCTGTAGAGCTGGCTAAAGCTACAGCACAGAAGGAAGGATGTCAGTTTAGTGCCTTCCTTCCCCGTCGTCCTCGCTGGCAGAGGAGAAGGCAGGATGTGCTATCAGCAGCCTTAGGGGCTTCCTCTTATGCAGCAGCCGCTGGCCATGAGGGCGTGAGCAGGCAAGTAGCAGTGACTTCCAGGGCTGGAAAACGAGATTGAAGTGTGGCATAGAAAGCGTGTTTGGTGCCAGACGCATCCAGGCAGGGAAAATGGAAAGGCATCAAACAAAGCCTCCTGCCTCACCCACACAACCAGCTTCTGCTCAGATCCTTACGATTTTGAATTACTGGGTTCCTACTCAGTCTTTGAATTCACAGTTAATTTTCTGAAAGGCTGAAGTAGTTCCATGGGAAGTTGTATGTGTTTGCAGGAGGTATAGGCAGAGGTTAGAACAGACCAGTTCACTGATCCTGAGGCACTGAGTTAGTAGTTACCACATGCACATACAAATTCCAGGATCCATTTCCCTCACCACCACAAGATACTGGGGGGGCGGGGGGGAGGATATGGTTTAGAGTCTCATACAACACAACTTTTAAGCTGTGTCCCTGATATGTGAAAGGTCTTGTAACAAAGAGTAAACAAACATGCATCTACCACATCTTGCAGAATGTCCTAGAAGGTGTGTCCCTCAGTATTACTGAACAGGAAGAAGATGCATCCTTTTAAACATGTACCAGACCTACTGCCAGATGCATTGTCTAAAACTAGAATCACAAGTTTAAAAAGCCATTTAGATTTTATTCTGGTGTGTTTGAAACTATCAGAACAGTCAGCTTTCAGCTGAGCTTCTGCAATCACCTGTGGCTCCAGCCCAAAGGAACATCTTAGGTTGCAAAAGTCTTAATTTCAGCAGAATTTCTTCCCTATTACAAAACCAGCTGAACAACAGACCGCTAAGCCAAGCTACTGCATGTTGAGGACTCTATAGATTTTTGAATGCTGTTAAACTGTAATTTCAGCTCACGATTAATCCTGAGAATTTAGTGAAGTACATTGCAGATATTCTGATAGAGACTGGGGAGTGCTACAGTCCCTTGCTCAATGTCCACGAAGGCCCTTTACACCGTGGATGGAAGACAAAGTCACAGAAGCCTTTGATATGCTTCCAATAAGCCTTCACCACATTCAAAACCTCATAAATTCTGTTACTTGAAAAGCAACAGAACATACCCACATTGCTTTCAGTAGAGGAGGTGCTGGAAAGGGCTTTCTTGTTTCAGGAACTTTTGTAGAGGGAGTTATAAAAACAATGGTAAATCTTCCCCTCTCATCCATTAAATACCAGAGAACAAAACACTCTTATCTGATTTCTGTCCACGCAACAGCTTCACATTTCCAAAAAAAACTAGTGAAAGCAACTAGGTAGCAGGGGAAAATAAGTTAAAAGACACTTTTGAACAGCCCCAGATCCAGAAATGAGTAAGAATTGGAGGTTTCATCTCAGATTAAGTGAGAGCAGAGATCAAAACTCGTTCAGAATCAAATCTCTGCTAAAGATACAACAACAAGAAATGGTTGCATGCAACATCTTATTCCCCCCTCCATGAGAACATAGATGACTAAATGAAAAAAGGACCCTAATCCACTAAACAAGAACTGAGGAACGGATCTCTCTCCAATACTACCTGTTGTTACCTTATCCTCAGGAAGTGTATTAGAGTTTTCCCCCAAGAGGCTTCTGTATTTACTGAAAAAAAATGCTACATCCTGTGGGGTCTGGGAAACTTGCAAAAATAGACACCTCTCCCAAGAACTGAAAATAAAACTTCACAAAACAGCAATTAACCAGCCAAAACAAATTCACAAGCCTAGGAACATTCTGAGTTTTCTTGGATCATTTCACACATATCTCTTTTGATATAGGCAACGCACAAAGCTAGTCCGTTGGTACCTGTGATACATTCTGCCAATGGAATCAGTATTCCTATCATTTATGAGATGCTTGTTTCTAACCATCAGTATCAGAAGCCTTTGTAGCTAGACAAATTATATGAAAAGCAGTTCAGAAAACATCTTTTGCAGCTTTGAATATCAAACACACAAATAGGCAGCTAGATTTGGTTTCTGACCCAAGAAGAAAAAGGTGTGACACAGAGCTAAGAGCAGAAAGATCTTCCAGAAGTCATGAACAAAAATTGTTTTTCTTCCCTGCGCACTCAACAGGACATTTTCTCTACATCTATCACCACTTTCTTTTCTGGACAGACAGACTTCCAGTCTCATGGACTTGCCAGTATAGCATACCTACAACCGAGGCAGATTGAAAGCTTTCATTCAAGAAATTAACCCTTAGGAATTAGCATCAGCTTTTGTTAATAACCCCTATAGATCAAGCTTCATGTATATTCTGAAAAATCTTTTATCATTACAGAAATAATCTATGCTTGATACATCTGGGCATGCGTGTAGGTATACATGAAGCTAAATGGTGTCTAGTGCTTTTAGTAATTTTAAACTTTGGACTAGGCACCAAGAAGTGTGTTCCCATGACATGTTTTTAAAACATTTTAAAATAGTAGCCACTTAATTCTTTTCAGAGGGAAACAATTTTTTTCTGAGATTTAACTATACATTTACTCAACTCGGGGGAGTATTTAGTGATTTAGTACGGGCAGGCAGTGTCTTAATACGGAAATATACAGGAACACGTCACCTACAGCTGAGCAATGCCCTACAGCTCAAGGGCAGCACATCCATGGTTAAAATATCTGTTTGCAACCTACTGCTCATCTAACTTATACCGCTGAGACAAGCCTTTAAAAATCAACGTTTAAAAAAAAAAAATAAAAAATGGTGTAAGATTAAAAGGGAAAAAAAAAAAAAAAAAAAAAAAGGAGGGGAGTTAAATCTTTCAGGTTTCTATTGCCTTTTATTGCTGTTTGGGGTGACTTGATAGCTATCTTCACAAGTGGCACGGCAATGTCTGTAAGATGGCAGGGATTATACACCACCAGCTATGTTTTCAGAGCCCGACCAGCATGTGTGGCTCTGTGTACCAGAAGCACAGATGGAAACCAAAGCTCCAGTACTGATGTGCAGTTTTAGCTGATTGATAACTGACTGCTAACTTGATGCTTGTTTGGGGTAAAAGTCACTTCTTGTGCCCGCCCTGCTCTTTGGCTCTGCATACCTCACGTGTCCAGGCAGAGCGTGTGTTATACAGTAGGCCTTTATGCCTTTCGTGTAAGGCTGCAAGGAGATAATTGTACGGGTTTGGGTGGTTCCGCCCCCCCTCCCCCACAACTTTTCTTTTTAAATTTAGTGTGGTCAAGTCAATCTTTGAAGTTCAGTTTGTTCCAAAGGGTCTGTAAGGATGGATGTTTGATTACAATGTCTGAAAGCTCTTTCCCATTTCTTTATTTGCCCATGGAAAAATAGATTATTTTAATGAGACATTCCCAGCAATAAGAATATTTTGAAGAGTTGCACACATCAAGCCATACCCCAAATGTTTCACAATTTGTAGTTTCCTTCTCTAAGCACAAGGATCATCTCTGAGCATAATACTTTATTCTGTTTGGAGTTCAAAACACTTTTCTAATACGTTAAACCACTTCCCACAAACTTCACTCTCAGGAAGTTTGAATTGGCTGCTTTTCCGAAGAAGTCTGAAGGATGCCAGTGTTCTCAGATGTAAACTCAAAATGAACTCGTATTGGCGCTTCAGATCAGATGAAAGACTCAGGTTTTGTATTTTCATTTTAATTGACATGGTAGCATTTTTGGAGTCCAGGTATCTAGTTCCTATTTCTTGCTTTTAGAAGTGCTTGCTCACTCTTGTGTTTTGCCTAGCCCAACTGCCCGAACCACTAGCTTGAGACTTTTCATAGCAAGAAAACAGCAAACACAGAGAATTGCATTTCTACATTGGAGGCTGGGACAGAACTCAGAATGGCCCCAAAACACGAAGTGAAACAACATTACTGATCAGCCGAAATAGCTGATACAGAGCTCTCTCTCTAAACACCTGAACAGATCCCCTGAAATGTCTCATTTAAACTTATTTTTCTTTTTAGATGATGTTTAGTATATATATAAGCCTTTACCATTTTGAGATTAATAGTAGAATAAGTAGTGCACTAGGAGCAAACAAAAAAAAAAAGAGCAAAAACCACTAACCAAACAAAACCTAAGACCATGAAAGCCTTAGAAAAAAAATCCTAACCAACTCATTATTCTAAGAAATTTTAGAGCTCTATCAGTTCAGAAGTAACTTGTGAAACACAGCCGAACGTGGAGATAACAGAACAATTTGTACAAGTACCCTATGAAGGCCAAGAGCTAAAGAAAGTAGTAATAGAAGAGAAAATACATTTGACAAGTGACTTCTCTCATAGCCCACGCATTCAGGCTGCAGATTTGAGCCTGGTGTTGGCCCCACCAAGGACACAGACCAGCACCACATGCAGGTGGCTCTGCCCTGAGGATGTCACTGACATCCCATGCTTTAAGCTGTGCTCACTGCCACCCAAGCGGAGAGCACCTCCCAGAAGAGATCTTCTCCCTAGTCCTATAGAAAGCCGCAGGGTTCTGACTGCTAATGTCAAACAAGGGTCAAACCCTAGGCATGTACCGGGCTTGTCGGCCAAGGAGTCACAGCCTATGCAGAAATACCACGAAGCAGCAATAGTTCCTACTTTTAGCCTTGGACTAGGTAAAGCCACAAGGGTGGCTACTGCCTATAACCATTTGCTCTGTGCTTCGCATTCCATCAGTTGACTCTCTGCAAGAGTTGGGAGTCCTGAATCTCACCGTCCTGCCAGATCTTCTGTTTTCACCTTCTAAAAGAAAAGTCAGTGTGACCCAACGTCAGATGTGGATTTAAGAGAACAGTGGATTTCAGTTCAGTCCCTAGATAGGATTCCTTAAAACAGGAGGTGGAAAAATGTTCAGAATAATAATAAAAAAAGTACACCGAGCCAATACTACTGCCTGCTGATTGTCAGCTGGCATACGCAGCCCATTAAACCGCTGCAGATAGCGTGACAGCTTGTCTCAGTTGAAGAGCTAGCTGAATATATTGCTTCTGCCTTCACATCTCACATGCACCAGACACCATCACAACACAGCCAAAGACTGGGTCTTCCTGAAATATATTCTAAGATTTATCTAAGTAATTACAACATATTGCAACAAATGTCTGTATCTCAAAATCATACAAGAAAGCCTTTTGAAAGCATCCCATGAATTACCACATTATTGAGAGAACCATAGGGAATAATCATCTACACGTTTTCTGTATTTATTCACTTGAAGGGCTGGATGTTTGGGCGCTTTGAAAAATACTAAAAAAACTTTAGGAGAAATGAAAAGGAAACCTTAGAAATCTTCAAAGAAATACTGCTACTACCAAATGTAAAACAGCACTATAAAACAGTCACAGTCACATCATTTAAAAGTTGTTTTTCACATAACTGAGCTGCATTACAATAAATATTCTGGACAGTAGATGTCCTAATTGTAATTTGGCAAAAATGCTTTGGCTGCACCAACCTAGTTAAATAAAGTGTCAGGCAGTTATTGAGCAAAATCTACCTTATAAGGCAAAGAAAATACTTGGATCTGAGACACCCAGTAAGCAAAAAACATACTCAATTAGCTTTTGCTTTTGAGATAAACATAACAAATGTGTTTCTGTTAGAAGTTCAGCAATTCTCCTAAACCCCATTTGTGAGGTTTTGCTTGGCCTAATGACATGCACAGTTAATACAATCCCCAGAACGTGTTAATGGGATATTCCCAGTCAGGAATTTATCAATAAAGCTGGCAAATTCATTCACGGGATAAAAACATGATACACTTAGGGAGATCAAAGATAACCTCCATTGCTGATCAGTGTTTGAAAGGCAAATCCATTATGCTATGTAAACACAAAGGTCAGAAAAGCCTTTTTGTATAAACACTGGGCCAAAAGTGCTTTAGGACACCAAGAGCCTATAAATTTGAGACAACATATATAAATGGATTCAAATCGTCTCCATGTACGTGCAGCCAACCAGTCCCACCCCTCAGACTTGAGCTTTGTTGGCTAAATAAATGCAAAGAGTGCTTCCACTTACTCTATGATATGGGAGAAAAAAGGTAAAGCAGGCAAAAACGCTACAACTCAGAGTCCAAACTATAAATAGCTTTAGGTTTTAGAAAATACAAACCAGAGAACTGAGCATTTCTGGACAGCAAACACAAGGACTGTTTTCAGACAGATGCCTACAGTAGGTCTTAAAATAACTGACAGTTTTACTCTGTAGTTTTTCTTCACTGTTTTTCCAAGCTATTTTGGAAACTTTGAAATCTGTCCTCTCTGTAGAGAAGGCATTTCAGTCACAAGAAAAAAGCTTTTTCAGCGCTGCATAGATCTTTTCAATAACAAGAGACAAGCATCAGCATATTCAGAGCATCAGCTTATCATTGTCTAAAATTATCTAACATATCCAAGCGGGTTAAAAACGTCACAGAAATAAACAAGCTCTGTAGAGTTTGAAAACAACGTGCTCCTAGAAAATGCCAGAGATGCCAAAACAGCTTACACAGGTCAGAAGTAAAAATTCAATGAATTTATGCTTGTTGTAGAAACAATGTTACAAAGGAAGAGTCAGATTCCTTGTCTGACAGATACCAGAAATACGATGAACAAGGTATTTAAATACATGCTGTCAAATTATGTGAAAAGTCTATTCACATGCATATCTCAGAGTAGGAATTACATTTCAAACAAAGTTTTGGGGCTCAGGAAGGTAGCAAGAGCAAGACATACTGTATGTTTATCCAAACTGAGTGCTCAGAGCAGATTCATGTCTAAATAGTTGTCTTTTGCTACCAATATATCTAAAGCCCACAGCAAACTCACAGTATAGCTGGCACATGTTAAATGCAAAGTTCCTGCTCCATCCTGTTGACCTGTTTGACTACATCCATCCACCCAAACACCTGCAAGTGTTGTTACTAAAGCAAAACATGTTCAGAAAGAGAAATTGCTGTTATTAGACCTGAGCAAGGTCACTTGGATCTTTTGGTTTTAATCCAGCCCAAAGGAAACCATATAAATGGTTCGTGTCACGATGTCTGTTTTGAATACCTATGGGGTCTAGGTGATAATTTGGAAGAAACCCATTTTGAAAGAAAATAGCAAAATGTAGGCTGCAGCTCCTGGGTCTGGCTTTGCTTGTCAGGCCACACTCAGTATTTCGGGCTGGTAAACCTCACCAGCTGAGATGAGCAGATCCAGCAATGGGGGCTGGTGGACGAAAAGGGCAGTGCACCGCTATGAGAGTTTCCCTTACTGCCCCTTCCAGTCACGACCTTACCACTAAACAGTTCTCTCTTTCAGTAAGTCACATGATAGACGTTAGCTGTTAACCCAATTTAAGCTATTTTTGTTTCTTTTCCAGTATGCTCTGATCAGCAGCACGAACCACAAATAGTGCCCAGCAACTGGCAAGTGGCAGATCCCAAATCCCATGTTTTTCATCTCAGTTCAATATCCTTGACTCATGCATCCTGTCTACGCTAATGCTAGTTTCCTGACTGCAGTGTGTCTGCAGCTTTGGAGTGTCAACAAGTGCCTGAGCCATCCCAGAAAGCTCGCTCCTCCTCTCCAGTCTTGCTTTTGCTTGCTTTTAATCACTCTCTTTCAAAGCTACCTCGTTTTGCCAATTTACGTCTGGAATCTTTGGATTTACACTGGAATGGCAGTACACTTTCTCCTCTAATTTAAATTAATTATTTTGATGGTCTAGAATATTCAGCTTTGACTTTGACATCTCAGAAGAATATGAGCTACTAACCAACAGTTATACTCACCTGCTATATTAATTACACTGCCACATTCTCCCACTTTAATGAAACGCCCCAAACAGGAAGACCTGACCTAGAGTAGACCATTGCTTGTTTGGGAGGTGCTCATGTCTTCATTGCCCCAATAATCTGAAATTCTCCTGTCCCAGTTGCTGTCATGCTCCAGATAGTGTAGCGGTGACTTCCCATTGCTTAAGACCATTTATGATTTGCATTTTTCTTCCAAACTCATTAACAGCATTCACTAGGGATTCAAAATAGTTGTCTTTTTATTCTCCTTTTAAAAGTATACAGCTAATACAAAACTCAAATTAGGATCACCACTACCTATAAAACAAAAACCATACCACAGCAACAGGCAAAGTAAAAGTACCTGACAGAATTGGACAAATGCGTTATTAAACTACTCAGAGCTTTAGATGCATTCCCTTCCACCTTCAGCTATTCAGCATAGAGCCCTTTTCCTTACCATTATTTCAAATATTTGCCCCCAAACCTTTTGACGGAGCACTACTCTCACCCACATTTTACAAAAGAAGGAACCAACAAGTTCCCAGCAGCCAAGACTCCTGAGTCCCAGCACAATGCTTTGACCACAACACCACTTTCTGCTCTGGATGCTTTAGATGTTTTCTTTCAGTAAGCTTATGTGGAACTATGAATCTAAAGCTGCAATTATACTCAAAAGTTTTTAAAGAAATCAGTGCTCAGGTCCCGGGAACTCTGCTCAAACAGTCCACAAAGAAACGCGCTACCAGCCACCGTTATTTGGGCAATGGGGTTATATATACAAGGCCAGAAGTCTACAGGGTCCCAGATTTATTTCCTTTAGTAATGAACTATTCATCTAAGCAATTATTAGCTAAATAATAATTAGCTGAAGCAGATGGAAGACTGTCTCACCTTAAACCACAACAGCAAGGGAAGAAATAGTAATGACAGCAGCAGCTGCATACACTAACACTTTGGGCAGGAACTTTAACTTGAGGCTCATATAAAGGGTTTTCTTTGTTTTAAATTACAAGTGGCACCATTATCCAAAGGTGCAGTCCTCCCAAGAGAAACAAACTGGAACAACGAGGAACCTGAAGGCAGGAAGTACTGAAGCAGGATGGTGGGTTCAAATATCAAAGGCCACATTTAGTAAGGTGTAAGTCATACCTTACTACATCACAAACTTCTGTCCTCCTACTTGGAGAGAAAGCTGCCATCTTTTCCTCCTTCCATGAACGGCCTCCTTCTGTTCAGGCCGTTTATAATGAATGTGTGCAGATTCAACAAGAAATCTCTCCTTCCCGGCTGTGCAAGCACTGATCACAATAAGCAGTCCCTAAGTCCCATGATTTTCAGCTTTGCAAAACTTTGCAATGAAGCTGTGTTTAACAGATCTCATAGCTACACAGCAGAAGGCAATCCTTGCTCCTCTAAAATGAACACAGCGCAAAAAAAAAAATAAATACTGTGCCAGAAGAGGTAAGAAACAGCACTTGTCAGTTAAACTAAGAAATAAGAGCTTAAAAGAAGTAACTATAATGCTAGGTTTTATATAAAACTGGTTTAACATAGGTTTGAATGCCTATATGCCTTATGGTATAGGTTTAGCACGATAGGTTTGTTATCAAACTGGATATGAAAGCCACAGAAATAAAATATTTTACCTACCATTTGTTGGATCATTACTTATTTTTGCCTCTATTGATAGAGGTCTTTGAAAAAAACACTGCTACACAACCTTGGTAATTATTAGCTAAATCTTTGCTAAAATATCTCTTTAAAATGCCCTCTGGCTGTCGAAGTTTCTTGAATTGTCCATTGAGGAAGAAACGGTGGTAAAGAAAACACCAATTTTAATTCTCAGGCATGTTACACATACAGTAATGTTACATCTAATCAAGCATCAATAGTTTCTTGGAAATTATTCATCATCTGTTGTAGAGGTTTTCAGCAAATGAGTTTTGGTGTTATACGGATATTTCCCTTATAATATTTAAACTGGCTAAAAACCTGATGCAAATCTCTTGCCACAAATGCATCTAAAATTATTCTTAATCTGCCTGAATATTAGAACTGATTGCCATTATTTGTATTACCATTCGCATTCATAAGTATATTTTACATTGCACTTCCAGGAAGCACTTGTTTACAAAGATGGATGGTGCCCACATTTATGATATTGATAGCGCTTACCGTATCTGCTTCTGTGGGTGGTTATTAAATATTTTATTTATTGCTGCACACAGCTGATCTCATTGCCATTAGTGAGACATATTGATAAAGTTATTGTGGGAGACTGATGCCAGTAACATATTTAAGACCAAGAAAATCTTACTATTTTATGTGTACAAGTGATACTGTATGCAACTCTTGTTTCATCAGTAAAAACCCAAACAGGTCTGAATATAAGATACCATTTTCAACTTAGTCATGAGAATGTTAAGAATTTCTTTTTTAAGATGTGTGTGCCTTCCTTGTCCACAGGGAGCAGCAGCCCCAGCAGTCTATTGCTAAATTTGAATATTGCTCTCATATCGTCTTATTAATAAAACTGTCTGTCACAACACTAGTCTTACATTTTGCTATAGATTTCCTCTTTATTTTCAAACAGACTTTTAACCAGTCACCTACTATATTCAGAACAAAGCCATATCAGTCTAAATAGGACACCACGTGGTCTCCTCTGGATGCTCTGAACCACCTGGCCTTGCCTACTTTCTCATGACATCTATACACAGCCCACATTTCATAGCTTGGCCCCAGTTGCGCTTTGCACACAAGCAAGCCAAGGTTCATGACTTCAAGTCAAGACATCCCCTGAGTAGCCTAAAAGCCAGAAGTAATTGCATTTTTCATTTAGTTACTGGAAAGAGGGGATTAAAAATTCAGTTCAAATCACATGACTTTTTCAAGACAGCACAGCAGAACTGCATATACAACTTGGGCTGAAGGGATGAATGCTGAACTTCCTTAGGCAAGGGAAGTGGGAAATGCCTGCTGTCTTAGCCCTGTACCTGTGAAAGGTTATTCTTTCAAAGAGAAAAGCATTTGTTTTTTTGTTTGTTTGTTTTTAGTACAGGAAGGTGAGCACAAAATCCTAACCTCTTCTAGAAGCTTAGCTACAATAATCAAAGTAATACTGGGAACATTCTGCGCACTCCTTATCTGTACAATAGGCAGTTTCTGTAGGAGAAGCAGCAGGAAGATGAGGAAAAATCTACTTCCCTTAGAACAGTTCTTAACCAAATACATACATGAAAGTACTCTGTAAACATGACTGGAAAACTTGTGTTCCATATGTTATTTATCACTGCTGGAATGAAGTCATGTTTTTTCCTTTCACACCCCAAAGACTGTCAACACCAAAACATTTTTGTTGCTTAAGTGAGAATTATTTATTCACTTTATAATTCATTACTACTACTAACAAGAAAAATATTTTTAAGTTGAAGACAAGCATGGAAGCTACCTTTCTATTTTTTTTCCTCCTCCAGTTTAGTGCTGACACAAGCAATTCATGTTTCTGTTCTTTCTCATTTCCATTCCCATCTAACCACCCCAGCTTGTGGTTGTGGACCCAAGGTTTCTTACTGAAGGCCTGTTCCTCACGTACTGTGCCTGTAACTTGTGTGAGGAAGCCACATCAGTACTTTCTGGGCAAGAACTGACCCAAGATGCAGTGCCTATTCTCCAAGTCGCTGCACTGGGCTGCTTTGTCAGATTCTGTCTGAAGTCTAAACTTGCCCTCCAGAAGTCCAAAGAACCAGGAGGCATCAAGTGAATAATGTAGTTTTACCAACTGTCTACAACATTTTCTGTGAAGCCAGACAAATTACTATGAATTTCAATGAAGAAACACCCATTAAAAAGGATCCTGTCCCTGTCCTTTGAGTTCAGCCAACAACTGTATATGAACTTAGTGTAATGCATCTTAAAGAAATCAAATCTCTTATAATGTTGCCAGCTCCAGATATTCCTTACAAATAAATACAATGATTCCTATGACATTTCAAAACCTCTGTAAGTTTGATTTTGAGCTCCAAGTATCAATGTTGTCAGCTTTTCTTAACAAGTTCCTTGGTGTTGTTTACCGCTTTTAGGGGGGAAGGGCCATAAAGCCTTCAGCATTAACACATCAAACCTAGCAGTACTACTACTGGCCCCACACATCTGGAAACCAGAAACTCTCATTGCTAATTTTATTTATTTCATACTATTTCTTTAAAAGTTACATATAAAGAGCACGTTGCTAACTTTTATTTATAATGCTGATTCAAAGCATCTCTCTTAAATGATCTGAAAAAAGTCTCTCGTCAGAAAGAGTCTCCTTTCTGCAAGCAAAATACTTTAGATAATTATTTTAACTTTTAGTTCTTCCTGGTGGAAGAGTTGCCTGTACCTTGCCTCACATCACTGCTCAACTGACTGCAGCCGTACGGAGCCGATGAAGCAGGTGCCTGCTGAGTACTTTGATAGCTCCCCCTCACCACTGCAAGAGGGACGCCTGTCATGGACCTGGCAAGCACAGTGCTGGTCCATAAGCTTCCTGGCCAACTGAAAATGTTAAAACTGAGTTCTGATAGAAGCTTGTCTTTTCAGAAAATATAGATGTGTTCTGCACTAAATAAACTACTGGTTGACTAGCTTCTGCCACCTGATGCTTGGTAGAAAGCCTCTGCCACCAAATGCATATAAAAGTCCGTATTTCCATGACATAAGACTACAGATGCCTGCATATAGATACATTTCCTACCAGCTGTGATCCAGCATTATTATCTGGTGCATGAGCCAACCTCCGGAGCCAGCCAGCGTCCCTTAGCTTTATTTATTCAGTAATGTCAGCCCCATGTTTGAGCTAAGAACCTCTACCGAGCAGCGACTGTGTCATTGTTAAATAAGTCAGGCAAGGTTAATTACCAGTGTGTTTACATACACAGATGATCTGTGATGAGAAAGACATCTCAAGAAAAGTACAGTGCGATTAAATAGAGGTAAAACACCAGATTGTTTGTTTAAGCTTTCCATTGCTGTAGAAGTAATTTTCTCTCTCTCAAGAGCCGGAGCACAGCTTTTTCTTTCAGTCAAGAAGCTGATTCACTCAACATCACTTTATTTAAACAAAATGCAGCATCTCTATAGCACATATTTTTCCCTTCATATGAGGCTATCGGTGTTGCTAGGTTGGGTAGTGCCTGAATAGCTCTTGCATGCAGATGTCTTACAGATGTACAAAATGTCACCACAATTTACTGAGCCTGGTGAGGATGCCTTTGTTACAGCTTTTGTTTTAAATCCAGTACTGTGTCTGCCTCCTAGGGCCCCGAAGTGAGTCTCTTTAAAAAGAGCTACAGATTTATTCCTCCACTTTGAATAAGTGAAAACGTGTTTTGTTGAAACCTCGGGAGAGTAAATGGATTTACTGTAGAATCCCCTTTTGTTTATGGGCTTGATGAAAGCATTTGGCACTTAATGATTCCCAGGCTATTCCAAGTTTAAAAAAGAAGAAATCAAGTGTGCTGAGTGTTAAAGTATTTTCCACCAACCTCAAAGCAAATTTAACATAAAGACTTGCTTCAGGTGTCAAATTAGTATGGAAGTGGAATGCTTACTAACTCACCTCCTCAGCATTTACACCCAGTATAACATCACATTTTGTTCTTAAAACAGAGCCAAAAGCACGGGGGGTTAGGGAGACCTATCCACACGGTCACCTGAAATCCAAACCTGTTCCTCTCAGCTCTCGCTTCTCCCATCATCTGCTGCTCCTCCCACCTTCATTTTCTTCACTAAACTTTGCAGAAGTTCTGAGATTACAGCATGTTAACTTCCAGAACCACAAAATAATTTCAAGAATGAAATTTATGTAAGCACAATGAACTTCCATTAAATTATTAAACTCCTCATAAGAGACTGTTTATGTTCCTCTATCAAAGTGGTTCAATGTGCAAATTTTCTAACAGAGCGCTACCGACACTATAAATACTCAAAGGACACAATAAATCATCACTGTTAAAAGGTTTTATGTAGGGATAGCTTAGTTAGCAGCAGTTGCGGCTTTTGGTGAGCAAACTATTTGCATTGCCCTAGAGAAATATTGCAGCCTACGTCAGTTTTTAGACCAATACTGATCATGACTAATAAAGCACAGGAATTAGAAAGCTCTTTAAAACCCAATCTCTCACCTAAAAATCTCAGAGCTACCTATTCCCATTTAGAATATTCAGGAATTTTCCAGCAGAAACATTTTAAATGTTAAAAATACTTTTTTTTTTTTTTTTTTTTTGAGAAATAGCGAGCCACTGGAGCTTTCCCACTGAGAGACCATCAGTTTCTCTTTAAGAGAATAATCAGACATAATATCCTTATCTGATCCTGTTCCCTAGCCAATATATTTCTCCCTTTCAGCTTTTCCTTCTTGTCAGCCTCTTAGGGCTCTGTTCTTAATATTGAGCTTTTAATAGATATTTACCCACAGAAGCTGCAAGACATGTCCAAGTCCCTGCAAAATACAGCATGAGATGTGCTAGTTCTGACTCAATTAGTTATTCTCAGTCTATAGGTTTTTAAAAGGAGGTTTCTCAGTCTATAATTTTTTTTTAAACCTATAGGAAAAAAAAAATCTCCAAGACCGTTCAGAAGTTTGTGTCCTATTTACAAAGGCAGTTCAAAGCTAGTTAGGCTCCCTCCTCACAAGAGGACTACATTATATTTTTCCTTTCAGGGAAACAGACTTTGTACTGAAGACGTTTATGTAATTTGGTATTTGTATGGATCCCTCAGCATAAAGATGATAGAGGCTGTATTACATGACTGGGCATGCAGAACCGCTCTGCTAAAGAAGTTATTTCTCTAAAATACAAACGATTGAAAAATAAGAGGGGCAGATGGATAGGAGGGGGATCATCATTGTACCCTAAGATTCTTCCTATCCTGGACAGCTTTGGCTTATTCCCTATAATGAACGGTTGACAACAGCCTATTAAGAGAAATGGTGAGGAGTAAATGTATATACACTTGTATACTTTATGACTTCATCATAGCTTCCTGCAGTGACTACATACCTTTAAAGTCCAAGAGCTACTGAATATTAAAGTTGCAGCAGATTTGGCTATTTAAAATGTTTCCCAGCTCTAAAGGAGGAAAACCACTAGTTAAACTCTAAGGGTAAACCTGAAACCTTCCTCTGAAACCAAAAGTTCTTCCCATCTCAGCCTTTTTGCTTCCGTTTCACACATAAAGGGGTTTCTAATGAAAAACCTGTGAAGTACCTCAGGATGTTTCCTCTGTGCAATCCATTAATTATCCTGAGAAAACCAATCATTGTAACTCTAATGCTGACCTTAGCTTGCCTCTCACTTTGCAGCATTTACTATTCTTTTCAAAAGGTACGGAGTGCTCCTGGCAGATCATCCAGTCTAGCAGACTCCCACCTGGTTCAAACTCGTGTCACGGACCGATCAGATCGGCCTTTCTCAAAGCCACGGGTTGTACAGCCACCTGCAGGGATGCCACAGGGTTGCCATCTCTCGGGTGGGGACTGTTCCCAAACTGCCAGTTATCTCAAGCAACCTTAAGTTCACTGCCAGTTACCTTAAGCGATGACAGCAGTGCTTCTTATTTACAGTGGCAGGGAAGTTAACCCACAGAATAATTTTGTAAGATGCAGTACGAGAAGAAAAACAAGCCAAAATCTTAAGGCTATAGTAAGTAATCCTGTGAGGCCATCAGCTCAGTATCAAATAAGCCCGCGTGTTTATTTTGAAACAGGAGCGCAAGGGAATCTCAGCAGTGAAGCAGGGAATGGTAGCACTAGTGTGAGATGAAGAGAATGCAACAGGGGTCTTTGGAATTGGGGCCACCAGCAGAGTGCTGTGCCCTGGCTCTCGGGCACAGAGGTGTTACTGGGGGAAATGCAATGAGCAGGTCTGCGTGCGGAGCGGGGAGGACATCTCCAAACCTGAAAACTGACAAGCCAAAAGCAACTGGCTGAAGCGAAGCTTTTAAGGAACAGTAACAATTTGGATCACCTGAACACCCATTTCTTACCAGCTTTTCCTTTTTCCTCATTTGCTCTCCTCAAGCACCAAAAGAGGGCTCTTGCTACTGGCAGTGGGATACATGGCAATAAATAATCAAGCAATACCTTGCCTTTTCCAGTGAGACACAAGGATCCTGGCAATTTTTCTTCTTTCCTATCAGCTTACACATCACTGCTAACCAACACTAAGTCCAGACTTCTAAAACTGTTTTAAAATTTAGGGTAACATACTTTTTGGCAAATTGCATTCCAGGAAACCTTAATTCCCAGGAGGTTCACTGAAGCTTTATCACTGACCATCCACGACTACTGAAGCATATAAAGGCACCTATGCCACAGAAGATATATTCTCTTCCACTTAAAAAGAATTGATTTGGACTATAATACCTTGTAAGTAGCTGTCTCAAAACCAATAATGTTGTCCTGAAAACAACACTGTGTTCACCTGAATAGGCACAGTCCTTTGCTGGGACTCTATCTCTGCTGCAGATCCTGAATCTAAAAGTGATTCACACAAGGGAAGTCGCTTCCAGTTTCCCCCAAATGATGCAGAGATTTCCTTCAAAATCACATCCCTGACTTGAGCTAAAAGGCCAATGCAAGGTCAGCCCAACAGGCCCCACCAGCACCAGAGCCATTTTAAGACGGGATCATCAGAAGGCGTGGAAAGGAGCTAGAGGTTGCAGAGCTATGCTGCTTAAATAACAGCAAACCAGCTCAGACACCCAAGGAACTACAGTCACTGCTGTTGCTACCTAGTTCTTACATTTTACGTTCAATTTTATGTTCATGTATGTTCACAAAGCATAACCAGGAGCAGGCATATTCAGTGGTATACATTAAAATGTCTCAGCAAACAAAGGCTGGCAGAAAAAGTGTTGCCCTTTCAGGAACGCTGTGTTACATCTGGCAGCAAAAGGCTGGGAGGAGGTCGCTGGCACACAGTCATTTGCTCCAATGCCACAGAGGACAAAGACAAGCAAAAGCAGAAGATGAACTTTTTAGTTAATCTATTTGTTTAGGTTTTGCATTAAGGCTAACATTTGAAAGGAAGTTGGGTGATATTTTCTTTGCTGCACGTTAAACAACTACTGAATAGTATTTCAGCCCCAGTAACTGTATTCTGAAAGTACCTGGCAGCATCGGCTCAGGCACCGCTCGCTACACGTTATCTTCGGGGATCAGGCTCCTAGCCAGTGCCTTTTATCTCCTGGTGACCGACACAGGACATTGCTGAGGAAGGCACAGACCGGATGCTTGCACAGCAGCCTGTTCATGAGGGAGGACTTTCCCCAGGCCCTATTAACATTTCAGCACTTAAAATGTAATCACGCCTGCTCTGTGCCCCTTTGCCAAGTACCTCTGGCACTTTCATACCTGAGTATGAGCTAAAGCAAAGCCATTGGCTACTTTCCAGGTTAATGAGTTCCCAGTCTCTAATGAAAAGACTGGAGAGAAGCTGTAAGACACACTTGCAAACAACTCCAACAGAGCAGCACATCTGCCTGGGGAGAAGCAGCAGCCATCAGACCTCATTTGTCTTTTACGAGAGCCCATCTCCTGCCTCCTTTTTATTTTTTTCCCTTTTTCTTCTGTTGCCATCACTTTTCCTGCCTAAGGAGAGTGGAAATATAAAGGTAATGATTTTTTTTTTGTTGTTTTGCTTTTGTCAGACCACCACCACCACCTCATTATCTTCTTGCCCTTCGCTCAGTTTCTCTCCCTTTTTCTCCATTTGGTTCTGGTGATCAACATGAGAACAGCAGCTGCAGCTGGCTACGTTAGCTGAAAACAGCTCAGCTGTAACTGATCTAACTGAGACGACATAACACTGCTAATGTTCTCATTGCTAATTTGTAGTGCTATCATCAGTGCCACAGGCGCAGAAATGGATCTTTGCAATTTTACAGATGAATTCACTCCAATCTTGGTGTAACTTTACAAGTGGTTGCTGAGAAGTCGGTCCCTGGGCACTCTGGGGTAAATCCCAGAGCACAGAGTTGGCCATAAGGAAAGCACAATCATCAGAACAAATACAGGGCCAATGGAGCAAAGATATCTGATACAGCAGGAATTCTCCCTTGCAATACAGTCACAGAAACTCCAAGAAAACCCTAAGTTTTAACAGTCCCACCATATAAGTCACCTTCCTGCATACTGATATGAGGCTTTCCGGGCAGTTCTTAGTTGCCGATTGTCCTCCTGCACCTGCTCTTTATGCAAAACACATTGAAGCCGTCTTCTCCCAAGATCCTTTCAGTGACATACTATGTTTAATGCATCCTCCATCAGGCTCATCATTTAAGCATAGCTACTGCTTGTTCTGTACTGGTAATAATCTTTTAAAAATATTATATGCACAGACCAATCAGCAGGCTATTTCTAGGTCACTCAAGTCTGCTGCCACCACACAGTTGCCATGGCAGTTGCTGAACAAATTCAAGGTATAATACTAGCACCGAACACACCAGTTAAGAAATTCCAGGTGCCTGTGAAGAAGATTTCTGCTAATGGCAGAAGTTCTTTGCCAACACAAGATAACTTTAATTTTTGGAGCAGAAAAAAAAACAAAACAAAACAAAAAAAAAACTATTATTCAGCATCCAGGATCTGCTCCTACAGCAAGTGGAAGACAATACAAACTTATATCTTGCACAATGTCTACCTCTCCTGTGCAATAAAATGCCCCAAACCAGCAGCCACTTCTCCACAGAAGTTTCTGGTAATAGCAGCGGCAATAACAAAATAACAAAAGCTACCTGAGCCTCTCATTTTATGGCTCTGCATCAATCCCACCGAACACGACCTGCTGCATTGGCTAGACATACATACACGAGTGAGCTCATTCGGTTGTTTTGAACCGTGAGAAATGGTGAGCCCTTAAATTGATGTAAAGAAGGAACAGCTTTATTGCCTTTTGCTTGTGTGTGCCTGTCCGCAAGTTTCAGTGGATCCAGGGCTGTAATGTGCATGACTGTATCACAAAGACAGCGTTATTCACATTCACCTCTGCAGGTCACAGGGTCCAGCCAACAGAAATGACCAAATGGCAGTTTGGGGCAAACGTAGGAAGTGGGGAGGAAAAACCCTCCACTTCACCCCAAAGTGGCAGCAGAAGCCCTGTTGTAGCTATTTTAGAGGATGGGCCCCCTCCCTCTGCCCAGACCTGCCACAATCCCACCTGCACCCGACAGCAGGGCAACGACAGCCCCGCTGATGGAGACGTTTGCCCCAGCAAAGCTGAATCAGTTCCACTGCCAGGGAAAAGCAACCGGCTTATCTCCCAGAAAACCTACACCGGTGCTAAGGCCTCCTCGTCCAGACATGAAAGAGAAGTGCCACAGCTGGTTAAATAATTCTGCTCAGAAGATTAAGTATGTAGCACAGGCTTTTGAAAGGAAACATAAGAGTGGCTGTCATGCTTTCAGTTGCCCTGATAGCCATGCACTTTGCGAAGGATGCCAAGTGTTATTGCAAACACAGTTTGTACTTCCATGACAGTAAGTGCTTCTCTGCTCCTTTTCATTGCCACAGAGCAGCGCTTTTGATCCATCAGCAATGCTCAGCACTCATTCCCAAGGGAAATCCTTTGAAATGTACCTTCATCTTGATCGCTGACCTCAAGCTGGTCCACACCGTAAGCACTAGTGCAAAGAGCTGCAGTTGCTTTGTGCGGGACTTTATCTGATTACCAGATTTCAAAGCAGCTAAACCCAGGCTAATCCACCACATAAAAGAGTCAAACCATTTTTAATGCAGGTTCTTTCTTTTTAAAACCTAACAAGGGGCCTAAAATTCAAACTAAAATTTAGCGTAGCTTTATTCTGACCCAGAGCCAGCCTACTACAGTTTACCACCGAAGATTATATTGCGTTAAGAATATTATTCTAGAAATAATAGAACATTAAAGCTACTTAGGAAAACCAAACATACATGGAGAGCCAAGAAAAATTTATGAACAAAAAAGAAAACCCACCACAGAACAGAAGATAATAGCTTAAGCTATTTCTAAGCAAACGGCAATTATTATTCTGATACTACTAATACATCCTATGAGAATATTGATGCATTTTCCTTCAAATAATGACTAACAAAGAAAGCTGAACGTAAAGACTGATTCATTCATCCACTCCGTTTGACACAGAAGTCACTTTGGTGGAAGCTATGTCAATTCTTTTTAAAAACACACAACATCTGCAACACTTTTATATATATATATATATATATATATATATATATATATATATATATAAAATGCTTAGGTATTGGGAGCTCCAGCTGCTGTGAGACTGAAGAAATCCTCATAACATCAGAAAGCAGGAATTATATTTCATTTACCCTTTTTGCCATGGTAAAAAAAAAAAAAAAGTCAACATGATCCACATGCTCTGGGTGTTAAAGAGCGTCTACTTGGTAATTATTGTCTGAGACACAAGCTTTTTCTTTATAGTGCTGAAATAATTGACTTAATCCAGAAGTAAAGAACTCAGGAATACAGCAGCCTTCTTCCATTATTCTTCAGAGTGGAGGACACGGTTCAACATTTTTTCACATTTTGATACTTTAAATAAAGTCACGTAGCCTGGCCATTAGATAAACAAGTCAGAAAACATAAACCAATGAGCTGATATAACTAAACGAGTATTAAAAATGGTAAGTTATGTTTCCTACAAAGTTATATGAAATAATGTAATTTTTTGCAATACGTGACACTTAATATAGAAGAATTTCTTTGCAATTTTTTTCAGTTCTTTATGAGAATGGTTCTGTTTTTAAAGGGGAGGGGAGAACCCCTAAAGTTTTGAGTGCAAAGTGTATTGCAGCTACCGAGAACATATTCACTTTTCCTTTTAAGCTCTCTGCACTTATTTTCATCAAAAATGAAAGTGCCACTGGCACAAGGAGGCAAGCTGTGAAAGCACCTCGCTCCTCTAGGTCAGCTCAGTTGGGAAACACACCGAGCATGGTCAGAGGTTTACACCGGCCCTCGGCACGGACACTTAGGGTACGCTACAGCACTGCATCAGCACCGCTGCTCAGAAGCACCAGGGGAAATGGCAGCTATCCCGGCGTAACAGAGAGGAGCAGGAAATTGCTCTTAAAAATAAAAACTCACATACAAGTTTCCCTCATTAAATTTTAGTGGAATAGGACAGTAAATATTTATGGCACATCCTCTGTCTTAAATCTATTTTACAATAATACCAGCTGTAAGAAAAGCACATACTGGCTTTCCTCAGCTTCCCTCACTGGTGAGCACCCTTCCCTAACGTTGCTGATACCAGACAGCCGTCATGACCAAGGAGAAAGGAAACCCAGGGGAAACCTCAGAGGAAACCGAGGCATTGAAGGTGGGTACCTCCCACCTGGGGCCTTGTGCTGGGGTCATGCCCAGGACCACAGAAAGAAAACTGTAAGAAACACTCAGAGATCATAACACACCAGCAGGAATAGGCAACACTCCCATGTTGTGCTGATGCTCATGTTTTGGCTTTTTGGGGATTTTTGGCTTTTGCCACTCCAGCTTCACATCAAGCATGGAGCAGGTCAGCAGAGGATACATGCTCATAGGTGAGTGTCAGAGGAAGAGCCTCAGTAATGTACAAATCATCTGGATAAGCCTCCTTCTGAATTGATTTGAATGGATGGAGCCTTGTCCCTCACCTCAGATACAGCGATGTGATCTCTTACCCCTCAACTAGCAAAGAAGAAACATAATGATAAGCAACAGAAGACATCATGTTAGGCCATGTTGCACAACCTCTGCAAATTCAACAGCAGCATAACGTTGCAAGCATAACAGCTTTTTAATCAGAAAGCAAAGTATTTTTGCATCATTCAGACTGCTTCCTCTTGTGCAAGCTTGGAATAAAACAATTTATTCAGCTGCAGGATGCAGACAGATTTAATAAGAGCAGCATGCAAGGAATACTGTCCTTGTGTCTGTTTCCTTCAGCCTCCTTGCCATTATCTTATCATTACAGATATGAATAGCCTCACAGGTAACTAAGGCCACACAACTCTCATCCCTATAGTAGACAATCTGTGGTGATGCCTGGAAGGTCTCCTGAAATCCAGCATACTGCAACTGATGCACTGGGACAGGCTGATGCCAGGCTTGCAGGTTACCTGACCTTAAAAGCTCCATCAGCTGGAAAACAGAGGTGAGCCATACAGTGAAACAACTTATGGCTCCAGTCAAATGGATCCTTATAGACAAATGTTTTTCTTCACATACCCACATTATGCACCAAAAAGAGATAAGTCAAAAATGCTGGTCTTCTGATACTGTTTAAGTGAACATGCTTGCAATGGGGTTGTATTTTACAAAGGGTATTTTGACTGCCAAACGCTGCAGATCTGCACAAGCTGTGACAGTGTTTGCCCACATCCAACTCGTGGTATCGGAATTAATCTCGTGTTGCTGCAAAATCTGCACTACCTCTTTACAGAGGAATCCAGATATATGGCACAAAACCCGAAAGGCTCTGGAACAGCTCCTAGTGAAACTTCCCTGAGGTGATCAGCAAACTATAAACTCCAGCAAGGCTTTTATCTCTACCACCCATCAGCTTTGTGAATATGCTATGAAAGGAGCTCTTCTAGGTAGACAGACATTGACTGTCAGAGCGGCTGTGGTGCCACACTGGTGTTTGACAGGGGGCAGGGTAGGAACCAATGAAAAATATGGGCACCAGGTTTATGAAGGTGGCTGGAGGTTCACGCCTCAGCTAAGATACAAGACATTTCAGGAAAAGTAGCTAAAGCACAGATGAAATTCGAGCCAAAGTGCTCATGAAGATGTTGCAACAAAGACATCCTCTGCTGAATGGCTGGGACCTCTTGAATAAACTTTGAAAAATAAAACACTAACACACATTTAAGGGAAATCCTATTAATCTGTAAGGGTTTCAATAATGCGTTAAAGTGTTTTATTAAGTAATGATTTCCTCAGAGCTTTGTAGGTGGGCAAAGTGTTGGGTTAAACTTCCTGTTATTCTCATTAAAAATAAATAAATCCAGTCTGAAATAGCCCATGTATAAAATAAAGAACAAGAAGAAAAACAACCAACAACAAGAACTACACATCTAGAATTATTTAATAAAGTACATAATTACCCAGATCATTCTAACCATTTCTAACATTTTTATGAAAGTGGAGTGAGGAAACACCACCAACACCCGCCTCCAGTTGGCTGGAAGACTGAAACTTTTAATTAAATTATGTATGCAAGCACCCTACTTCCAGCAGCAGCAAACATTTCAGGATTTTTTGATTTATTTTTAAATCTTCATTGGTTGTGTAAGCAACACACTTATTAGATTCATATTACTAGTAATATCCATGAGTAGCATGTTTAGAATTGACTTGAAAACAGAAACCCTATTTCTTTCAGAAGTCCTTAATACTTGAATTAATGATGATATTATCAAATAGAGTTACAGACACAAACGCCTAAAAATCAGTAAAAGATTTTGTCTTAGTATTTGTGCATGTAAGGTCTCAATTTGCAGGTAAGAGACCCTATTAACACCTTTGCTTTGACTGCACGGTACTCCATTAGCATGGTCACTCAGCAACTGTGGTTTAATCAACTTTTTCTTATTCTTTATGATATTTATTAAATTAAGAATACTAGTCTCCTGGTATAGGAAGCAATATTTCTATCCCTCATTCCACCATGAAGAAGGCACCTGAAACAGATGGGAAAGATCACATCCTAAAGTTGCCTCATTCCCTCCTAAGACTTTTTAAGGAACTTGAAGAGCAGCTAAGGGGCAGGCATCTACAGTGGGAAATTCCCATGTCCAGTTCCAGGCAAAGCCTCTAGGGTTGACACAATTTTGGCATTTAGGTGCAAGAATCACACCATTATCATTTCAGGGTTATTATTATTATTTCTAAACATGCATATGAGTAATTTTAGTGCCACCACAAAAATTTTATATTCCATTTTTCACTGCAGAAGTGGGGAGGAAAAAACAAATCAAAACAAAAAATAGCTCAAGAAGCAGAGTAGGAGAAGTGCATTCTGTTTTTGCTCAGAGCACATTGCAGCTTCCCAGAAAACATGACTCTCTCCTCTTCTTTCCTCCCCTGTTAACGCATCAGTAATAACCTCCGATTACTGTGCCATAAAGGTTATCTGACAGTCTAGAGGACTGTGTGTGTTGCAAAATAGCAATTCCATTTGTTTCAACATATAAAATCTTCTCTGGAATGAGAGAAGTTAAAACATACGCTTAAGTTAATGAAATTCCCACAGTGAATATTTACACAATTGGAGATAAGTCTTCATATATGTTTAGCTTTGCAGCAGCCTGGGCAGGCAGGGAGGGAAGAGAGAGAACCATATTTTTTGCCATACTGAAGACACCTCATTGTTTTTTTGTGGAAATCATCACACAAATTCCTCAGCCTGACCAGTTATATAGGGCCTGTGCATTTTTGCAGGAAGAAAGAGAAGCCCAAAAAAGACAATTAATTACATTAGGCTGTACAGAAACAGTACAATACAGCAAATTCTGCTTTCACTTCAACAGGATGGAAATTTATTTCAATCACTACTCTTTTGTGTCATGTCTGTGAGGCTACCACCGGACCAACCTCATTTTCCTTGTTTAGCCCAGTGGCTCGGCATCTCCTGTAGACGAGCAAGACAAGGGAACCACTTGGTCACACTCAGTTCAGTCCTTGTGAATCCATAGCTGCTGCTTGTTTGGTGTAGTTGTGAAGGCCACATACCACAGCCTCACAGCATGGAAACCACTGCCCTAGCCCTTCATTATAAACACCGCAGTTATCAAATATAGCCAGAGTAGAAGTTCACAACAGACCACAAAATTATACTTGGTGTAAAAGCCAGAGTGGTCCTCCATTTCCACTCACACCTGGTTTTGATCAGTGCATTGGCATGGCATTTTGGCTGCTTGAAGCAACGTACTGGATATGATGCTATACATGGCGCACCGTCCTGGAACAGGGAACCACAGAAGCAGCAGTCCCACGTGCAACACTGTGCTCCTTGCCTGCTCTCCCACACTGGCAGCTTTTTGATGAAATACAGGGGATTTTTTCCTTCCCCCACTCACCGGAGTAAAGAACAGGGATTATCTATTTAATACTCCAGGGAAAGCATGGTAATGTTAAGTAGTCAGCTATTGAGGACAGAATAATCCAATTTATTTTTCAAAAGCGAGTATCCAATTAATAAAGGAAATACAGTTTACTATTTTTCATCTGCCTCCAATAAGAAAGTGAAATAAGTCAGGAACATTTTTTTTTCTTCACTTTTTCATCTTAATAAAAATAGTGACAACATCACTAAGATCACAGACAACTTTTCATACATATTATCATAGCGTTGATGTCGGCTCCAAACAATACGTGACCCTATCACTACTGTACACTTGAGCAACATGGGCATGGAGGTGGAGGGCAAATCACTCCCCATGTCATCTCCTTGATGACTGTTTCAAGAATCAGAAGAATTTTTTTCAAACCCCTTTTGTAAGCAAATAGACAAATGTGAAAACATTTACATATCAGAGGAAAGATGCTTGCTTAGGAATGAGATTGAACAAAAACTGTCCTTATGGTCTTAGTAAAATACAGACATGTGCTCCTACTTTGCAGCTGAGGTAAAAGAAAAAAATAGGTTTGTACCTAATTTGGACATATTAAAAGGCAGTAACATCTCAGGCAGTTACAATCAGACTAATGTACAGGTGTGTTGAAAAGATTTCTAAAAGTCGTAATTCAGCAAAACTCATTTTTCTTTTCGTTTACTCAGAAACAGGAATTATCTTAATTATCCTCCATTAAGAATGCCTTATGAATTTATTAATGTGGTTATTAAATATCTAAAGACAGCACTTGAAATCTAAAATGAAGTATTTTTCCAGATTTTGATATTAGAGAATGGAAACATTTTCTTCTTTTGAAACACGATTATACCAAGTTACTTTGTCTCATTTAAATAGTATAAAAGTAAGGCTTATAAACAGCTTTTTCTGGAATCTTCCTAACATTGCTATGGTGAACAAAATGTAATGACATGTTGCACATTTAAAAAGATGAGGGTATATTATGCCTAATATAGTGTAAGGCTCTGGATCAATCTGAAGACAAGGGATAGAGATGACTAACAGTGAACAAGCACCCATTTGCAGCTGTAGCTGGTGATGGAGTACTTTCACCTGAAGCACTGTCAGGCAGATCACCCTGAGCACATCCAGTGATGTGCAGAGTATGGCACACAACAGCCAGAGATAGAAATGCTTTACTCATACAACAGGAGCAGCTTAGAAATAGCCCTCTATTTATGGGCTCCAATTCACCAAACACTTGTTCCTATGAATAACCAGCAACTAACAAGAAAATCCCTACTGAGCTGTAGGGATTCACCGCTGGCAGGAGAAGCTCCTGGCAATAGTAAAGGAATAATTGTTTGCAGAAACAGTGTTTTACACATCTACTGTTATTATTTGCCTCATTTTAGAAAGCCACAGTTGATGATGACAATTTAGAGTTAACACAAAGGTGTTTAGGCATTTTGAACTTGCCAGTCTAAAAGCTTCATTCCCAGAAAACTCATTTGTCTCCCACCTCCCCTCAGAGGTGCCCATGTTTCTGAAGGAGTTAGGCAGCTCACTGGGCCTCATCCTGCACAAAGGCAGGGATTCACTTCTGGGCTTGCCCATAACCTTGGCAGAGCTAGGAAAGAGTGCAGGCCAAAGCCCTGCCAAGATCTACAAAGCAGATCCCCTTCTTTGCCAGGCTTTCTCAGCCTTGGAAGCATTCTTGTGTCCTTATCATTCTTGATGCATTTTTTCAAGCAACAACACCAAACGAGGACCACCACCACACTGTCCATCCCCCTGCCCCCAGCCCCATCTATTTAGGGGATAAGCTAGGGGGTCTTCTCTAGCCCAGCAGCACCCTTACTGGAGCACCTGGCCCAGGGGACAACATGGGGCTTTAAGGTCACATCTCTGCTGAAGGAAATAGGACATGGAAAATAAGTGTCCAGGCTTAGATATACGGTTCTCTAGCATCTTTCTCCACAGAAGTGACTCCACTTATGTGGAAAAATTGCTCCACAGGCCTCTGAGAGTGAGAGATATAGAGATCAGAGACTAGCTTGTACTCCATCTTATAGTAAATGTTAGAAGATTGGGTACAGAAAAATGCAAACGTAACTGCATTACTTCAGAGTTAGAGCACTCATTCACGATAGGACAACTGGGCTTTGTATTTGACATGGAGCATGCCATCATTTAATGAAAAATTGAGCATTTTCACAAGTAAAACCAAGAGCGCTCCATCTCAGAATGCTTCTCAACTCCCCGGCTTCAAGCATTCCCATTAGAAATAGTTAAGTGTGGTTCAAGCCTTCAGTTAGAGGAGGGATTTCAGCTCTGGCTTCTAAAACCTGGGACACTATTCTCACCTCTAATTACGTTTTTATTTTCCTCTCATTATTGCTCCAACAAGGTTTTCTTTTTGCGAAACTTCTGAGGGGTACAACATGATGGGATGGCTGCAGTGCAGCCGCGTCCTGTGGGAACAACCAGTTCATACTTCTAAACCAAGCATCTGTGGTTTGCATCTTGGGAGCAGAACTGAATTAAAACACAGCTTAGTATGCCATTAAGTGTCTGATTAACAGTGCTCTCCACATTATTACCTTCACTGACATTGGATTTATTAAATTTGATGAAACCAAACAAAGAGGATTGGAAAAGGAGTGCCAGCAAACAGTATCTTTTTATGTCTTACAGTGCTTCTTCCTTAAGGGCAACTGGAGGCTGCTACACTTTCAAAATTGCCATTTCAAAACTTCCTGGAACTTGGCCACAGAACATTCTTTTCAAATTGCCGTAGACACAGATCACTCAGATATGGGACACAAAGAGATGTAAACAAAACACCAAAAAAATAAAACCATAGCTGCACACAAGCAGTTCCCAGCAGCACAACACAAAAGGATTGTCCACAGGTCCAGCGTTAATATTCTTCCTCTTCCCAAACCTCATTAGATGTAAAAGCTACAGAAACAGGAAACCATCTCTTAACCTTCTCAGACAACATAACTATTATAAAGCATTCACGGTCTATTGTGTTTTTTCCTAGCCTTCTACACACTTAAGATTTTAAAGTAAACGCTTACCTTCATGACGATGAGGATCACAGTTCAGCAACCTGCTTCTCAAAACAAGGCAACACTACCGCCACAGTAACACCAAGGAGAAGGATGAAGTTCACAACTGTGTGTATGCTGGAACATTTCTGTGCTCATGCAAGCACACTGAAGTGCATGCTAAGGGGTCAGCTTGCAGAAATTGCAGGAACAGAAAACACAACAGGTGTTTGCAATAGTCGTCAGCTGGAGAGCAGCAGCAAAATGTAATTGCACCCAACTGTGGAATAATTACTTCAGGACTCCCACCGGCCTCGGTCTGGCTGCCTTTAAAAGATCAGGACTCCAAAAAACCCTCTACTGTGAAGAAGGGGGGGGGCAGGTGATAGCAGAGGGAGGGAGTTTAAATGCTTTTGATTTCTGGGTTAGCATGTTCAGTACTATTTTATCAGGTAGGTACCAGTTCTGGCACCAGCTTTGTTTAAAGCAACAACAAAAATGACACATGTGGAGCAATGTGGATCATTTCATAAGAGATTTTGTCCCGTTGAGATCTTGTCTGTGCATGCAGCAGGCAAACAGGACTGTCAGGAGCTGTTGTGGTGAGTGCCCAGGCTCCAGAGAAGCCAAAGGCACCCCCTGCTCATGTCCCCCAGCAAGGAGGATGGCCTGGAGGGACACCTGGGATGGCAGGCAGGTGAGGCAAATCTAGCCTGAGCTGCCACTTCAGAGGGGATCTCTTTCTGATAAAAATTTGGAAGGTCTTAAACCCTTCTAAGGTCTCCCCTGGAGTCAGCCCCAGTTAGAAAATGTTGAGAATTTTTGGCCTTCTCTTGCCAGTCAAAGTTTGGAGTGACTCAATTTGTTTGTTTCAAAAGTTACTGACAGAAAGGCAAATGTTTTGTAAAGTTCTGTAACCTTCTATTTTGTAAAACATTTTGAAAAACAGTATAACTATAAACCTCCTCTGTTTGCTGTTCATTTACGTGTTCCTCATCTTTCTGTATGACTGCTAGATATTTCTGTTTTGAGAGTTTATCACAGTCTTGAGCCAAATACCATCTGTATAGTATAAAATCCCAATGCCAAACTACCAGCTTTTCAAAAAATTAGTGTAACTATGGCCTAATGTTCCAGGACTTAAAAGAGATGCAATTTGAATCCATTATTGCTTATACCATACATTAACTAGTAGTTGCAATGCAACTAGTTGCAATAGTTGCCTTTCCAGCTTAGAAGCAGTGGAATTTATAACTATTAGTTTCATAGGTACTAGGAAATGCAGAAGATGCATATTTTTGTAAAAATTCCTGGCACTGACTGATGGTTCAATTTTCCATTTGAAAGATATAGCTATTGAAATATAGTTGAAATGACATTATTCTGCATCCTCCAACTTCGGTAAATTAACTTACTTTGTTATTTTTATGAAAGCTGTAAAGTCATGCAATTTTGCAAAGTGAAAGAAAAATCTAATACAGAAAATTTCTGTTTCATCAGGATGAAACAATAAAACAAAACAAGCTGATTTTCAAGAAAAAAAAAAAAATATGTAAAAGCACCAGTTGGAATGACCTAAAATAGAAGTGCTGCAAGAAACAAAATTAAAAATCAGACCTCCTGTTGCATGCTGTAACTGTATTGCATATTGTTACAGCGCGTTGCCAGAAAGAGTAAACAGACGGTGGTGGTGTTTCTTCTAACAATCATAGCTTTGATTTTTAAGATCATGGAGATCTTATACCCTTTACTGTTTTTTTCTTATTCTAGCAATGAATTTCTGCTTAGCAGAAATAAGTAGCAAGATTTCATTTTGATCTCAAGATCATAGTTGTTTCTAATCTCTTATTCAAGAGTACCTGTTTTCAAAGATGATGGGAAATGAGTCTGGGTTCAGTGAGCCACTGGAAATTCCTTCACCTTTTCAATATGCCAATAACCAAATCAAAAAAGACAGACTTCTGAAAACAGTACAAACTCTCACAGAACCAAATTGCAAATCTGAGTAGCCTGTAAGGCAAGGTGATGGCAGTGTCAGGCTTTACCAAGGAAAAATGCTGAGATCAACATGTAATCGGCTAGGAAGTGCTATATTTTGAGCAAAACATGATTAAAAAATCTCAGTCGTCGTACCTCTTTGTGAGCCACGAGCATAGGATATTTTGCGTCATCCTTGAAGCCACTTATAAAGCTTAGAGGCTTCTGAAAATGTTTAATTGGTTTTCTGAAGGATTAAAAATATTATTCATTGAGGTATTAGTTTACCTCATTTCTTCTGGGCAGAAAAAGGGCATGAAGAAACAGAAAAATATAAACCAGGAGATACAAACAGATTCAAGAAAAAATGAAACCAGAGTGACTATTTACTTGTAAAAGAGTGGCCGTATTTTCCTTTCGGAGCCAGCAAGTGGCAGCGGACAGTACTTCTTCAGAGAGCAAAATTGCTGGTGAAGCAAATAATGCGCATTTCAAGCAGCAGACAAACAGACTCGGCAGATTTGGGCAGCAGAGCTAGGAATGTGGCTTGTTGTGGCAGTAAGGAAGACCATGTGCCATGCTGAGCCTCACACACTCATTCTCATCTGCCATGCACCCCTGCTGTGCTCAGGGAAGGATGGTAAGGGAGGAGTTGACGCATTCTTGCTGGCTCCTGCCCCATTGCACAAAGCTGCCCACAGTTGCTCATGCAACGGCATGGGCAGTGTGCGAGGAGAGCGATAGCTTCCTCTGCAGGGATCACATCACATCCTACCCTGAAGTGTGACGTTCAGTTTCCCTCATCCAGCCACATATTTTCTCTGCAGACTACTCTGCGTTAATGAGGATTAAGAAGTAAGCAGTGAAATATCCTTCTGTGCTGCCACAAAAGAAGAAGAAAAAAAAGAAAATAAAAGGTTGCCAAACAGTAAGTCTTTACCTGTCATGTCTTGCACTGCACCTGATTAAAACTGGGCAATTTGGGGGCAGGTTCTTGATGGCCGTATGGCTGCTTTTGCCAGCCCACACTGCTGCACTTCTGGCCAATGGCTGCAGTCAAGGCATATTTTAAACAAAGCCTAAATTAGGGCACTTCTCAAGTTGTTTTACTGCCTGTGGAAGGCTGCCCAGTCTGCAGGGGACCACACAGCTGCAGGAAGATAGGAAGTGAGAAAATAGGCCACTGTGAAAAACTTGGTGATTCTGGGCATGCATGGGAGTAACTGGCATAACCTAGAACCATCCGTCTTCACTTATCCATTTGAAGAGTTGAGGAACTCAAGACATGTTTGAAAATAAGAAAGAACTTGACTCTTCTCCCAGGAGTTTCTCAGTGAGTAGCTCTGATGATGGGAGTAATATTATTACAAACTTGCAGTGGTGCAAGCAAGGAAGCAATGGGGGCTGGCTCCTTGCCCCTTCCTATTTGCATTCCAGAGACTATTTTTGCACCGGCTGTGATCCTGTTGCAATTTCTACGTGGGAATAAATCTTACACTCAGACTTTATCGCAGATAAGACCACACATGGCAGTAGGCACAGAGCGAGCTCCCTGGGGCCCTGTTCCCAGATGGGGCTGAGCCAGCTCCTCTCGTGTGGAAGCAGCCGATCAGCTGCCACCAGGGCAGCTCCACCACTTGCTGCTCCTCTTGTGGCTGGGGCACTGGGGACACAGTCGGTCTCCAACTGAGAGAGGAGCTGAACAGATAATTGTGGTGGTCAGCCTTCTGTTGTGTGTGAATACCCTTCACACTCCAGGAATGGAGGGAAACTGGCTGCACAGCCGTTTTGCACCAGAGCAGAACAACAGAATAAGTCAGCAGTGCTTTCTAAGGGCTGGGGATGTGAAGTGTGGTGCCTGGTTTGGGTGTTTTTCAGCAGCTCTTGATATCACGTGCAAAGAAAATGCCTGTCTGGAGATGCCAGACTGCTCGGAGCCCATGGGAAGCAGGCACCTTCCACATCACCAGCCTTGATTTTTGTAGTATGCCAGGACAACAGACCTATCAATATTCAGGCATAGCTTTTGCATGGAAATCTGTGTATACCGGGCAGCTCTCTGGCTTGTTTTTCATCACAAATCTTCTCCTGTAGAACAGAAGCAATTTCAAAGACTTTTACAAGGAAGCCTCAGGGCTTGTTTGCCAGACTTGGAGCATGGTATGCGGAGACTGAGCTGCCTGACTCCTACTGATGTTAGCGGAGTCAGGAGGCTAACGGCCCGCGCACCGCTTTGCTGACAGACCTGCAGCGCCTGGCAAGGAGCCTGCTGCCATTCCTCAGTCCTTCTGGGTGCGATGTAAAGCAGGGGGGCAAAACAAAATGGAGATGGGCAGCATAGTTTCCTCCGGCTAAGAAATTTTGCAAAGCACAGTAGCTTTGGGGGTTTTGCCTCAAGTTTTACAGAGAACCTTCCACTTCCATATAAACTTCCTTAAGTATAAGATATCTAACAGCATTGAAAAAAATAATTAAAAAAAAATAATAAAATAAAAACAAAACACAGTAAGCAGACAACAAACCATTAGCAATACATTGGCTTAATATGAACAAATAGGTTAGGAGTTACACAGGACTCATGGTCCTACCAAAATTCTAGTGTACTTCAATTATACGTATTCCTTCAAAACTGGAGATAAAGGAGGTACTTTTCTATGATCAAACATGGGGCTGTCGCACAGCTGAAGCTAGTAGCTAATTTAAAATGTAACCTGTGTTTAAAACAAGTTTTGATCCTTGATTCTCTGTTTATGAACACCTGCAGTTTATATCACACACATTTTCATTGGAAACAATCTGTTAAATCTGTAAAATTATTATGGTGTAGTCCCACAGTATGTCACACTGTGGCAGTACCTTTGATCTCAGCCCCTGGGAAACATTTTTTCATGTGGGCAGCAGCAGCAGCTGTAAATACAATGTTAATACTGTTGGGGTATTAAATTTCCCTTTTATTTTGCTGGCTGAAGACTGAGGGTTTATGCAGTTCTACACTTCCCATATAACACGCTTTCAAGTTTCTGAAGTTTCAAGATAATCTAGTAAATGGTCTGTCTTAGATACTTTTACAGTGGTGTTACAAGGGAAAAAAGACCTCTCTGTTTCATTCAAATCTGAGAAAATATACTTCAGTGATAAATCTTAATCTCTCAACATCTTGATCCTCCCCTCAGTTGCCTCATAATTGACAGCTTTTCTGCTTTAACCTGATTAGAAACAACCTGTTGGCTAAGGCATCCAGCTATAACCTACAGATACCCCGCATGCTGCTGTTATTCACATATACAGTCCCACATTAATCTGGAAAGACACTTTGAAAAACATTATCTCTGTCCCTGTTGGTTGTCCCATCACAGCTCTGCAATTCAAGGCCATATGCTGACTGCCATGCCCACACAGCACAGAAATCTGCCTTTACCTTGCTGCTGTGTTATGGAGCCCGCCAGCTGCCCAACGCCCATCCCAACCACACCTGAGGTCAGTGGTACAGAGAACAGATAATGTGCTGAGCAGGTAAAAGAATAACTTGACCTAACCTTTATTCAGAGAGCTACTCCAGCTCCTCGTTCAGATGTAGCTACTCTGCAATAATAGCTTACTTGTTCAAGTTTTATACTGGGAATGGTATAAAGATTAGCCTCTTCTTTAATCTTCCAAGCACTGAATATACATCTCTAGTAAGAATATTTTATTAAATATTATTTAAATAAGCGCACACATTCTGTTAACCAAAAATATACATACATACACATACCACCTTCCAAGAACACTTACATTAGAAAAGCAGTTCTATCAAACTCTATGAAAAGATTCGGAAGTGTCCAAGTTATCTTGACTTAACCTTTCTTATTCACTTCTATGCATGCTGAATTAGATACAAACCACAAGACCTGTTCTTCTTTGCATGCTTTGTACACTCTGCTGTCAAATGTGCATAATGACACCCATTTTTGCTCATTTTCGAATACCACTCTAATAGCCAGTTGTGTGCACACAAAGCTTTTTAAATGCATGTGCTGGGTTCTGTGCCTTAGGGCAAAGCTCATTTTATGCTCTTTGGTATCAGTATAGTTTGGGAATGCAAGGACTGAAGACTAAATTCAGGGTCTAAAACCAGAAAAAGATATAAATGACCTGTTAGATGGAGGAAGGGCTGGGGTAGAGGAACAGGCAGGCATGCAGGCAAGCACACTTCCTACTGAGGCAGGTAGCTTCCTTTCTTCTCTGAGTTGTGAGTAGCGTTATGCATCCAGCTGGGACTTAAACAGCCAGGAGGCTAACGTTCGTGAATTTTTTGTTAATCAGTCATCAGCTATAACTTTTAAAACAACCGCTAGCAAGGACTAGAACTCATCCCTCTCCTTTTCCCAGGGAAGAGCTCTAACTGCCCCAGGACACCACAATAACATGACTGTCCTGGCACAATTTCTGCGCACGCTTCTTCCCACCTCCTTCCACTGACTTATAAGTAGATATTCCTTTAAACTGCAGAGCCATTTCATAGAGGAAAGCCGTATTGAATAGCTGTCAAGCTGAAGGTTGGGGTGAAAGGTGGGCAGCTAGAAAGCAAAACCAGGCTGCCCACATTGCCTGCTGATACTCCTGGAGCAATGAATGAGGACAACCTCCTGCTGTACTTCACCCACGGTCTGCACCATTAGTCATGCTAAGAGCGTGCCAGCTGGATAAAGCCCCTCAGGTGAACCAGTCTGAAGAATGCCTTGCTTATGAATTTAAATTAGGCTTAAATGTAAATGATGGTTGGGCCACTCTACTCTAAGCTAGTTCTGGGATGCCCAGGAAAAATAATTTAAAGCCTTCAGGAAATACTGGGGTTTTTACAAGGACGGGTGGCTAAAGACAGGTGCAGGTTTAGTCTGCATACCCTCCAACCCAGACCCACCTAAGCCTGCTCCATCTGAGAATCTGGACAGCCATGCCAGCACAGCAACATGCTGAGGGCTCAGAAAAATGCAAGACAAAAAAAGGATTCAGGTGTCGTCAGCCTGCTTGAAGGTGGAGCCACCATCCAGAAGGACGTAGGTAGGCCGTAAGGATGGGCTGACATGAAAAATGAAGCAAGGACAAATGCAAAGTTGTGTGCCTTAAGTGGATGAATCCCCTGCACTGGTACAGGAATCCCTGAAGAGGAAAGGAAGACATTGATGACCTGGATCAGGTTAAGTGAAGGGCCACCAAAGTGCTCCAAGGCTGGAGCAGTTGTCCTGTGAAAAGCGCCTGAGGGCCCTGAGCCTGTTGAGCTGGGAGAAGGGACAGCTTCAGGAGGACCAAAAGCAGTACCTATGCAGGTTTTCAAGACCCAACTGGATCACGCCTTGAGCAGCCTGGGCTGACCCTGCTTTGAGCAGAAGATTGGACTAGAGACTTCCTGGGGCCATTTCTAACGTGAATTAGTCTGACTCATTAGATGTCTTAAGACTCCTCATGGACTACAGAAAACAGTACGTTTCTTTTCTGAGGAGCTTTCTAATCATTACCTTTTTAACCTTCTTTTGCTTTAGCATGAAAACCTTTTAAACTAATGTTTAAAAGTACATCTCTGAAAATAACTGTTCTAGTTTAGGTAAATACTATCATGATATACATATATATTTAAATTCTGAGTACTTAAGGCCTCTTCATAAAATAATGTAAGCAAAAGCACACCTTTCATAATGAAATCTAGATGAGTTATATAGGAATGAATTAATGCCTAGGGATATTCCATCATATTTAAATTTAGAAAAGTGTAATTACAAGTCTATGACTAGAAAACAGAGAGTCTTAGAGAAATTAAGACTTATTTAAGAAAAATAAAAGGAACTGCAAATGCCTGGATGACTTAAGTTTCCTTTTGTTACTATGGCTACAATAAAGAATTACCAAAGGAGATAATTGGATTGGTATGGTATTACAGATTTGGCATGCTAATTAGTAGTCTCCTTTTATGACTCTGATAGCCACATAATCCAGAGACATTTCTGCTTAATCACTTAACTTAGAATATTTTAGTAGAATATTTTAGCATTGTTTTGCAAGAAAGTGCCAAGTCTTTCTTATACCCTTATAACTCTGTCTGTATTAAAAAAAAAAAAAAAGACTTGGTTCAATTAACATATTTTGGAAGTCTAGACTTTGCCATTTTTAAAACAAACAGCCATTTACTATCAGCTTTCTAGCGATAGCATTTTCTTTTGCACAAGTATATTTTATAGCATGGGTTTTTTTTGCACGGTGCCTCTACATTTTTGGCCACACAAAACTGTATACGTGTTTGAACATGAGCTCTTCCTATCTATCAAACAGTCCTTTTAAACTGAAATACATCTAGTTTTTATACCGTTTAAACTCCATATTTTCACCTTATTTTTCTAACATTTTAAAAATATCCTTAAAGCCAGATTATTCTTTGTGTGTTTGAAAACTGACACATTGCATTTTTCATCTGAACGCATATTCTTGTGTGTGTTTCTTTTTTTTTTTTTAATTCTAGGTTTGCAAGATGTACGTACAGAAATAAAAGCAAAAGCATGTGAAGCTGCCTATAAATTAAAGAGAGAAAGAAATAAAAACTTTTCTTGGACAGTCATGTATTCAAATACCAAACTGGTTAGTGAAAAAGAAAGATCACTAAATGGAAAAATCAAGAGGTGAGTTATTTCCATGTGCTAGGCACTGAGTTTGGACTCAGATTTTGATTCATTCTTGGCTCTGCCGCAGACATGATAAGGGACAGGCTATATCTAATCTTTTTCTGCCTGAGGCTGTAGTTCCTAAAGCTGATCTGCCTGCTGGCTGCCTCAGTCCTGCCATCCTCCCCTCTCCCTCCCTTCCTTAGCTCTGACGGTGGCTGAGCTATTTCAGTATGAAAAGCCATATGAAAGGGTTTTGTTCTTTCCTCCCTCCTTTTCAGCTTACTTTTCTATTGCTGTAAGACACTGACGCAGCCTAAAGTAGGGCTGGATAAACATCAGAGCTCGTTCAAAGAGGAGAGGATTGTTGGTTTGCGAGCAGAGACAAATATGAACAGCAACAGCTCTAAGTGATTACACTGCCTGGCACAGCAGCTTCAGTTTCTCCATCTGTAACACAGACTTACTGTTAATTCCTCCCCTCTTTCCTCTTTATTTATCCTAATTTGTTACCTGTACCTTTTAGGTGTATTGAGCAGTCAGTTTAGGTCTGAAAAAATATTCATGGACACTTATTAGCAAGACGTATAGAACAAATGCATAAAAAGCACTAAAGGACTAAAGTTAGAGGCACCAGAAAGAAACAACAAATGGATTTCTGCCAGTAATGTGTTAAAATTAAAGGCTTCTGGGAATGTGGTTCAGCAGATGTGTAAGAGTCTGATACATATTTGAAAGCACTGGAGGACAGTTACACTCTTGCTCTACATCATTCCTATTAATAGGTGTTTTTTATAGATGCATTAACAGCACAATCTGCAATAATAGGACCAAACAAACCACGGGGGCTCCCCGGAAAACCTTACTAAACCCAAAGGCAGAACTAGGGGTCACCAGGCCTTGGCCACATTTTCATCACAAAGTGATTTGTTTGCTGTTATGTCTGGACTGGAAAGAGTACTCTGCTCCAGAAATGGTAAATGGGACAGACTTATCCAATCCATCCCGCTGAGAATCTGAGCAGACAATAATTTTATTTGGCCTTGCCTAGGTGACATTAACACTTGTTTCCAAAGCAAAAGGAACAAATGAGCATCTGACTGGAGGAAGGGCCAGCTATCTTTAAATGAAGGTTTGCAAAACCTTTGTAGGGGAGAGAATTTGAAGATATAAATCTGAACAGAAACACGCTGGTGTACTCACATTTACCCTCTCGTGCCTCATTTGCAAACTGTCTGGAGACACCAGGCATGAAGTTGGATAGTGCTGTTGAAGAGAATGCCATTTATTTATTTATTTATTTATTTACAGTGGGTGGGTAGGTGCAATTCCCTGAATTCCCCCAATCCTGTGAGCATGGAAATCCATTGTGTGTGTGGCCTGAGAATAATTCTTAACGATGCCCATCCACCAGGCAGAGTTCATGGAAATATCTTAGCAGCAAGGGGGCAGACCTCAGTTTTGTGCACAGTGGACAAGACAAGGATCTGTGTGACAGAGCGGGCGGCCAGCACAGGGCTCAGGCTGTCTTCCAGTAAGCAACATGAGCCAGACAAGCTCCCTCACAGCAGCAGCCCTTACAAAGAATAAGTCTGTGCACAAAAGCAAGTATATTCAGATAATTTTTGAAGTAACCTTCTACAAAGGCTTACAGGAGTGCTTCAATGTACATAAGAGGTCTCATCGAGTGCAGGACTACTCATGTATGTTAAGTTAAGCACATCTGTAGGTCTTTACAGAAGAAAGCTCTTGGCATATACATGAAGTGTGCCAGTGACAACGAGCTGCTGACAGCGAGGTTCTTTAAGAAACTGAGAACAGAACTGAGCATGAGAAGAGACTCACCAGGGAAAGGACTGGTGCTCAAGTACCACAGCACCAGGGCTGCTACCAACAGGTGGGTGGCAGGCCTCGCACATGGAGCAGCTTTGGCAGTGCCACAGGGGGGAGCTGGGGGAAGGAAAGGGGAAACGGGTAGCAAAAACAAGGAAGGAACACAACAGGGGAAGTTGTTAGGATCCTTCCCATATGGCCTGTTATGAGAGGGCGTCTTTCATTCCCTCACAATTTGGTGGTAACTAGCAGACACAGAAAAAGCCAACACTCAATACAAAACACAGGTATTTGGCAGCTACTGCTCTAGTGTCAATCCCTTGACATGCAGAATGAAATATCAGAAGAAAAGGACACAGAGTAGACAACCTTGAAAATGTATTTTCGATTAATCATGGGTTTGTAGAGCTGCCAGAGCTGCAAGAGTTCTGCAACACATAAAGGTTCACCAAAATCCATACACAGCCCTTACAAGGAAATCAAAACTAACCTGGGAAGCTTGAAGTTGGTGGCTACCTTGAATCGATTCCACCTCAGGATAAGCAGCTACATCTTTGAAGAAAGCCAGTAAATATGTTAGTAAAGAACTAGAACTGTGATCTTTGGGAAACTGTAAACCAAACTAAGGTGGGTTTGTAGTTGTTAACACCATTATCAATACTCTTGTGCCAAGTGGACAGGCAAAGCCTCTGTCAGAGGAGAGCAGGCAGATCTAGACCTGACCATCTTTAGAAAACATTGCACAGTTGTCTTCTCTGAACAAGCCTTGCCAACATCAGTGACACTCACAAGTCAAGTAGTACATCTATTACCAGCATGTGACAACCCTGTCTCCCTGCCCTATGGAAACAAAGCAAAAAATAACAAGTAACTTTCTGGAACTGTCAAGAGGATTTGAATTGTTTTAAGGTCTATATAAGATTATCCTACTAATTTATCATGTAAAATGCTGAGGCATTACAGGGATGAGCTACAGTAAAAAGCTCACCAAGGAGTCACAGATAAACTTCATTTCTGTGACCTACAGAAAAATAATGCCAATGCTTCCCTGACACAAATAATTCCAATAATTTTCTCCAAGGTAGAAAATAGACATAAAAACACAAGGATATTTATCAGGGAAAGACTTATGAATCACCTGATGACACATCACATCTTAAAGGGGGGTGAATAACTATTACTTCAACAATCAAACATTTAATCTTCATTCGATGCTATTGTGGGGCAGGAAATGGCACACAAGCACAAACATGGTAATTACTGTGTGGCACTAACAACTTATATCACATATTGATGTTCTCTAGAACAGAAATTCAAGAAACTGCAGTACAGACCCTGTGCTTTCCATCCGATTTCTTCAGACCCATGTAAATCTGTAAAGAGAGCTGTGGAGGAAGTATTCACATCAGCCACCTGCTGTTTGCTGCTACGAATGAGTCAGATATTCTATTAAGACATTGGTGTAAGTGGGATTTTCAGTCTCTGAATTGCATATTGAAATACTGCAGTCAGAAGAAATCAGTTGTGTCTGGCATAATCACTTTGATAGGAAAGAGGCGTTGGCATCGCATTGATGTATTATGTAGGCGCAGCAGAATCTAATCATCACTTAGAGCAGTTACAGCATTTTTCACTTCTGAAGCTAGAAGCTCCTATAATTAGGTTTCTCTCTTCTCTAAACATAATTTCTCCTAAGGAGTGATAAAAATAAGTGTGAGAGGAAAGGAAAAAAATCTGTCATCAATTCTTATTAAATTCTTGCTTGCAAATAGAGATTTCAGCTCGAAGTCTATAATAATTCCAGTCTCATCACAACATAATTGAATGAGCCTAGACTCATTTTAGAAAAAAATTAGAATTTCTTCAATTTCTTTTAAGACTTGTCCCATATCTTATTTCTGAATAGCTTTTTCTATCTTAAATAGAATATATATTAGAATTTAAACTAAATGTAGATTAATCAAACATAAATAATAAAAGTTCTATTTCATGATCACAATTAAAACATAAAGAATTCTGGGCATGATTTTCAGTACTGGCCTATTCAGATTCTTTTCAAAGTGAATGTCCCTTTTTTGTTGGACATAAACTTATGAATGATATAAATTTCTGCAAACCACATTCAAATGCATGCTTACCTAATCTATTCAGCAATTAACTTACTGAATATTTCCAAAAATATCCTAGGTGTTCACTGATTACACAGATCTTTTCAATATATCACAGCAATGTGCAAAATGTCCTATACATTCTAGAGTGATTTAACCTTTCTCTGTTACCTTAAGATCAATAAATCTCCTTTGTCCTCCTAAACTCATGATTTTCTCCTTAAAAAAAAAAAAAAAGGCAAATATATAAACAGAAAGAGAATCTGACTTAAGTGTTACTCAGTCAGCTGCCTGTGTTATGTTTTCCTTTAAGTGGTTTACCACAGTGCCTACCAAGGTTATAGCACCTAGTCTAACAAAATTCATTTGCTAAGAGCTACTATTTCTTTCCCTAAATTTCCACCAAGACCTTTCTTCACTTGAAATAGTTCACATTTCTAGATTCGATCATGCTTTTTAGTCTGATTACCTACACATTTCCTAAAATATAGGCAAATGAGCGATCAATCTGAAGAAGTGTGACTGCAAACCACTCAGAGACAACAGTGACACGACATAATGAGGACTGATTCTCCAGAGATGCCTCATCCTTGGTATCTTGAGAGATATGGGTATACTATCCCTGTATTTGTTAATAACATTACTACATTAGTTAAAAATATTAGGTGGCCTTATCACACATTAAACCAAGAATCTACATATTTAATTACTGTTTCCTGAAATTTCAGAACCCTAGTGTTAGCAGCTGATAAAAATATAGAGGAAGACGGAAGGCTTGCTGGATGTTCTGCTAGCTATTATTTCTTTGCAGTGCAGTCATGTCATGCATATTACTTATGCTGTACTTTTGCTGTTCAGTCAATGTGTGTCTGCACACGTAAATGGGCAAGCGATGTGTGTTACAGAATGGTGAAAGGGATATTGTATTTGCCAAATTGAACAAGTATGAGTGCTAGTCAGTGAGCTGAAGATGGTCTGCATGTACAGCTCAGAAATTGTCAGCTGCCTGTCCCTAATTAAATTCAGCTCACAGCTTGGAAATGAAGGCTTGAACAGCTCCAGTATCAGGCCAATCATCTAAATGTCTAGTCCCTCTTCCCTCTTCTCACATCCTAAATCTAAAAGAAAGCTATTTATAGCCCAGTACTCCCTGAGTCATTTATTGGAATAACTGCTAAAAAAGGAACTCTGGGAATTAAAAGCAGCAGGAAAGGGGAATTCACCCATCTCCCTTCTTTGTATGAACGTAACCCTCCCACTCATTTAACAGCCATAAAAATCAGAATTCCCACTGAAGAGAGAAACCTGCCACGGACCTCCTTAGGACAACAACTAGTTGCACTGTCACCTGGTGTTGTCCTCTCCCCGTGTCTTCTGATGGGTTTGTCACCCCAGGCACAACATACATTTATATTAAAGAGCGTTGAAACTGCTCCTCTTGCCTTGTCCACTTGATCCACCCTGATCTCAAGTGGATGCTCAAGTTACTTCAAGGGCACCTAATACTTATAGAAGAAAAGTTGGAGCTAGAGCTTTTTTATGAAGTAAACATTTTATACGTACAGTTTCGTAACAGAAATTTCATATAGGACCATATACTCATACAAGATCAATAAAACATGTCCACTCTGACCTTTCTGCTAATATTTGTGAGAATTCTCATTTTTCAACTTCTGAAAGTGGTCTGGTTCACTTTGGAGTTTACCCTTCACCAGCTTCCTAGCACAAATGGGAGCTTCAGTCAAACAAAGGATAAAAATATGACTGGCACCATATTTACTTAGCAAACTCAGTTGAATGTTCTCCCCAGTTTCCACTTTTCCTGTGACTTGGTGAAATCCAAGTCCTAGAAATTTATACATTCATATAACAATGAATTCAAGGCAAAACAGGGAAGGGGAAACAAAAAAGAAAGCATCTTAAGAAAAGGAGAAAGTTCCTGGAAACAGAAATAACTCTCTCAAAACATATGTCACTCGTAAGGAGCAATTACTGTGAGGAGTTTGTGTGATAGTCTAGTTACTCTTTATTTCATTTTCTTTCCAGAGACTGCACAGTCTATAAAAGGACTGGAAATTCCCATAATGAATACTATAATGGCATTTATTATGCCAGCAGCATTAAGCTTGTGTCAACACTTTCATTATAAAATCTTGTTTTTAAGAATTTGTAACTTGTCTCTATAAATACTGCATGTCTCACTTTATTTCTGAATAAGTCAAAATATTATTGTCTCACAGCGTACATTGCTGCAGTGATATTACTGATATTAAATGGACAAAGGTCTTGATTAACAAAGATGAAAGATAGAAAATAACCTAATTGCTTTATCATTAAACTGCTCATTCTTTTCCAGCAGTGTGTTTGAATTTTAAGACACATAAAACTGTTTTTGCTTCCTTTTATAATTTAACATGCCACTGCTCCGATTCTTTCTGTGGAGGAAGACTAGGGATTTTTTTTTTTTCCCCCAAAACTATGCCTGTTACAAAATTTACATTTTAGTTCCTGTTTGAAAAATGAGACTTTACAATTAGTGTGGGGGATGAAGGAGAAAACAGTCTTCACACATCTGCAGAAGCAGATTAAATGGTATAAAGGGTGCAAGAGCGGATGTGCCATCCTTCCCCTGTCCTACCTTATGTGACTTGTATTCACTGTGACAACAGCAAAGCTGATGTTGCACAGGAACAAAGCAATGTTCAAAGCTTGTGAGTTAATACTTGCTGGATTTATGGATTTACTTCAGAAAACTCAACTTTGAAAGGAGAGAAGAAACCAGGTGTTGGAAGAGCCCACGGTAATTAGACTGGGGGTGGGGAGGGAGCAGCTTCCCTGTTGTCGCTGAGCATAAGTGTAAAATATACAGCACTGAAGGCTTCTATGTTTGAGAGATTACTTTCCATGTAATTTGGACTTTTTACTACTCATTTCCTTGTTAATACTGATGTGCTCTTTGTTTTCATGAAACTACTAACACAATAGGAATGTCAGCATAGCCAATTAATGAAAACATTGAATGCACAATATATGTAACGTTCATGGATGTATGATAGGAAGACAAGGCTAATTTCACATAAAAGGCAGCAGCTGAAAGACACACAAACAACCAGGGACGTTCTTCCATTAAATTAAAAAATAAAATAAAATAATAATAATAATAATAAAAAGAAAAACACTCACATATATCTAAAGAAGCACTAATTCCCATTTTGAAGCTTTAATACCAGAGCTAGCTAACTCAGTGTCAGTCTGGAGTTAACATTACTAATTTCATTTTATATTTACACTCAGTGTAGTTCTAGGCCCTTTTTGAATTACACCGGTTTGGATAAACAGCCTCAAGTTTAATCCTCTTGTTATTAGGTTTTTATATGTGTAGCTGCCGAAAGGAGTATAAACTGGGGTTGCTTACAGTATGAGGAGTGAGAAAGAGGAAAAAAAGTTTTTCAGAAATGTATTCAATACTGGATACTGCAAGATGTTTTAGGTTAGAAAGAAGCACTTGTCACGTCTACAAGGAAAACTAAAAAGAATGAAATTCTCCTTATTATTTCAGAAACAGTCCTTAAAAACAGAAATGAAGACCATTTACTTTCAGCTCAAAATGGCTGCTAGTGAAATACTGAACATGGATTTCTAATGTAGGAAAATACATGGTAGTGGAGGAAAGACATCTGATCTTCTTCCGGGGTACTAAGTGATGACCAGACGAGAAAAGAAAAATGTGTTTCTGTCCCATTAACCTCCACATGTCCAAGTAATCCATAGACAGTAAAATTATTTCCTTATTAACCTTCCAACCATAGGTTGCAACACGCAACTGCAAGGAAGACACAGACACTGAAAGAAAAACAATGAATCCTGAAGCACTGGCATTTCAGGTCATTCAAGCTGTAAAAGTATGATCTGTATGAGGTTGTATTGGCTGGGAACTAGTGGGGACAGACAAAAATGCAAAATATGGAATCCGTTGTAACCTTTAAATGGTGCTACACTAGCCCTGTTGATTTGGCAAGGAAGCTGCACTAACAATGATGTGCACTAATGAAGATGTCCTACAAAAGGGAAGGGAAGGGAATCTACTCATAATCTACTCATCTGTCTGTGCACCCAAGATGCCTCTGGAATATCACAAGACTACAAAATATCCAGACATTTTAGTTTAGATTATGCATCCATAATCTAAGTAAAGTCAAATTTAAAATCTACAGTGTACTCGGAGCACATAATAATCTAACTGCAAACATGGCAGGGTACATTAAGAAAAGATCAGTACTAACTAGCACAGTTCTTCATTAAGGAGAATTACCATTAAGAGAAGATTACAAGCTCTTTTTAACAAATAATCATACCGGTAGTCTTCCATCCTTAGTGCACATTCATTTGTGAAGGAGCTACACAGGTGCAGCATGATATAAATACTGTGATCTGCTGTACACAATCAGTACGTTTAGGTATTCACATTCATTCGTGCTTCAAAAGTGCACTCCTCTGAATGTTGTGCAGGCACATCCATAGAAAATCATGTGGGAAATTGAACAGCCAACAAACTACTTGATGGGACACCATCCAATTCTTATGAGTAGAAGAAAACAAGGTGCTCTGGTGAACTGTGTTAGAGAAAATGTCAATACAAAGGGGCAACAAAGCATTAAAAATGGAGATAAGAGGTCTCTGAACCCATTTCCCCCAGCCTGAAGGAGAACATGGTAACAGTGCTAGAATTTCTCTTTGCCTCAGCAGTGTCATGAGCCAGAGAAAAAGAGGTACTTGGATCAGGCAGCACTGCGCAACACACGGCCCTTCCCTCTGTGCTTCCTCAGTTCGCCTTTGTGCCTACCCAACAATAATGAGCACCTCTTTGTTCTTCCTACTGGCTGTTTGAGTCCTTCTTCCTATGGCAGATACAACTAAATTCACTGCCAACATACTTGAAAATGGACTGACCTTTTTTAGTGTCTCCTAAAAAGACAAAGGTATTGGGCAAAAACTAACTAACTAACAAACAAAAAAAAAAAGTCAAATAGTTTTTCAATTTAGGTAAAGAGATGATTACTCCCAAATAAATATTTTTAAGATCTCTTGCAGAAGGAATGAATCATTTTTTTTTCTGTTCTTCCCACATGAAGCAATTTATTTCAGCTGTGGGCTTCATCTATGTTTCCTCAGAAAAATGCACTTCACAGTATGTACCTCTGGTAAACAACTTCGCTGGAGCTCAGATGAAAAGGGAAAGTTTAAAACACTAGAAAATTAAACATAATGCCTCTGATTACTGAAAATACTACACCCACAGTAAAAATGAAATCAGGCACAATAGCCTAAGGGAACACCAAGAACCAACACAGCAAATAGGAGACTAAACTTTCAAAGTAAAGATATTCTTGATTGCATAGTGAGAGAAGATTGCTATGAGATATACCCAAGCAATTTTTTGAAATTCATTTCCCATGTGCTAAACTCAAGTCTCAAAGTACTCATGTCACATAAATGGCAATTGCTGCAGTTCTCTCCAACTGCAGAGATTTAGGATTTGTTGAATTAGATGGTAAGAGACTGGAGATGTGAGAAGACTTGCTACAGGAATTAGGAAATGGTCAATATATTCAAACTTTTTTTTTTCTTTTTTTTTTTTTTTTAAGCTACCTATTATTCAGTTTCTCCAGTCATGGTAGAAAACAGAAACAATACTTTGGCCAGGCCTCCAGGAATTACAGCTCAACTTCTCCAAAGCAGATCAGGTAACGCAGGACAAAATCTCTGCTCAGAGGCTGTGGAAGCTTTGTGCTGACAGACATCACGAGCCCTCTCTGCCTCCTCCTTCTCCTCTGCAATATCAGCGGTGCAACCCATGGATCAAACGTCCTTGCTACAACTATAGAAGAATTCAAGTTTCAATGTAGTTGCTCAAAAGCCAGGTGCAGCCACCAGAATCAAACAATAACTCTTGTCTGCAATCCCACCACAGCCTAGTACCTGCACAGAGATAGAAGCTTGTGCAACATGTCAAAATTGTTTTCAAGCATCCAGGAGGTAGTGTTTCCCACTACTGCATTTCTTCAAGATGAAAGCAAACATCCACTGCTTCATCGATGGGGTGGCACATCCAGGCTGCAGCCTTCCCCTCCACGCTCCTTTCTCCACAGTCCAAATTCATTGACTGATGTCTCTGAGCTGCAAACTTTGCCATCCGACTCTGAAAGCAGCTTTCTTCTCTTTCTTTCAAATGAATATCCATCAACTGGCTTATCAGAGACCCTGGATGCACTTGGAGCTAGCACCAATGCAAACCAAAATCCACCAGCCTGACCCCCCGTTCCGGCTGAGGCGCACCATCAGGAACTGCAGCTCAGATCACTGACGGACATACTTTTTCTAATGGCAGGACGGTGGACAGAAAAACATACAAGGAAGGCAAGAAAAAGGAAAACATTTTGACAAAACCTACTTCTTTTATGACTTGACAGAATAACAGCAGTCAGAGGGAACTGTGGGAGCTGGGTTTCCTTCTGCAGCCTGAGGGGAGCCTTACCCCATGGCGCACGGTCACCCATGCACGCTTGGTACCCACCAGAGGGAAGGAAGGCACAGCAGATCTGCTGAGCACGGCGTGCCCTCTGCCCCAGGCATGCTGGCACACTGGTCCAGCACACGCCACTGGCAAGGCCTCCACATTCATCTCCCAGGGGCGAGGTGCCCACTTTCAGGCAGGCCTCTGGCACACTTATTTCAGCACCTTACGCTGCAGGGCAGGCTCACAGCAGCACAAAACTCAGCTCACCTGGCTGCAATTGAGAGATATAACCTAGCCCTTTAGAGCTCAGATGCGAAGGCCATCAGTTCCCAAACACAGCTATCTCCCATTGTAAACACTGCCCTTAGCCTTGCCTGTAGTTCCTTCAGCCTTCCCACACCCAGGTTCCTTTTCAAAGAAATGTTCCTGCCCTCATTTTCTTTTAGCTCAAAGGGGAGATTTTCAAAGACAATAATAGTTTTAAGAGGCAAAATAATCCTAACCAAGGAATGGAAGTCCCCTTTATCCCAGTTGGGAATCATTTCTTTAGCCATTTTCCTGAAACTTAAAAATAAATCTCTGCCTGGCCTCTTCTCTTGCATTTATATAAGAGTGATTTCATGACCTCAGTGCTTAAAACTGTCCCATAGGTCACAGAGAAGAAATTTTTTTACTGCAGCCATCACTCAGAGTGACCTCCAAGGAGACTACAAGGGCAGCCAAAATTCTAAAATCCTTTAAAACTGCTTAAAATAGTTAAAAACAATTTTAAGCTACCATATCTCAGGCAATGATTTTACTCCCCACACAAAGTGGCTCAACAAGATCGCACGTTGTTAGTATAGCAGTGATATGTTAATGCAGGTACTTTATAGAGTAAATTATTTATATAGAGGATCTTGCTCACTGCTTTCACTCTGGAAAGAATGTTGCTCTTACCGACTTAAATGCCACCCTGGAGCATGAGTTAGGGGAAATGCAGTGTTGCTTAAATAAATAAATACTTGTTCTTTCACATTCCCACAGGGCAAAAAGAATTTTTAAGTATCAGGATATTTTAACTTATCTTCATTGCTTTTTTTTTTTTTTTTTTTTTTTTTTCCCAGGAAGAGACTAAGATGATGTCACTTGCTTTTACATATTCTCTCAAACAGACTAACGAGGAAAATCCATCTTCAAAGAAGTGGCTCCTTTCAACACTGGACTCCCAAGGGTACTAGTCCCCAGCCCTGCATCCTGTGGGTATTTACTGACTGGCCTATCTGTGAGCTGGAGGTTATTGTCGTCCTGTGTGGTACCGTTCCTGGCATCACTGCCCTTGGACAACATGCCACAAAATTGCTGCAACGTCACTTCCTAAAGGACTAGCAACGCCAGATCCCCGTTTGTGCTTGTGAGGTACCTTTTGTCAGGGCAAACTCCAGTTAACAAGCTCGAGAGGAAAATAACTACATTCTTATGCACAATGTGAAGCAAAACTGAAATGCAGAAGGACTATTAGGTAAGCTATTTGGTAAGAGTTCAAAGGCTATCACTTATACAAGAAACTTGATCTTACTTGAAAAATACAGGTGTGATTTCACACAGGATATTGGCCTAGATATAGGCCTTTTCCTATCACATAACGTAGGATTAGATTATTTCACACCCTTATCTTGAGATTTTAACTTGAAAGTAATGATTAACAAAGCAGATATGAACCCTTAGAAGCCTATTTCAGGAAAAACTGAAGTAAAGGAATTTGACATTTATCAGATCATAAACATTACAGGGCAATTTGACACTTAGGTATATCCTTCGTGACGTAAGGAAACACTCGACTCTATGCTTATTAGTTCTTATTAATTCACTGAGATTTTAATATCTCAGTGTTAGGTGATAAATTGCATCTGTGCTAAACACAGAATCCACACGTGGGGAGAGACCTCCAGAGCCCATTTGGTCCTACCCCAGCTCACGCAGGGCCACCTGGAGCAGGGTGCCCAGGACCACATCCAGGTGGCTTTTGAAGATCTCCAAGGAGGAGACCACTACTTCTCTGGGCAGCGTGTGCCAGTGCTCCATCACCTGCACAGTACAGACGTGCTGCCTGGCATGTACAGGGAGCCTCTTCTGTTCCAGTTTGTGCCCAGTGCCTCTTGTTCTGGAGCTGGGCACCACTGAAAAGAGCCTGGCTCTGTCATCTTTGTCCACCAGGACCCCCAGATCATTTCCCCCAGCTGCTCTCCAGCTGAGCATCCCCCAGCATGTGCTGGTGCCTGGTTCCTGCCCAGATGCAGGACTTTCCACTTCCCCTGGCTTAGCTGCATGAGGTTTCTCACTGACCCCATCCATGGCAGCACCACTCTGCTGCATCAGCACTCCCAGCTCTGCATCATCTGCCCACATTCCAAGGGTTTGCTGTGCCCCATCGTTAATGCAGGTGTCAAATGGGGCTGCACCTAGCACGGAGGCCAGGGCACTCTGCCAGTTAGTGGCCTCCACCTGGATTCCTACCGCTGATCACCACCTTTGGGGGCTGCTTCTTCAGCCACTCTTCAGTCCACTTCACTGCCTGCTCAGCCAGTCTGCACTTCATCAGCTTCTCTAATGGAGCCCTCTAGCTTAGTTTCACAAACTGCATGGAATAAATTATAAATTTTACAAGTAGAAAAGGAGATATATTACTCTGGCATTAACATGCCACATTGCTAAACTGCTGGAAATGTAAAATTGCTAAGGCATCCGAAAAGAATTCCTCACAGCCACAGATTTCCACTGTGGTTTAGGCCATAATTTTGTCTTTTTTATTTGAGGTGTTAACAACTCATCCCCATTCAGATAATGGTTACACTTTAAAGTTTGTCTGTAATACTTTCTGGTTGAATCATGGTTACCAGTGATAAAAACCTAGCTTTGAAAACTGCTAAAATGGTAATTTATCTGAAGCTGATGAAAGAAAAAGAGACCATGCCAAATGTATGAGAAAAGACCTGACCATTGCCTTAGGGATAATAAAATTTATAGAAAGAAAGAATATATGGCATATTAACAACAATTTGTAAAAGAATGATTAGTAGTTTTTTTGTTTCTTTGCTTTTTCTTAATCCTTCCACCAAATAAATAGCCTGTATGACACTACTGCTTTTATTGAACACTTCATGGTACCTAAGTTTCTTGTTTTTCCTGTGTAAATCATCTGTTCTCCACTATTTTCTTGTCTTTTTGGTAGCGAATTAACTAATCTGCCCTTTTTGAACACATTAGGAGACAACGCTGAAGTAGATGAACAAGTGGTCTAAAGCAACACAGAGCTTTTGCTTGTTTTCATACTCACAATCAGACTCCTAATTCTCCATAATCCACAACCATTTTTTAAAGTAGAAGCCAGCCTGTGACCAAGGACCATACACAGTTCGTATCTCTCAGCAACACATACACACTGTTCCCCAAAGAGTCAGATGGCATAAAACAGACAAGAAAGGATACCCTCCAACTCTACACCCACAACCAAGATGTGATTTTATTGTACAACTAAGAGAACTTGCAGGTTTATTTTGCCTCTGATTCTTGTTGTTTCTGCTTATATCAAAAATTTGTACTTAAGCTCTGAGATTTAACTACGCAGCGTAACATTGCATGAGACTTGTTATGGCTTACTGAGTGAATCAGAGATCTGGTTGCTTAAGCCTCTGGATGAAAAAGCTTTTTTACAGCTCAGATACACATTGTCTTTCAACACGTACCTTCAATATAAGAAGTGGGTCACAGGAAAACAGACTTATTTTGAGGCTTATGGGGCATATCCCTTCTAAAGAACAGTGGTGAAAATTTATAGATTAGGATTCTGTATGCCCTTCAGCTGTATAAAGTCTGCTATGGCTTCACAATTATGTGAAGTCTCTAAAAAAGCCAGTTTCTGCCTAGCACCTCCTCAGCATAGCTATATCAAAAACAAACAAACAAACAAACAACAACAAAAAAACTGCCTAACGTCTTTAAGGAACTACACGAACTACACAAGCATAAAGATATATGGTAGGCAGATCACCTGCTTTTCTTCATTGAAAAGTAGTCACAACAAGAGAGAGACCTCCCTGAAGGCAGAAGGAATTTGGGGGATCCAGACTTTTAACACCTGAGGACAGAGAGAGATGTGTTTATTTCACTATTTTGAAGTGAAAATGCTCAGTTTTTGACACAATGATACAAAATAAAAAATAGTTAGGAGGAAGAACTGTCCCTCCTTTTCTGAAATTGTGGAGAACCTTGAAAAGAACGAAGTCAAATCTTAAACATTATTTTCTTCTGGTCAGTCTCTAACTGAAGCCTTTAAAACAAAGCAGTGTTGTTAGTTTTTCATGCAGTTGATAGTTCACAAAAATGCTAACTGTACTGATCACTGCCATTCTTCAGAACAATATTCATTAAACATCATGGCCTTCACTGGCCTCTCTTAAATGAGTCTGATGTAGGTGCTATCTGAGGTTCTGAAGCATACTGCATGGATATGGCTGAAGCAGGACTAAGTGAGACAGATAAACAAGATAACCTTGTTATCTTACTGGGATCCTGCCTGGTGAAAGAAAGGCAGGGCATACTATGACAGGAGCAGTTTTTCAGACTCCAGTCAGAACCAAACTTTGTGGAACCCCCCTTCAGAGCAGCAGAATCTCAGGAAGGCAGCATGGGCACGTTGAATTGAACTGTCGCTTCTGACTTTCGTTCACTAGACAAAATAAAAGCTTGCCAAATCAGCTATATGAAAAACCACACTGCAAAACATCTTGAGACTCTTTGAGAAAGACAGGTGTCGTTATTTTTGTTTGTTGTTGTCCCTCCCTCCCCTCCCCCTTCAGAATACAGGCCTGTAAATGGGGTGTTCACCTTGATTAACTTCGTACATCTAACAGAGCTGCCTCAAGTGGGAGGGCCAGACTTTGACTCTACTTAATGAAGACAGACAAGCTCAATAAAGAGTGACACAGAGCATGATTCAGAGAAGGAATCTAGCTTACGTGCTCTGAATCACACTTTCCAAGAACCTGTCACCTTTCTTGCAGGACTTAGCTATACGCTTGTTTTTCTTTTAACAGTCTAGGTGAGTTTCAGTGAAGCAATAGGCAAACTATGTCTTCTCTGAACAGCTTTGTGAAATTTATGCTGAAAAAGCAGTCATATTTTTCCTTTGTGATTTTGGCAGATAACAAAGAAACAAAAACACTGCAACTGGGTTTGAAAGGTGCATAAAAGGAGTTTGAAAGACAAGTTGTCTGATGAAACATCCCATGAAAAAAAATATATATAACAAAGAGCAAACTTACTCAAGCTAATTTAAATATCAAATTGTCCCAAGCAGCACCAGAAGAGGAGGTTAGATTACTTAGCTTCATAGCCTGGTTTGAATGTGAATATTGCAATTACCATTCTTCAAGAAATTCTGCATGGTCTTATGAGAGAGCTTTGAACAGTAGCATTACTACAGTATCTTTAGAAGTCAAATAGAAAGTAAACGTTTCCAATTTTTATGTCCAGAGTTTGCTGCAACTGAAATGAGACTATTTGAGCAGCAAATATCTGAGCAGCAGTAGTATCTGAATTGCCAATTTAAGATTTTCAACACAGTCCTCCATTAGAAAGGAAATAAGGTAACAGCTTACAATAGCTGATGCAGTATCTGCTAAATAAGATAGCTTTGTGCTCCTGTCTTTCCCCTCCGTGAACTCTGTTGTATGAGCCACAAATATTTTTTTCCCGTCTTAATGCTGAAAAGGAGTTGCGAGCCTGTGCAACCAGGCAGACAAAGAGCAAGGAAACTTAAAAGACTTTAAGAGCCAATAGATCTGCAGTTAACGCCCTTGGTGACTAAAGTTTTTGTGCTGCTTCCCATCACTCCCATGCTGACAAAGGCTGACAGAAAGGTTCCAGGAATGTAAATATCTACAAAATCCGTAAAAACAAGGCTCAGCATCGGTCGGCAACTCCCCACCTATTCCTCTGGGGGGATTAATTACTTTTAGCCTAAGCCATTTATAAGGAATATGATACAACCTACAAACACAGACTACACTATTTGGATTTTGTCTATTTACAGGAGCTACTTTATTCCACTCTGCTTAGACCTACTGGAAATGGTCATTTCCCTCTTTACTCCCAAACACTGATGTTTTCATTAATACAGTTCAGCATCTCGTAGACTAAAATAGACAGTAATAGTTTAAAAAATGCCCACAAAGAAGTAAAATTGAAACCCACAGCTTATATTTCACATTGAAAATCATCAACTTTTGATCCACATTTGCCAATCTTTTCTTACACGTATGTCATCCTTTGTGCTTAGCTGTGATGAAAGCTGTGGAAGAGGCACCACCATTTGCTTGTTCATAACTCGTGATTAATAACTTCAGTTAGTTTTTACCACACTGCTGTCTTTTTGCTTAGAAACAACAGGACATAAATAATTACAATAAAAATAAAAATAAAAAATAAAAAAACCACCTCCCTGAGAGGATCACTTCCTGAATGTTGTATGGAATTGGGGATGTAGAAACCTTGGCTCACCTTGAGGCTGTGAGGAGTTATACTCCTCAGGAAAACCTGACTGAAAAATTTCATCCTCAGGCAAGAAAATCTTCAAGGGAAGAAACTAAATTCTTCTAATGGGAATTTTAAGCATATCAGGAGACCATAGTCATCAGCACCATTGCTCTTGCCCTCTTCTGCTGCATTTACCCCACTGCTGCTGGCTTGGCCCAGCCCACCCAGGCCTCCAGCAGTGGCGGTGCAGCCCTGCTGCCCACACCCCCATCACCCCTTGGATTTTACCTCAGTCCCACCTCTTCCCGCCTACTATAGGAAATTATCGATTTTATTTTTTCCACACCAGCATTCCTGTGCTATCAGAAGGGCATCTTCAAATCTTCTTGAGGCTTTTCTGGGTGTAGGCCCCTGGCAAGCGTGGCTGGCTGACTAAGCACAGGCACAGGGTGCAGCAAGGCCCCGTGCCATCAGGCCCCCAGGGTGAATTATCCATGCTCAGGGGGCAGCTGCTCTATTAAACAGGAGAGAGGATATAGCATAAAGCAGGAAAGCCTCACCCTTCATTGCTTAGCTTGTTAGCAGCTTTCCCAAATCCTGTCCTTTAAAACAACTGCATCCACTGTATGTCCCGGCTGTCCTGGAAAACGAGCCCCAGCACAAGGCAGATGTGCTGCGCTGGCAGGGTCAGGCTTTCCTTCCATGCCCGTGATCCCTTCCCAGAGGTGGCAGCAGGTCCTAAAACCTATAGCTGGTACTTCTCTCTCACATCTGACTTGCCATAGTCCTCCACACACTAGACAGAGAGGGGAGGCCAAAAAAACAAGGTCAAGGCAGTGGCAGTGAGAAGACAGCTTCAACATGGAGCTGCAGATGGAAAGAGCTCAGTAGGGATGGGCACAAGGATGGCAGATAGGAGTGATGGTGATTTTGGGTCACGTTAGAGAGAGTGCTGGGAATGAGGATATAAAGAGCATGGGAATAAGTTCAGATGCAGTATTGTTGGGCCTACAGCAAGCAGCTGGGAAGAAAAATGGCAAAAGAAGTATGGGCAAGGAAGGAAGTGAGCCAAAGGCAGGAGGCAATAAAAGAAATACCTGTCACTTTTGGAAAACATCACCCTCTGGATCCTGTATGCTTCCAGGAGCTGCCCATTCCTCTGCTGCCACTAAATACCTACCCCAAAATGCATGCCATGCCTTCTTCCACTAGCAAGCCTACCGACTGGATGAGACCTCCTGCATTTCCTACAGCAGAAGTTTCTGTAGGGGAATTACATTTTTCAGTTCTTCTAATGAATTATGGTACCAGAGGCTATAATTTCTGCTTTTAACCTAATTTGCTTTTTAAAAGGCTTTTGACATCACAAAGAAATCACAATATTAATATTTAAAAAACAAACAAAAAAATCCTTTCAATACACTATACTCTGGTCAGGGACTCCAAATTCAAGTAAACCACATTTCCTGTGTGTCCAAAATTCTGCATTCTGAAATAGGGTTAATGTTTAGACTGATAATTGTATGTTGTGTTTACACCAGATATTTGTCTTACTCAGTAGGAGACTGAGGGTGCAGTAAAATAGGCCAGGTAAGGCAGAATCAGATTTCACCTGAGAATTTTCCAGAACTGATATCAGAAAGTCATACCAAAATGCATAACCACCATCAGAACTCATTTTCATAATAGAAACAATAACAGAAGATGTTATTTCTAGTTGATGGCTTCACATCCACTCAATTTTTAACATTTTAGATGTTTGTACAAATATCACCACATTCCTCCACCCCCCTTATTTTTATTTATTTATTTATTGACTCAGAGCTAAGCAGAATCAATAAAACAAGTGAAAATCTTGGTAACAGAAGACTTTCATTTTTAACTGACTTTCAAAATAAGTAGAATATCATTCCCTTCACATTTTTCTATTTTTGTGTATCAACCAGATACAAATAGGCAATCACACAGAAACATATATTCTCCCCAAATTAGCATTATTACTTTATTTGGTGATTCATTACAATCTGCAAATCCAATAGTCAAAAAAATAAACTAGGCATAATGTTAAAGCATTTTACAAGCAAAAATAGTTTACTGTTTTCTTTTCAATTTGCATAGGGTGGGATAAGTGTATTGGTTAAAGGATACAAAGTACAGAAGAAATAAAACCGTATTTCGTCAAACTGTACCAAAGTGTTATGATCCTGTGAGTGAACAAAATTTAAACAGCTATAAATGTCACTGGAAAACCATACACTTCAACATTAACGAGGCTGCCTTCCCATGACTGTGATGCATCACGAAGGCTGTGAGTCACTGAGCTTCTTATGTTGTAGATCATCCTACTTAAAAGAAATTAAACAGTTAAACAAGCCAGAATGCATCTATCTATGCTCATTTCCTTTCTATTGGAACAAAGGCCAGAATGGAGAAAGGGAATTTTTAACATCAGCTTCTGAAACCACTTACAGAAATGTCTTTCTCTTATATATTCAGTATCATGGAGCTAACAAAGCTTTGAGCTTCATCCACACAACTGTTTATTATTACTGTGCTTCCAGGTTAATAATAATAATAATAATAATGTATTTTTTCACTGTGTAGCAACAAACTGTAAAAATATAGTGCTCCTATCCCATTGTAACCACATCTCAGTTCCTCCAACTGTACAAATCTGGCTTTAAAGTTTCACAAAACTACAAAATAGTTGATCTAGGTTGTAATAAAAAAGAATATTAAATACCTTTGGTAAAAATAGATATATTTAACAAGTTTAGAAAAGCAAATAGTTATATTGTCAAAAGGAGAGTATAAAAATGTACACGATAAAAAATAAACAAACAAGAAATAATCGGTCATAGTAGTAAGAATAAAGGCGCTGTTCTTTTCAACATTTGCTTCCTTAGCTCATGTTATTGTCCAGTCTTCTTTCTAAAAGGCAGGAGCTTTTCTAGAGCATATGGAAAAATCCAGTCTTTCCTACCAGCATTAGACAAATTAAGTTTAATTCGGTACAAGACAGTCTGTTATAAACTAAGTTTATAAAACAGAGAATGCTTTGAGTACATAGGAGTTGTTGAACACAAAGAAAGATTTCAGATGTTTTCAGCCAGAGGCCAGATGTACTGGAGCTGTAGAAATGAGCCAGCCAGCAGGATCAAGTCTCCATGATATGAGCCTTCTAACTTTATTTTTTTTCCTAAATTATAAATCCATGTATTGTCAAAAAAACTGTGGGGGACAATAACAATACATATGTTTTAAATCCCTCATTGATGCCTTTCTCCCATCCTTTCACTGGGCCTCCAAACAGAGCGGTCACACAACATATAATCCCAGTTTGGCTTCTCCTCTTTTTAGAGCTCACTGTAAATCTTGAAGACGGAAGATCCCCAAAGCAAACAACTGAGATTACAGAAGGAGATAATGCACAAGCCCCATAATAGAATCAGCCATTGATTGAATGTGCTTCAAAAGAAAACAGCACAATTAAATCATGTTTATCCTTCAGTATTCCCTTTGCACACACAGTCACACTCCTCATGGTGTTCCAAGGGTACATCTGTCAATGATTTATGCAATCCCCGAACACCAGTCCTTGGCTTCAGCTGAAGAACCTGAAGGAAAAGAAGTAAAGCATCAAGAGAACAGCAAGTGCTTTATCACACACCTAGACTATGAGTTAGACCGCGCTGCAAACACACAGGATGACAGGAAGCCTATTAAAAGAAATCGGGTTTTCTCAGCTGAATTTCTACATTTATTCCACCCATTGATTTTTTTTTTCTTTTACAGCAATTCCTTCACAAAAGTGATTAAAACATGTTGAACAGATACTTGCTTGTATCAAAGAAGAGAGTCTTGCAGTTTCATATTTCTGCTTCATTAACTTTAAGGGCTAATAATACAGTTAAACCAATTGAATCATTAGGTAAGTCAGTTGTAAATAATTTTAGTTATAACTTTATAACAATGGAAATGGGACAGATACCTCTTCCTTCATGGAGTTTATATCTACCACTAGAGAAAGTTGAACAAGGAGGTGTGGTTGGGATGTATCCAAACCGCACAAGTTAACAAATACCTCAGAAATGACTTTCCACAGAAAAGTATTTTAACAAAGATTTATTTATTTATTTATTTTTTATGTAACACCTTGTTAACAGTGGTTTAAAAGAAGGATATTTATATATTTATTGTAGCTCATACAATGTTAAGATATATATTGGCACATTCCTGTAGTAAAAATAGATTATTTAATAGATAGATTTAATCTATAAAAATAGATTATTTAATTTGCTTTTAGTATTTCCAAACATGCAAATGTAAAAAAAAAAAAAAAAAAAAAAAGTGCATACCTCATGATATTTTTTGGTGACTTTTGTTGGTACACATTGGCACTCATTGCAACTCTGATGACAACAGGCACAGTTTCCACCACAACGTTTAACCAGAAGACACAGTGGCCAGAAAATGGTGTCAGTTCGCTTCAGCTCCTCCCTCAGTGACACTGAGAAGTTGCGAGGGGTACAACTATACAGTCGTACCTCCTCCTTTAGGAGGTTGAGATCAACCACTGCAAAGAGACAAACAAACCAGTGCTTTTCTGATTCATAATACAACTTCATTGGTGGTAATCCAACTTGAACACTGCAAAACCCTTGTTCACAAACAGGGCACACTTCTTTAGGTTCCCCTTAGCGGCATAGCCTAGAAATAACAGACCTTGAAAGAGGCAATTAAGACTGAAAAACCTGGGATTGGTTTAGTGAAAAAAATAACACAGTTTTTATCTTGGTGAAATTCAGTGCAACTTCATTTCTTTCAGAAAAGCCAGACTAAAATTATCATGATCTGGGATATTTCATCTGAACTGCTTCTCTCCAAACCTACCACCGTTGAGGAATAGAAGTAGTGTCCAGTTCATAAGTGTATTCCAACTGGTTAGTATGATTTTATCTTCCTGAACAAAAAGAAAAAAACTAAAACCCTATCGTAATACGGCTTTTGAGATTGTTGAAATATATGTCTGAAGAGAGCAGAGAGTTTGAAGCCAACTGCTTCTGAGCTAGTTCAAGAATAAACTAGGAATACAAATAACACAGTTCAGTTTAAAAATTGTATTATTAACCAGTAACATTATTTCAGAAATCCTTTGTAGGTATTGCTAGTAGTTCATAAATAAAAAGCTATCAAATAAAGCTGAAATACGTTCCTGATCTGAATGGCCCTTTGGAGAAATACCTTTTTTTCCCCTGTACTAACCATGTAAAGAGCCTATAGATCACCATGGAGAGAACTTGAGTCTATCAGCTCTATTTAAACACGTAGGGAATACAATTTGGAAGATGCACTTCCCGAGTAGACATGCTCACAGGTACTGCCTCAGGAGCAGATCTTTGGGCAGCAATTTCATTCCATGTTTCTTCAAATATTTTCTTTGCAGACCATATCCATATACTGGCACTCATAAGTCAGGGTTTACTGCGGTGAAGGGTAAGTTAAACACACTGAAGCCTTTTCTCCACTGACATTTGCAGTGAATGCCAAGCTGGTGCACTTCATTCCATCACTATCAGGATAACATAGGTTCCTAAATAAACAATCTGATTTTTAAAAGTGAGGAGTGTGTAATAACTTCAATAAAGTTACTGATAGGACACCACTCTGCCTCCCACGCTGCAAGAGCATTCCTTGGAGAAAGCTGAGAAGGGAACAGAGAAAAAGAGAGACAAAACTTACTGGGGAGAGATCCGCTGTGAGAAATTAAAAATGATTTAAGCTCTTCTGATCAGCTAATAGCTCCAGGCTGAGTCATTTAGAGGGTGGACATGCCTACCTCCATTAATCAAGGACTGTGGAATGGAGAACTTTCTCCTGTTACATTTTCAAATGTGTAAGAAGTGAATTGTCTGAATTAGGATAAAATGCCTCAAACATGAGAGAAATGCTAATTCTGTTATGCTTTCTACTGGTAGATTTCTACAGAGACTGAAGTTGCTTGGTACAGTGAACTTCAAGAGGCTAGACTTATGTGTCCTAACACAACGTCTGGTTGGTCCTTCACCAGGAGAAGCTGAAAGCAGAAGCTGGGCACTGCTGCCTTTATTCCAGCAAGGCAACTGATCCACAGGAGAGGGATGCCTGTGTGGCATTCAGCTTCCCTGATAACTCCTGCCTTTTCACAACAGCAAAAGAATGCATCCATTCCCTGGTACAGTTATATAATAGAGAAAAGGGCAATGTGCTAAAATAAGCAGTAAGTGTGTTGCACATTTTGCCCCACAATTGCAATGAATTTGAATGGAACCCCCTCAGACCGGCGGACCCAAATTTTGAAAAGGTTCTGTGCAAGAATTCTTTCAACTCTTGGCCACTAACTTTTAGCATCTGTTGTTGTAATGATGGGCTTCAGGAGAGGTGAAAAATGTCATATTTTGTTGCCATGCTTTACAGTGTATAGAGGTATATTGCTATTGTACCTTACAATGAACCCTTGCCCTACCTTATGTAATTCAATTTTATTAAAAGGTCTGTGGCAAATTTATCTAGTGCTTATATAATCATTTCTTTGAAGTGTGTGAATGAAGCTGGTATTTTTTCAAAGAATATCTGTCTGTCCAAAATTTATTTTAACACACTGTGGGCATGAAGCTAGATGAGAGAATGTATATATTCCCTTAAAAGTGTTTACTTAACCACAATAAAAGGTTATGTGGATTTCCCAAGTGCACTGAGTTACAGTACCTGTTATAATGTGAACATTTAAACACTCTTTCAACTTGGCTTCCACTCATGTATCACGTTTGACAGAACAGTCAAAGTTCTTTTGTTTAGCACTAGCTCAGGAGAAATGGAAGGTTCTGAAGTAGCACATGAATGGAAAACACTAACATAAAAATAAGGGGAGCAAGGAGGGGGGGGAGCAGAGAAAAATATAAGTGCAACTGTCTAGCATCTTCTTGGACTTGTATCTAGTACCACAGCGAACCCTTCTTCTCCCAATATTTTTTTTATTTTTTCCAGGTGGAAATCATGGCTGGGACACTTGTGTGTAGGCACAGATAGCAACAGAATGGTTTGAGTTCCAAAGCACCTTGGAGATATCCTTGGGAGTGTACCTTCTTACTGGCTCCTACAATAGCACAGGGCTTTTACCAAATTGGTTCCCATGCAATTTTTGGACTGCAAACAAGGAGTACAGAGAGAAAAAAAAAAAAAAAAAAAAAAAAAAAAAACTTAATGTTTATGCTAGAAAAGTATCTACTAAGTCCTATGGTTGTATTATGTCTCTGTTCTTTTAAAAGAACTGCAGAATACGGCCTGATGATTATGCAAAGATTTCTGTGGGAAGTGATACAATCATTTTTTGCACTGTAATATATACTTTATTTTAAAGTATGTTTGATATTATAAAAGAATTCAGGACTACATTTAGACATCAAAGCCTCTGAACTTGGTGCTTCTTCTTTCCTGGCTATAAGCTTTTGGAAACTTTTTATCCAGAAAAAACATCAGATGTAGAAGTTCTGTGGAATTTAGGTTATCTAAATATAGTTTTTCATACAAATTATTAAGTAGGAGTAGAGGACAATACTCTTCTCTGCATAAAATAACACACACTTTCAATTAGACTTACATTTGATCTAGATGCAAACTGATATTTATCAGTTAACCAGTGTTTTTTACACTGACATATTGAAAACAAACAACAACAACAAAAAACCTTCTATTTAACTATAGGAATGTAATTTCCTATAATTTGGAATAAGGAAAAAAAAAAAAATAGGGCATGCACTTCTCCTAAACATTTCTTAAGAAAGTTTTTAAATACAGCAAACATGCCACTGAAAGGAATAACAAACAAAACAAAACAACACAAATAAATAGTTTGCTTTCCCTATCTATTGAATAGACCTAGCAGTTAATACTATGTCATCTTAACTGGACGTATTTTTCTGCCCCAAGCTATTAAATTACACAGTAATGCAGTCTGAGGGTGGTCTCTTCAAGATGAATGTGGCAATACCGTGATATGTTTATTCAGTGGAAAAATCTATTTCAGCGTCTAATTAGAAGTCTTTAAAAGATTTACTCTGATAGTTTCTTTCAAAGATATGTCTTGCAGGGAGTCATTTTTGTCTATATAGATGTTATCCAACACCTGCATTTTAGTTTATGTAAGGTTTCACAAATTACATTTTGTTTTTCTCCCACTTACTGTATGCTCATGGCATACATTTGGCAAATATGGAAACCCTTTAATTAGGAAAGTGTTAAATGACTATCTGAAAGACATAGTCCACTGCTGGAAGCTTTTAAAGAGACTTCATCCTCTTTGACTCTTGATTTAGTTGTTGCGTGCATAGCTGTAGCAACAGAGGTAGGGATGAAGGATTGATTTTTAGGCTCTGATCCAAGAATCAGTTGTCAGAATATTTAAATTTGAGTTACGAAAGGTTTCATCTCCTCCCTTTTCTTGCTGATCAGATGATAATCTAGTTTGCATTTGCCAACAGAGGACTCTATTCAGTTACTCCCGTATGTCATCATTTTCTTGCTGTGTGGTGGGCAAGGAAGGAGGTATTGTCTGCATGCTAACCATCCACATGGAATCCATAAAGATGAAATAGTGGGCAGCATCTGGATCACATGTTGTGGAAAATGCAAAAATGTCAAATGTAGATGGAAGAAAATGAGTTGCTGAACAAGAAACAGCTCCACAACTCTCAAAATACATAATCTATTTTACATCTGATTAATTAAGTTGAAATCTCCATGGTCAAACTGGACATGGATACAGTGATTTCATGAGGTATCACCAAAGATAAATATTGAGTTCATGTGGTGTAGGGACTGGAACAATTCTAACAAAATAAACCAATTGTTCATACAATACACTAAATGTATCAAAGCAAAAATGTTATCCTCCAAGAAACCCAAAAAGCTAGATCACATTACTCATCCAGGATGCCCTGCCACTCTGTGGAAAAGAAAGAGCTCTTAACTGCCTACAGATAGATACCCTTTCTGCTTATATATTTTTTTTCATTCTGTTACTTTATACTGCTAAGTTCCTTTAAGCTCTAAGTTTAGTTATTGTCCTTTCTCTGATACAATGATTATGAGAATAGCTAACAACAATGATCTCTAATGTATTCCTTTCTTGGAATCAAATGTTTGAGGTGTAGAATGCTTTTAATTACTGTTTCTTCATCAAGAAAACACACCTGCAAGGCCAAACAGAAAAGTAATTTACCTCTTGATTTTCTTCCATGAATATATGCCTTTCCAAGAAGTTGCCACGTTGGCCTGTACAAGTCTTCCAAATCCAGCTGCCACCGATCTGGCTCAAGGTACCGGATAAGTTCTTCCACAGTACTAAATCCAGCAACGGCATTGTTTAATACATCTAATGGTAAAGCTGACGGGGGTAGCAATGATGGGCTAGGTGCTTCTGTGTGGTGCTGCAATCAAAGCCAAGAGAAGAGTACCAGTCAGAGGTTTAATGGATCTGCTTTGATAAAGTATGGATCTGCTTTGATAAAGTATTGTACTTTATGAAGTTACATAGCTGGGAAAGTTTATAAGTGGCTAGTTTGTTTCCAAGGCACAGTTTACCTAATAAGACAAATGACAAGAGTCAAAAAGTGCCTAATTATTCTTCAGTGATAAGTGTAAACAACCTTCCATGAGACAGCTTTCCTACTTCTTACATTCCTAGCCTTAAAGATAGCACGCTGCTATACCTGTTCTTTGAAGAAGTTCACTAAGTGATGGACAAGATTTTAGAAACAGAACAAAGAGTGACTGTGAAAATATGGCCCCATTAAGCACCAGTTATGTTTCATACAGTGCTACGAATTATGTTTCTGGTTAAACAATAATTAACAGTAATAACATCTGACATTACTATAAGTATTTCTCTCCTAAGGGGAGGGGGAAAAAAAAAAAAAAAAAAAAAAAATATTCCCAAAGATATCAAAGTTACTTAGATGCTGTAAATCAGTACTATAAAAATCTCCGTACTTTCCCACAGCACAAAATTTACTGTCAAACTTGCACTTGCAAGTTGCACTTGCAGGGGCACTCAGCAGCAGGCAATTTGAGGAAAGTGAGATTTCTGATTTTGTTCGCTCTACTATCCATTTAAAAACTATTTACTGATCTGTATTTTCAAAAGAATATAAAAAGGCAGAAAGGGAATCCTAGGCAGAAAGCTCTACAAAGGTTACATCCTAAGGCAATTTATCTAAGGACCGCATAAGGAGGAAGAAAGATTTGAACCTCCTGCTCTCCTGCTGATTTAGAGGACAGGAAGGACAAGGAAACTTCAAGTTAAATGCATAATGTTGCATGCATTGCTGTCCTCAACTGCGGTGCATGCAAGATTTAGGGAAAAAATTTTCACTATAAGGACAGTCAAGCTTTGGAGGAGGCTGTCCAGAGAGGCCGCACAGTACCCACTGCCAGAGGTTTTCACTGCCTGACTCAGGGATGAAGCCCTGAGCCATGGTGTGACCTCAGATCTGACCCTACTATGGAGGAGGCTAACTAGGGACCTCCTGAGGTCTCTTCCTGAATATTCCCAGAACATCACGTTAAAAAAGATGAACTGGCTGTTACTCTAATATGTGAACTAACATGCCTTGTAGTCAACATATATATACATATATATAATTATAACATTTAAAATTTAAAATATTTTAAATCTTAAATTATTTAAATAATTTAATTTTTATATATTGAATATAAATATAAAATATAAATGTGCATATATAATTCCTCAGCAGACTTAGTGTCAAAATGGCACTCTTGGTACTCCAATGTGAAGTGTAAACGTACTTTGTAAGAGCAGTTGTGTTTCTTTAGCTTTTCAAAATGATCACAGAAATAGACTGATGAGGAATTTCCAGCTAGGCAAGAAGAAATATTTACTAAAATAACCCTTGCAGCACTACATACTACATAGCAGTTTTCTAAAATACGTATGCCTACCATAGCTATATTTCATATCAATAAATATTGTTTCCCTTCTGTGCTCTCAGTTTTATTATACATACATTTTTGCTTTTGGCTAAATCTGAGGTTGAAAGGGCAGCAAATGGAAGTAAACCACCACGCCCTTCCTATTTTTTGCTTCAAGGGCTTGTCTCTGTCTTCAAGAACTACGGAGACTAGAATGATCTGTTCTTTTTTTATCTGGGAGTCTGGTAAAGGTAACACAAAACATAAATCTAATGTACTGGTATTACTAACTTTACTGTATTTTCATCTTGCTTTTTTAATCATATTTTCAATAGTGTGACTGAAGTGGTTGCTTCCCATTCTGGATTAATGTGGAGTTCAAAACTCTAAAGTTTTTATTTCCCTCTTCTATCCAATGCCCGTACTAAAAAAAAATAACATGTTGATACCTCTATTAGGTTATGATAATATAGCAACAGATTCTGGTCTGTAATTTAAATATTTGCTCTTGGCAAAACATGCTACTCAGCAAGTTTCAAAATAGTGCTGTGACACTGTAATTCAGATGGTCAAAAAAAATTTACATTTTTTCTTCCTGTTTTTCTCCACCATTATGTATTTGTTAGCAGTCACATTTCCTGGTTTGAAGGTGCAGAGTTTTGCTAAGGGGAAAAATAAAACAAGGCAAAAATGGTAGAACTAGTACCTGAAGAAAAAAAATCTTATATTTTGTTTCCAGATGAAGAATTTACTTCGGCGTCTCACATATACTGACAACTTTTGTTTTCAAATCAAATAGATGAATTCCAGATGAAAATCTGTTGATCTAGAATCTATTTTCACATTTCACAACCTCAAACATGCACACTTAGCAATACATACATAGAAACTAATCCATTGATTTATGTTATTCTGGATTCAGTAGGCATTTGCCAGAGTGAAGGTATTATGAGGAAATGGTGAATCATCATGCTTAATAATAGCACAATTAAAGTTGTCATCACTTTTTCATCATTTTCATAGCAAACCAAACATGAAGAAAAGTTAACTGAAACACCAAAATTGCACTGCTTTTTTGAATAAAGATCAAGATTAATGATGTATATCCCAATAACTGTAGTCATTTTAAATCAAATAGTTAAAATGTATCATAGATAATCAATATCAAAAAACTACATGCTGTAATTTATGGCATAATAACCTTTATGAAACTTCAATTGATAAATATAAATGTTAATTAAAATCATACTCTATATTACTTTTACTTGCTAATAAGTATTACATTTTCTACTTAAATCTTTTGGACAGAAAAGGACAGCAAGAATGGTACTCCTTCCTTTGACTAACATGATCTGTTGGAATTTTATACAATTTACAATTTCACTCAATTTTCTCAAAGTTTTTTTCTGTCTCATGCATCCTTGATTAATATCAATATTTTAGGCTTGAGACCACCTTTTTATTTTTATGCCTGAGGATGCACAATTTCCCTGAAGACAGATTTTGAAAAATACCTCAACAAGATTCTTATTTCAACACGATTCCTCTTGTAAACAAAATGCTCTATGGATTTTGTTTCTGTGCCCAGGAAACAATTTCAATTTACTTTAATAAGAATAAAGATGCTTAAAAACAAGATAGAGCCAGAGTTTTGTCTTTACTGTTACTAAAAATGATTCAGGATGATAACCAGAGCAGAAAACTTAGGATTTCTGCTACCCTTTAGCACAGCCAAGGGCGACAATTTGTGTTCGATCAAACAGAATTTTCAGTAGGTCTGTTTATATTATATTCCTGTGTGTGTACTTGACTCTATCAAAACAAACACCCTATAGAAATTCCCTAAGGTGTTTACAAGTGCAAAAGACAGGCAAATAGACCAAATTTAGGCAACAGTTTAAGATATTGTCTTGGAAAAAAAGTAGGAAATAACATGAAGTCTTCACAGAAGTATCCAGCCCTGAAGGTTATACATAACAATAGACCTCTGGAAGAAACCTAGGGAGTAAAATTCATGTTAGTGCACTCAGAACAGAAGTTACGCCCTGCTGAAGGATCAAAACCACTCCATCTACCCTCTTTCCCAAAGGGGAAAGGGTATGATGCTCATACATGGAACATACAAAGCGGCACCCATCAGTGAAGCAGCAAATCTGAATAAAACGCTGCAACGTGAATTTGAAATTACCCAGTTGAAGCTAGGACCTACAGGATGATGTAGCATGCAGCCTAACTTAAATACCTGTGATCCATTTCTTGTTCTGACATGTATTTCCTGAGCATATAATTTAGGCCACAGCTTCATGGCAGAAAGCATCTGGCAGCAGCAGCTCCTTGTTATGTCAGCATGAACATGTATGTGGCTGCATCATAAACAAGAACTAATCTTTCTAAAGAAGAACATTTCTCCTTTCCATTTTTCTTTAACTGCAAGCTTATTCACAGCACAGACCTCCAACAGCTAAACCATCACAACCAAAAGCACAGTGGCCACTAACACAAACATTATTAAATTCACTCTGGCCCCAGGAATTTCATACCAAGGAAGCTGCCTCACAGCCTTGTCAAATCTGTAAAGTAAGCGTAATGGCAATTCCTTGATATCACATGCTCCATGAGAGAATGGATACAATAAACATTTATTAGATACTCAGCAGTTTATCTGAAGAATCCAGAAGTATTTTAGATAGATGAAGGGCAAAACTTTGGATATTAAACAGTATGTTATAGCCTTTCACCTTCTGCTGCTATCCGTGTGCTATGCCCTTGCACAGAACCTGCTCCAAGGATCAACCATTCAGAACAAAACAGCACTCACCTACCATTACACCAGAGAAGCTCTTAAGCACTACCTGCAATCTAAGCAAAGCTTTCCTTTTGGTTCTGCCTCATAGGTACTGACTGTCAAGGTCCTGGTACTACCCCCCTCCAGTTAGAGGAGAAGAAAGAAGTAATTTTGTTAGGTTGCTGCTGCCAACAGTGATGAATTTCATGTTTAACAATTTAATCACTGAGTTAAGTCTGGAACAACAAAAACAAGTGAGTCAAATACTTGGAAGGTTGGACATTTACAAGTAGTGAATAATGTGTCCACAGAAAATTCCCTCTCTGCAGAAGAAATCCCTTATTTCACTTCTTTTCTTGAAGAAGTCAAGAAGTTCGTGAGTGAAAACCCATTCTTCAGTTGGCACAGTTTGGAGAAACTATTAAATATCAGTATGGTTTCATCAGGCTAGAAGGCATTCTGTAGCAACAAAATAGAATTCAGAGGAATCTCCCTTCCTCCCCATATCAACGATGATCAGTACTTTGAAGGAAACAACATATGTCTTCTAATGAAATATCCTTACAGCTTTTATTGTTATTATACAAGAACAGATTTAGAAGTATGCTATTAAAACTAGAAGTACATGCACATTCTTGTAACACAACAAAGAAAGGCTATTTTCTTCCTTTATAATCACAGGTAGCCCTTGTATTACCATCATTATAAGCTAGAGGGAGAGCAGATATCCAGCTCAGAAAGCGTTTGCCCTGAGGACACAGAAGCTGCTTGGCATAACTCTTTCTTTTCTCTTCTCCCATAAATAGATGCAGTAATGACTCTGAAACCCTCTACAAATCATTGCCTATCTGAAAAGAATAAACTTACTTGTGCTCATGTAAATAGTACAAAAAAGCTAATCCTTTTGTGAAAGTCTGTTGAGCAAGGATGCTCTGTGGTTGGGCCAGTGGGCAACCACCAAAGCAGAGAAAGCAGGTTCCAGCATCTGTCTCTCAGGCCTCCAGCCAAGAAAAAGAAGGAGGGAAGGCAGGTAACCCATTTAGGCTGCCAAAGCCATGGAATAAAGCAAGTGTGTTAACTTGGATGTGAGAGATGTAAGCCAGGAAGGCCAGGACAGTTCCTATCCATTGCACCACTTGCTGTTTTGGCCAAAGTTGCTGTCACAGCAGTGAGAATGACAAAACAGGCTCCAGTGGCACTGAAGTAAACACCCATCTCGTTCAGCTATCCTCACTTCAAGGATACAACTTCTGCCGTCAAATGACTAGCAGGTAGGGGAACCAACCCTCCTCATCTCAATCAGCTACTGCCTGTGGGACCCTGGACAGAGGACGACATCCTCCTCCTTCCTTATGGAGCCTCCCGCTCTCTGCCTTCCACAGGCTCCCTAATTATTCTTGTGTAAGGCTCCCTAATAATTCTTGTGTAAGCCTCCCTTCAGTATGCATCCAGGACTTTCCTTTTTTCACAGTGAAAACCTTACTTTCTGAGTATCCATGTCCTTGCAGCAGTTAACATCTTAAAGCCAGAGATGGCTTTCCAAACTCTACATCAGTAGGTTTTATTAATGGTCTTCAAGTTGTACACCATTTCTACTCTTGTTTCCATAGTCCCCAACAGGAGAAAGGTCACAAGGGAAAGTGAATGGATTGCTTCCTGTCTGTCTTGTTCTGTCACAAGTGTGAATAAAGGAATAAAGACAGATAAAAGTAGTGTTGGGAGCAGCCTAACATTTCCTCAGGTTAGCTGACAGTGTCAAAATAAAATATATTTGGAAAAGTCCCCCACACTCCCCCCAAAATAGTTTCTGTGCCATTCACAGAACTGTAATGGTGCTGGAAACAACTGGGACATGCTCTCAAGGAAATTGGCTGCACAAAAATTGCACAGGATGTCACTAATCATCAGCTTTCTTCCTGCAAATCACAGCTTCTTGCCTGAAGCCTGTGCACCTTCACATCCTTTGAAATACACAGCATAGGAGAGAGAATCACTCATCTGAAGCCAAAACTGACGCCTATCTAGAGCAAGTTTGTGAACTCTCAGAGGATGACATCAATAGCAATAATTTCTGGAAGCCATTTCCAAGAAAAGATTACTGATTTACTTTATTCTCTTCCTAAGTTAATTATCTGTAATCACATATGTATGATTATGTATATATGTATATGTACATATATACACATATGTATATATACACATACGTATACACAGGTGTGCGTGTATATATGTACAAAAATACATTTTGCTTTTTCCTGTGACCACATGTATCAGCAATAATCCACACTAGCTCGTTTAGAAAATTAGAAGGTGGCAAAAAGAAGAAAATAGCTCACAATATTGTATTCATGATAAGGCCTTCCACACAGTGCACTTCATTGTGGTAACTGTAGTATCTTCTACTCCTATGAAGTGCCTACACAGAGAGGTATCTTTCTTGGATGTTGCTGCATGGAGTTACTGAATTTTTCAGTGTATCTGGATAAGTCTCAGTGAAGCAGCACACAGTACTTCATCAGGAATTCATAACCGGTATAAAATTACCAAATTCCTCTCTGTCTTGCCCTCTGACAGTATTACTACAAAATAACCCCATGACTCCTGTATTCTTTTGGGCAAGAACTTTAATTTACCAATTTGTTTTTTCTTTCAATTAAGGAGAGGAGAAGAGACAGGCTATTCTACTTGAAAGCGGTGTTGCCAGCATCTCTGGCAACTGCTAGCCCTGGAATCCATAAAGCTTGCAGACTCCGTAGTTGCAAGAGGAGTCAATTTTGATACCTTTCCACCTTCGCCGTGGGTTTTTACCCTATCTGCTTACATTAGGAGTTTGTGGCCATAGTACTGAATGAGAAAAGATTCTAGACAGAAGACCCAAAGAAATGCAAGACCTCTTATGACTCAGATGTCTTTTGACTCAGTAACCAAACACTCAAGACTTACGTTAAATGTGTGTCCTGATGTACTGAGTTGAACACAGAGCATCTAAAAGCAAACACAGTGCTGCAATGAATCAGGCCTACTAGGACAGAACAAGTTATGGCACAAATTATCTCCATGACATAGAAAGTTTCAAAGTCAAATCTCTATGTCAGTTTTCATCTGCAGTCCTTCCATCAAGTAATGTGTCTTTTTGTTGTTGCTGTTTTCAGATTACTACAAATATGCAAACTAATTTAAGGTATATAATCCTTGGGTTTTGGTTCCTATAGTATATTTGTGAAAGAGTAAGATCTAAACCATAACTACTCCCAAAACCTTAATCCTTTGTAAGCACTAGCTTCTTGTTTATAAATCCCTCTCTTCTAAATAAGACTTTAAAGGAAATCTACAGTGAGTTCTCTTCACTATGTGTGAGAAGAGCCATTAGAAAAAGAATCTCTACATTTCTCTTGTGCTCAAATAGTGATTAAGACAGTAGTGTACTTCGTGACTGTTCATAGCAACACTTTGCACTAAAATATTATTTCATAGGCATACAAAGATACTTGAATGAAAGACTAGAAAGCTGAATAAGAAGTGTTTTAACACTTGAATAAATAAACCCTTTGTAAACCCTTGACAGCCTTATAATAAACCCTTATAATAACTCTTGGTATATTTTTATTCAATACCTGTTATTCTCTGGAATGTCCTAGTTTGATGAATGCTGTCTTAAACCTGTAATTCCTTCCTACAATGGAAGTCTTATAAATTATATTATATATCAAATACTGAGAGAGAAAAAAAAAATGAGTATTAGGATCTCATTATAAATAAATTAATTTTTATTTATTTAATTATTTATTTTTTTTACAGTTCAGACCAAAACTCAAATTTAATGCACAGAGATCCTTAGCCCCAATATTTAGCTGAATTTTAGTGGAAAGGCAGAACTAAAAGAATCCCAACTGAACTTAACTTACTTAACTGAAACTTTGAAAGCATGCAAGTCCTGTATACATACCTTGTGTTGGCTGAAATAGGGAAAAGTTCACAAGTTAGTTAAGGGAAGATTTGCAACAGAACAATCCAAATTATGCTTTAGATATTAAATTATCATCTAAATGGAGGAATATCATTGGTGGACAAGCAGTAATGTAAAAGTCTCAATGCACAAACGAGTCAATGCAAAAAAAATCCTACAACCACAAGACTCCAGCGAGCATTTAGAGCAGAAGGAATATTATCTCAAATCTTACTGCAGATTGGGTTCTTATGATTATTAATCACCTCATTTATATACACACCCAAAATTCATACAGGAAACGCACTTGTATCTGTTACATTTATGATTTATAGAAGGGTTTTGTTGTTGTTCTGTACACAAAGCTCTAGTTCTTGCTTGACAGACAGTTGTTTACAAGAACTAAAAAGTCAACACAAGTGCAGTTGTTCTGAATAGAGGATGTGGTCAGCCATAATTAAAGGACATCATGTTTGCAGATATATTTTTTTTTAATTACTCATTTAAGTCAAAATATGTGAATACTTATAAAAAGCTTAACCAAATGGAACAACAGCAAGTGTTTGGAGTCAAGGAATGAACTTCTTTCTCTAAGTTCCCCCTAGGTATTAAAAATGGGTAGTTGTTTTTATGAAAATGTTTACTTTTCCCAGTAAGTTCATAGGAGGTTCATCAAACGTTAAACACTAGGAATGACTGTTTATTACAACTGGAAAGTGTATTTGGCAAGGGCAATGAAAATTACTTCTACAATATATGCAATTTTAAGGTGATCCTTCAGTAAATTGCATTCCACAACAGGTTTCTGTTCATTTCGTATCACAGTGAAAGGAACACACCCAACATTCCTGCACAGCAGATACTGCAAATCAGAGCTTGTCCTGCCTTGAAGGTAAAAAGTCCTTGAACAAAAAAAAAAAAAAACTTTGCAAGGAAGGAACCTCAGCTCTGTCCTCATGTATCATTCCTTAGTGTCATCAAACATGCTAGAGATTTACCATATTAAGATTTGTGAAGAAAAGTAATTTCTATAAATTTGCTTCATATGTAACTTACACATCATAACTCAATGACCCTCTACCCAAAGGTAGAGGCTATGACTGCATTGGCCATGTAGAGATTCTCACACCTTTTGACACTTGTGCCAGACTTCAGATCTGCGAGCTAGCTTTTGCAGTCCTATACAGCTAGCCATAACGGTGTTCTAACATACTCGTAATGCCCAGCTCTATTGCTCTTAAATACATATTTTCTACTTTATCTCTTAATTCCCATCTCATGTGACTTCAATATACTTTCATATATATATTTTATAAATTATGCACACAAACATAATTACGCAATGTGTGATTACACAATAACCGAAAGGCAAAATAATTTGGAAACGTATGCTTAAATAGAGAAACTTCTTTTCCTAAGAAAAACATATTCCAAAACAACTTGCAATTAGAAGTAAAATGAATAAATATATATATATATACACAGAAGTTCTAAATCCTAAGTACTCCAGCAGAAGTCCTGGAGTAAAATAAACAGAGGTACAGGAGACCAGAAATTGTAACAAGAAATAGGAGACAATGTGATCCTGTAATAAAAAAGGTAAATCTCATTCAGATGTATTCAGAACAGCGTCATAATGCTAGACTATTGAGCTGCCAGAGGTGTCTCAGCTGAAATACAACGTTCAGTTTTATCTACAGCACTTTTAAGATACAGGCAGACAGAAAACACTCAGAGGAAAAAAGCAAGAAGAAGAAGAAAACATGAAATACGATAAGATTGAGTGATACAAGTTTCTTTAATCTAGACTGACAGGAGATGCGATAACAAACATGTAATAGAGCATCAGATGATCAGCTGTTCCCTAGTCCATCAATGACAGGAAATAAGATCTATGTTGGGGAAAAAATATATCATAATATGTAAAGCAGTGCAACAGATGATTGAGCAGATCTGTGAAATCTTTACCCCTGAACTTCAGGCACAGTATAAGTATATAGCAATAATAAACTGTCTATCTAATCCCTTCTAAGAATGGGAGAATGTCTCAGAAAAGATCCTACCAAATTCCCTTCTAGGCTTGCCTTTCTGTGATTGTATTACACAGAATTTATCTGGTAACCTTGTAGTTTCAACAAAACATGTAAGATTATGCTGAGGAAAATCCTGAATTCTAGAAACAAAGTAATGCTAAATCATTTTTATATTTACTCTGTTGACTAGATATAATTCCAATTCTTCTGTATACACAATCAAACCATACTGCACGTTTTTCCTTTCAGTGATTATTTCTCCTTTTGTACATTTTAACCTATTTTAACCCTTAAAATTATTATATTAATGCTGTAATAAAATGCAGTAACTGCATGCCTATATACTTAAATATAGAATATCTGGTGGGAAAGAATATATATATAATTTTTAGTTTGCATGTCAGCCCACAAGCCTTTATTCACATGAGAATATGGAAATTAATAAAACAACTTCCAATTTTAAACTTTAATTTGGCTACTTTCTCGTGAAGAAAATGAGAGAGTCACAGGTTATAACCACGATTTCAGAGTTTTTAATAAAAGTTGGTTGGTTGGGAGCAGCAGAAGTTCCTTTGGCAGTATCATTTACAATTTCTTTGAAACCTCAAAATAGTATGTAATATAACCCACTTAAGAAGATGGTTTTAGCATCAGCCATAAAATAAAAGTAGACACACATCTTCCATGCTCTATTTTTTCAATCTGTATGGCTGCTACTTAAAATGGAGCCTTCAAAGATGGTTTGAAAACAGACTGCTTCATTCTATTTCAAGTACTCTCCCATGAAGTTTTGTGCTGCTTACAGCATGAACAAATCCATTAAATTAGAATAGGTTGAATTTTAAGGCTCCGCTGCAAGTAACTGCTTCACCCTGCTTCTTGGCATTATAATAAATAATAAAAAAATATTATATATTATTATATATACAGTATGTACTATATAATATTATATAATAATAAAATAAATTATTAAAATAAATAGCCTAATTGTTTTTATTATAATGCATAAATATACGTTTTCTTTTGCACATGCAATTCCTTCTCCGCCCTTTCTGTTCGACATGTAAACAAAGATGGAAGGGAAATCTGCTAAGTAATAAACCCAGAGTATTAACAAATCCAGTGTGTTGCAGAGCAAAGTCTGATTCTCCTGAAGACTGCTAATAAATCAATCAATTTTCATTTAAGCCTGACAGAGGTTTGGTTATAACACTGTCACTGTCCACAGATGTGGTCAAATTCTCTCCAAGTTTCCTGGTCAACAAGGCCAAGTCTTGATTATTTTTAACTAGGTCTTGCTAAAGTGAGTAGAACTGGCACCCTGTAACAAAAATGTTTGAAAAAATCATGTTATCTTGTCAACCAGGCCATTAATTTTCCTCATCAAGTTTTAAGAGAGACTATTCAGGTTATTGATTATGGCCCCAGTCCTACAAGCAGAATTGCTAGTACTGTCATGCTGGCTTCATGGGATCTTGTCTGTCAGATGGTTGCATCTCCTTTCATGCATTCTTGCACACTCACCCTGCTTTAAAGCTACAAACCCCAAACCAGTTATCTGCACAAGAAAGGAAGTGCCACACGCTAACATAACACTGCACTAATCCTAATCCTTTAACAGAGTACTGTCCTATCATCTAAACACAGCGAGTTGTTTTTTTCCAAAGGAGTAATTTTAGTAAAAGTTGCAAAGCTTTCTGCAAGGTCACTGCTCATTTAATTTCTCATGGACTCTTTTAAAAATTGTTGTTAACATCCATTTGAAAATTAATACTTATACGCTTAAGCATACTTTTCTGCTTTCATTTTTTTTTTTTTTTTTTTTTTTTTTGCTAGAGTATGTTTATACTCAGAATGTTTTCTTCCTCAGTCTCCTATTTTCCTGTTCACTGAATCAGGAATACTGGGTGTTTCTGATGATTTCACGGAGAATATATGGAACTAATTACAGAACACAGACATCAAAAACTGTGGTTTTCTAAGCTTTAATTAACTGCGGTTTCATGGGCTGCTATTCATCACAACCTAGGAAGTGGTTCAATGTGGGGTTTATTATCAGTTTAAATAGTCAAAGTGTGAAGCATTGATTCCACCTGAATTTTCCAGCTCATAAAAAACATGGTTTTCTGTGAACTGCAGACATTGTTTACATTCTGTTGAATCCAACATTACATAAAGTCATTTATTGCATTAGCGTACCAGACTGAAAGATCTGGTGAGATCTTTCTAACCACAAGATATCTGTTGATCCACACCGAAAGTGTGCCTCAAAGCCATATGATCACAAAGGTTGAGACCAAACCTTTTCTCTACACGTATCGCTTGAATGCTTGACAGAACTGTTTCAGATATAAGACAAATAAGAATATAAATTAAAATGACAGTAAAAAGGCATGTTTTAGAGGTACTGCAGGTGGGATTCCTTCCACATGACCTGCAAACTGAAGCCCCATGAAATGATCTGTTTGTTTAGATAACAGAAACCAATTCTGAAGGTTCTCAATACCAAAAATGGCATGTAATTGTGACGTACTGCAAAAATTATACTTAAGAAGCAATGTCAAACAAGTCAGCTAAATTGACTACAATGACTACTGTGCTTTGCTGAAGAGTCAATCTACTACTTGGAGAAAATCTTTTCTCTGTAAACAGTCATATAGGTAAGACACCTGCTTTCTGAGGTGCTGTTATCATCATGTTCTTAGCTTTCTCCATTATATACTCATAGAACCACAGAATGGTTTGAGTTTGAAGGGACCATAAAGCCCACCCAGTTCCATCCCCTGCCATGGGCAGGGACACCTCCCACCAGACCAGGTTGCCCAAAGCCCCATCCAGCCTGGCCTTGAGCACCTGCAGGGATGGGGCATCCACAGCTTCTCTGGACAGCCTGTGCCAGGGCCTCACCACCCTCTGAGTGAAGAATCTCTCCCCAATAACTAATCTAAATATTACCTAAATATACAACTTAATTTAAAACAGTTTTTTATCTTTATCTGTGCAGTCCCACTGGACAAACATGATGATTTGCATGAACGAAAATTAGTAATAGGATATGTCAGTATAATCCACTTGGGGAATGGGAGAAGAAGAATTGTCATTTCAAGTACATCACTATAAACTTAATAAAATTTGACTGAATTCATATGGATTAAAAATTTCCTCTCTAAAACTATACTCGAGTTTAAAAGTCAGAAGAGAACATTTTGCTATTTGAAGTTATATTGTCTGCTCAAACAATAAGGATGTGGATTACCTTAACATGAATTGTGTTATAAAAGAATTCTGAGAAAAACAAAGATGTTTTAATAAGCAACACAAGTACATATTGACATATCTTTTTTGTTCTTTTTTTTTCCTATAGAAAGTACTCTATCAGTATTCTCACAGAAAACTAGTCCAGTATGAAATTTAAGATAAACACTGATTGTGATCTCAGCATTAATGATATCATTATGCTATCATCAATGCTATCCTTAACACAATTTCCATCAAAGTTAAATTTGTCCTGGTAATCTTTACTTCACTGCTGAAACTGCTCCATGATGCGTAATTCACTCACTCAGAAATTTAGAGGAATAGGTAGCAACAGTGAAATTAGATCTCCGTGGACAGAACATTATTCTCAATTTAATAAACACATACAGAGAGAGACAATTATTTGCCAATGAATTAATTGGTATATATTTTTAAATTAATCGATTTATACTTGGATAGAATAGCCATTGCTTTGATGATGTGGTCACTACTTTTCTGAGTCCAATACCTAATATTTCCTGTTGAGGGCAATGGGATCTGTTTGTTTGAAAATCTGTCTGTTAGCAGTCACGCTATCTGTACAACAGAAAAGAGCTAATCAAAACATCCACAGATTTCAAAAGCTGTGGATGAAAAGGGTAACATTATCTATTATTGCAATTTGAACTGTGAGCTTATCACTAGATGAATAGAAATAATGAACATCAAATTTACATGCAATAATAAAACCAAAGATGACACACTGTTAAAATAATGCTAAAGTAATTTTTTTTCCTCCCTAACAAAAACTAGGGGAATGTCATTTGTACTGAATGATCCAACAATGACAATCTGGCCAGTTTTCCCTCCTTAGGCAACTTGACCATAATTTTCACTTTCTCCTTGAAACCTCAATATCTAGCAGCCAAAAAAGCTGCCAACCTTTTCTGAAGCAGAAAATATCAGTGGAAGTGCAATGAAGCAGCGACCTATTACACGTGGTGTTCTGTGTCCAGTAACAGCCTGCAACAGATTCAGAATATAAAATATCACAGAATCACAGAACTGTAGGGGTTGGAAGGGACCTCAAAAGATCATTGGATCCAACCCCCATGCCAAAACAAGTTCCTTAGAGCAGGCTGCCCAGGTAAGCGTCCAGATATATCCAGATATATCCATAATGAAAAGTTCACATGTTGCACCTAAGCTGTGGTCCTTCCCTGCTTCTCTTTGCAAGCTCTCTGGTTGCTAGATTAGGGCAGTGATATTTGTAAGTGTTTGATTAAAGAAACAAACATGTCTTCATAAGAACTATTTCATAAGAAAATATACTCTCACACTATTATGGAATTGGATTTAAAGAGAAATTAAGAATGGAATGTGGTATTTTTTCTTAAAACTATATTGTTTAAATGATTTGCCTCTGTTTTCAGATTTTTATGATGACATCCCCTTATTATTTTGCCACTCCTCCAAGCATTAACCATGAAATTTAGACCAGACCCTACCTACAAATTATCCACTGGCATTTCTGTATAACACTAGTTTTGTACAGCATCACTTCGTACAGCTTAAGTCATAATGCTCCGCTGGCATGATTGTTTTTTAAATTATCATCACTTTTTTTTTGTAAACAGCCTGAAGAGCAAAGGTGGTGTTTCTGTTCCTACTCAGACAACTTCTAATTTATTGACCTCCTGAATTCCCCTATAATTTTTAAGCACTTGTGGGTAATGAAATAACAAACATTATTATGGAAATGTTTTTATTATTATTAAACAGCATGACAACTCTTTTTTCCAAATTAAAGAAACACCTTCCTAATACAGTTTTTAAAAATACTAGGTGCACTAGTAAGAGATTAATAGTTCATAGAAATGGAGGTAGGAAAAGACAAAAAAAAGAAAGTTTTTGCTTAAAACAATAGTCAACAACCACAATCTCAAACTAATCACAAAAGACTCTGCAATTGTATCCATTATCTAAATGAAAATCTAAAAAAAAAAAAAAAAAAAACCCACCTCATTTACTAGCACTGTTACAAACAAATATTAGAGTTTTCTTTACTCATTTTTAATATTAATTCTAAGCAAATGTATAAATAAATCCTTAACTACATATGGGCATAAGCATGTAACTTGCAAAAGTAAAAGGTGAATTTCCTTTGCTCTTCCCTAACAACATTGCCTCAAAAGTGTTCTTAAACTGCAAATTAAGTGGGGGTATAATACTGCTCTGCAGAAGATGACCAGAACAATTTGGTTTACTACAGCAGAGCAGAAGGCTGCCTGAAGAGTGCTTTGCCTCCATACAGTGGACTTCACACAAGGCTCAGCTTCACCTTCCTATCCCCTCTACCAGATGTGCAGGTGTGGCCCTTAAGCTATAGTACTTTTAGATGCATTTTGTTAGAAAATTAATAAATTACTTTCAAATTGTTTATCATTTTTCATCCATCTAAATATTTAGTTCTAAAACTAACTCAACTTTTTATTCTTAATGACAATTGGGAATATAATTGAAAAAACACTTGACAAATTTTCTTTTTTCTTTGTACTGCTGATTTCACCATCTGTCTTTAGTTCATGGTGAAAAGCTGGGCTGTATTCTGAAGTCTTTTATAGCAGCAAAGTGCTGGTTTCAAAGTTATGAACCTTAACTCTACATTTTTATTGCATCAAGAGACATACTTCTATTTTAGAGCACCTAATTGCTAGTTTTCTTTTTTTTTCCACATGAAACGTGCCTATGACTTTCTTAAGAAGAAAGGCAATTAAAAAAAGTAAGTACAGTATTTAAAGTTACATATATGGACAGACTGTGAACAAGAAGAGAACGATTAGAGAATTTACTTTGACTAAAATACATGAATTCCAAACCAAAAAAGCATTACACAGATGACTCAAGAACTGTAAGTATTTTATTATTAACCTTTGATTACCCAGAACACCTCACATTGAAAAACCTGAAGGCAACCACGTTCAGTAAAGTTCAGTAGATCAGAGTGATTTTTAAAAGATAAGCAAGGGCAACCCTATTAACAGCTTATGTATTAAAATCCTACATATATGTGGCTAACTGCCCTGACAGCTAGCACATTTTAACATTGTGGTATTTGGCCCTTTCTTCCCAAAGAAATACAGGTGACTGAATGACCTTGATAACTCAGGTCAACTCAGTCATCTTACTCTCCTTGGCTACCTAGTCAGTTCAGTCTTGGCAGGGAAGTCTTGGGTCAGTTGCACAGAATTAGCAGAATTTGTATCCAAAACAATTTTAGAGGTTTTGGAGTTTTGATTTTTTTTATATATTTATATATATATATATATATATATATATTTTTACATTCCCACACATATATGATACGTAAATGATCTTCTCAGTAAAGATCCAAACTACAATGCATTGGAAATGTCCCACTGACAGATTTAGACTGTTTCTTTTGACACAAAAATAGTTTAAGTAGACCTACTGAAAACAAAACATTTGAAAATTCAATTCTTCAACTGTATTCACGACACCAACCATTCACCAAACCACAAAAATATGGACTTCTAACAAAATTACCGTAGCATAGCATCTGCCTTGCTAAAGACTGTCAGGTCGTTCAAAAGCTATTTGCCGTGCTACTAGAAGAGCACTTTGAACTACAGAGCTCCCCTGAGAAACTTTCAAGCTAAGTGCTACCAGAAGACACCAGGGCTACGTACTAGACAATAAAGCATCGGGTTGATTTAAATGTGTGCATCACTACACTGAAATTCCCCTGATCACTTAGCAAACAACTGTAATGAGACCTGAGAACTGTTGCACATGGTGCCAGGGCAGAGTTATGGAGTTTCCCCATGGTATCCTTTTGCAGCTGAGAGAGAAGGGCTATTAGGAAATACCAACTCCACACTTTCTGTAGGGTTATATGCAAGATTTCTTCCAAAGGGTGTGCCATCTGCTTTCATACATCCATTTGTCAAGTGCCATTAAGCCAGGTCTTTCATGCACTAAATTGCTCCCTTCAGTTTGAAGCCTAGCAGTTTAGTTCTCCTTGTAAATGATTCTTAGCATTTTTCTTCCTAAGATTTATTGCCTAGTTCAAAACTAGAGTGAAATGAATACTCAAGCAGCCTGAGCCCCTGGAAATGTCTTTTGCCAAACAGAAATTGCCCTCTGTTCTCATGTGCAAGGTTTTTGCTTGTTTCCATTTTTTAAGCAATTAAAGTTCTTCGTCAATGTGTACCAGCTATCAGCAGTCAACATGGAAACAACCCTCCTGAATTCTTTCTCCACCACCCTAATCAGAAATAATTGAAAGAACAGATTCAACAGCTTTGTGATTATCTAGACTTTCCCATGAAAACAAAACCAAAAACTTTTCAACAAATATCCTGGCTTCTTCAGCTAAGCCTTTCATCATCATCATTAAAAAAAAGTTTTGAGCACTTATGCGAAGCTAACAAATGACAGCTCATAATCCCCATCTGTAACACCAGAGGCCAGGTACTGCAAAGACAAGACAGGTGCAAATTTTGGTATTCCCATAGTGCTTATTATCTATTCCTTTTTAGAAAGGAAATGATTTCTCTTAACGCCACCACCAATACCCCACATTAATCTTTCCTCAAGCAAACTCCCACCCTGAAGCTACTACACAGTGCTATTACCCTGTCAAGAATTTTTATCCTGAATATAAAGAGATGCTTCTGCCAGTCCATGGTGTTAGACTGTGCAGTCATCTACAAAAACACCTCCATTATTCCATTTTTTAGCTTGTAATTCTGAAATTACTAAGGGTCCTTTCAGATCTGATAGTAAAAAAGTAAATAATAGTAAATAATAATAGTAAAGATAGTAAAATGGATAGGGACATGTCATTGAACGTAACTAAAATAGCAAAACTGAAAATGATGGTGCTGCCTGAAACCTAGTATGAAGAGTACATTTGCTCACCTTTTTTCCACTATCAAGCGTATCAGGCACAACATCTCAGTATTTGAAACCATAAAAAAATCTAGGACTGTGCTAATTACACAGGGGATTACTTTGAAAATAGGACAGAATCACTTTGGTTTGGGATTTGTAGAGAAGCCATCTGCATGCTTTCTCCAAAAGCTGTGAATAACATATTGATCTTGGAAATTGGAAAAGGGATAGTCAACTAGACAATTGCATAATGCTTGGAACATAAATACATATATATGTATATAAATACAGATAAAATTACCCCAGGAGGGAAGAAAAAAAAAAAAAAGAGAGAAAAGAAACACCCAAATGCTAATGAAAAACATCAGAGCTTTTTTGCTTGTTTGTTTGTATCAGTTAGTATAATGGAGCCATTTTTCTCATTAAGAACACAATCAGAAATGGCAAAATGAGATGAATGACAACCATTTATTTATTTTTAAATTTTCAGTTTTGATGTTTAACTGTGTTTTACCCCAGGCACACAATCTCATACCCAGAGTCCATACTCAGGACTACAATGGTTGAAAATTATCTTCATTATTGATGTGTTCCTTGTTTATTAGCAGGTGCAAACATCATTGTCTATTAAGTCAAGTTGAATGATACAAGTAACACCAAAGGTAAGTGCTACGGTAATCCACAAGGCTGGTATCTTCCCCAAGCCCATCTTCTCCATGTTCATGTATTCTATTCCTTGCATCATTACTGCAGACTAGATTTTCCATATTAGTATCTTTCCTAGATTAATATACAAATTATTATTAGTATTTCTGCTTTCTCATCAGTTGGCAAAATATAGTTCTTTCAGATCATTCCCGAACAGAAATAATATTAAGATCCTGCAAACACTAGTCAGACCGCTCCCAGAGTCATCAAATTCCAGTAGAATTTTGAATTGTCGCTTTGGAAGAAACACAAACATTCCTCTTTCTACCTTTAACTTGTCTTTCAGACTTTTTGATATAAAACAAGGAAAAAAAAAAAAAGCACACAAGCAGAACATATATGCAAGATTACTTGTAGAATACCACAATAAACTAAATGATAAACCATGTAAAATATGTATTTTCAAATTAATTAATTATGGATGCATCAGCTTGATTGAAATACTAAGAGAAACCCTCCAAATTTTCCAAAAGTTTGCAATTAATGAAAATAATCACTGTCAATAATAAATATTTATTACTAAACGCAAGTCTAATAAAAGCCCTTAGCAGCTTATAGACATGAAAGACAAAAGATACCATCACGAATCTGAAATACTTTTCCAATCTATTTCCAAAATTTTTCAACACCTTAGGGCACTTAAGGAGGTGAAAGAGTGTTTGCACTGAGCTGTCCTAGTAACTGCTTTATTTTTTTTTATGGTGTCCATGTGACAAAATGAGATATAGTCACAAGGAAACATGACATTATGATTTTATTCGAAAATACCCTTCAAAGGTTCTTTCTACTTCAAAGTTTTCTTTTCCTTTCATTGTAGCCACATGGATAATAGCCATCTTAATTTGTGTACTCTTTGTAGTTTTTTGATTTACATGAACTGAACCTGAAGTATGTCTCTATCTATGTATTTGTGGGTAATCTTTAATATCCCACATTAAAAAAAAAAAAAAAAAAAAAAAAAGTAACGGGAATTATTTAGTCCTCAGCACAAACCTAATGCAAAACGAAATCCTCAAGGAAAGAATTAGTACAAAAACCTCTCTGACTGGCAACACATCATTCTTTGCCACACACAAAAATTAAATGACTGAATTTGCAAACTTGAGCATCTTTAGGAGTTTATTGATTTATCTGGGTTTAGGTTTCACTGTATGTAATGAGTGGAAACTCTGAACGCAGAATTTTTTTTAAAAAGTCCTTCCCAACATATGAAGGATTTTCACAGTTCCTTTTCACTTCATGTGGCATTCCAATGTGCTAAATAATACTTAGATACTCTCCTGCTGCTTCGTGCAACCTTGGTTTAAACAACCCTGAAATCATGCTATTTCTCTTCCAGATACTTTTGATTTCTTCTTGAGAAAGTGCAGCTAAAGCCCTTCCTTCACCTTTGTTTAGGAGATCAACACGTCCTTTGTGATGTTTCTGGATGGATTTTCCGTTATTGCAGCCAGGGTTAGGCCTCTCTTGGGCTTTGGTCCTGACATGTGAGATACACGTCTGATATCTCTGGAATCTGTGGGCTTTTCAAAGGAAGCGAATGCTAGGTAAGAGCTTTCTTTTTTCTCTTCTTAGTATGCACTTTTTTCTGTTAGTATTTGAATTTTATTTGCATTTTTTCATTAAACAAGCTCAACTTAAAAAGTTTCCACAAAGAAAACTAACATGCTCAACATCAAAAAAAAAATCAAAGCTTAGCTAATTTGGATGAAATAGAGGAACAATTATTAGATGACCTTAAACAGATTATCTGCATAATATTAATCTTAAGTATTACTGTTAATAGCAAGAGCACTACTAACACCATCTCTTCATCAAAGAAAAAAGAAAAAAAATCTCTTGGATTGAAATCCAGGTAGCCATACAGGTACTGCACCAAAATCCCAGAACACCTGCCAAATCACTTTTAAACAAGGTCAGCCATTTAAGACCCTTCTCGGATTTTGCTCTTCATCTTCACTTGCATAGAAGAGGGTTAAGTCTGTTCTTAGCAAAGATCTTTGGCAAGATCTTTCATGACAAATGACATGCTACCATATGCCAAAAAAGAAAGGGGAATATAGTCACCCCCAGCTTCAACTTTAACTGGAGCTGCTTTGTTCTGAGTGCCCTGAATAATTAATAACTACTTTGGCAATCAGTCATGCATTCCTTAATGGCACCTCAGGCATCAAGTATCCCATTCACCCGCTCCCCCAAGTAACAATGGGCTTTATTACATCAAGTTTTCTATGCCAAACTTGTAACTGACATAATTTAAACTAAACAAGTCACTAGGAAGACTGAAGCTCCAACACATTGTAGGAGTTCATAAGGTTTCCCTCAATTGCATGTAGCTACTATATGGGTTAGAGTTGTAACTGGGGGCAAGTGAGGAGAGGAAAACAAATGAAATACGGATTACTTTTTGCAGTAAATTTCTAGGAGGTTTTGGTGCCAAATACACGACTTTTAATAAATGCATAGCTGAACAGTCAAAATGCAGAACAACCACTAAGAAGCCCCTAGTGAATAATGCAGCTCACCAGTAAGCGCTGACTAAGTGACAGGGCATAGCATGAAAAGAGTGCCTAAGAATAACAGTCGTGTCGAAAGTAGCAGGAGAAATTTAGATTAACACAAGCTAAATTTTCATAGCGGAAAAAAAGCCTTTTCAACACTTCCTTTCACTTTACAGTATTCCAGACTAAATGAACTTGCAGCTATAGAACAAACAGAGCTAACCAAAATTGCAGAACATTCTTCTAAATGCACCCAGACTACACAATTTAAGTTGGAAGAAATTCAAATAATTAACCTGCAGTTATCTAGACCCTCAAGAAATCTTCATGATCTTCTCAGGAAACATACTGCTTGTATACAGTATATGCACTGCTTTTAAGTGCTGCCTTATAATCCTGTGTTAAACTACCCTGTAAAATGATGTTGCATCTAACAGCATCAGAACTGCTGGGAGTCCTTTTGAGAGGCTAAATCCTAAAAGTAAGGTAACCAGATCAATAGCCATTCTCCCCCTACTTATTCATCATGTGAAAAGTTCGTTTGAAATATAATATACAAAGTAAATATATATATATACGATAAATTACAGGAGATTTAAACAAAGCCATTCCTCTTGCTCTTTAAAAGACCTGAAAATGTGTCCGGTGCCCCTCTCTGTGTGTGGCCTCCAAATACAGAAACAAGCTTGCACTGTTTTATTTCAGTTTTGCTTCATTTCTCCCCAAACAATCTCTCATTGCTAGTCTACCAGGCATCTACCCCTCCCCCTTTCTTTTAAAAAATTAAAAAAAAAAAAATTAACTGTTTAGGACCAAGTTATATAAGTGAATTACTAAGCAAATCAGATGTTTTGCAATCATTATTTACAATTTACACTTATTCCTATAGCTGACAATTGTAAATTTTGATTTATCTTGAACAGTAGGATGATACAACCTTACAATTTTAAGGAAAACACAACTTTCACTTTTCAATTGTTCTACATACAAGAAGCAGAAGATCTAATCCTGAAACTTATGAATACAGACTGCATTTACAAGCCAGATAGTTAATTATGCAACCAGAAATGTGAAATTGTATTTTGTATGGCTTATTAAAACAGAACTTTTCATGAAAAATCTCTCCATTAAAGAGATTGGGAAATTAATTCTCACAAACCTGTTGTTATACCGTGTATTTTGAAGCTGGCTTTGAATTCCTGTGACAGGAAAGGGGCTGCTCTTGCCTGATACATATGTTAGATAGAAAATAGCTTGATTTCTGTAATAGTTTGTATGTGTACTTCTTATGCATATAAACTTTATTATTGGAGGAAAAGAGGGATTAAAAAAATGCATCCTACAATCTCAGCTTATTTTGTCTACTGAATAAATGTTCAGCATTAATGATCTAAATATTTTGAATTATTAAAATTGTTTTGAATTGTTGATAACTTAAATCGTAGAATCATTTATGTTGGAAAAGACCTCTAAGATCACCATATTCAACTGTTAACCTAGCACTGCCATGTCTACCACTAAACCATGTCCCTCAGCACCACACCTGCATGTCTTCTGAATACCTCCAGAGACAGTGACTCAACCACTTCCCTGGGCAGCCTGTTCCAATACTTCACAACCCTTTCAGTGAAGAAATTTTTCCTAATATCCAACCTAAAGTTCTCTTGGCGCAACTTGAGGCCAAACTTGAAGATAATTATACTTGCATTTTGGTATTTCTAGGTGCATTTGTTTAATCCATTCCACAAAAATTGGAACACAGGTAAATCAGATAGACACGTAGCAAATAGGATGTAATACTGGAGGGCATCTACAATGAAATCTGGCCTCAGCCCACACAAAGCATCTATTTAGGGCTTTTCTTTTACCATTTTCTGAAAGCAACATATTTATTACCTTCTGCCCTCTGGTATAAAGAGAGCTTAAACCCAGCCATACTCCAAGCTGGTTTGCATGCCGACTGACATTTTATTTAATTTCAAAATTCATCATCAATCAGTCATACTATTCTACTAACAAAAGTGTCCAACTCACAAAAGAGATAATAATGCAAATCAAGCCCTTAATTATTTCAGGGATAATACTTAGTTAGGCCTAAATATTTACAAATACTTACAGGAATACAACAAGAAATAGCATGTACATATACTACTACACTTCACTTACACCATCAGTATGCTAAATGTATCCTCTATAAGCTTATGTATTATTGAATAAATGCACAGAATTATTCTATGCTTCTTCTCCATAACTGAAGTTTTGCAAAGAAGGAAAAGAGGGGAAAATGCAAAATGGCAAAGGCAGTAAGCAAGCCAAATGCATCAAGTGATGCACATGTCAGTAAGGTTAGAACATGGATTCTTTTGATCAATTTTTTATTGAGTTTGCAGATATTTCCGACCAACCAAATACCACAAACCACAAGATGATTTAGGAGATTCACAAAGTGAATTATGAGGAATTTAAAAATATTCTTCACTCTCATTAAATACAGAACATCTATTCTGTAAAAACATGTCAACTCCTGTTCCACTGCATCCTGATGCTTCAGAACATTATCTCATCCTCAAAAATCTATAAACATTGCTTTGCTATCAGAGATCTTTTACTTTTTTCTTTTCCCACCAAGTGACAAAACTGCTGACAGTTAAAATACCCATATTTTAGACAGCGACTAGTGTTTAGTACCTGTGAGTTACAAGTGTTAACCAACATGCAAGAGAAATATAAAGTACATTTTTAAGGAAAAATGCAGTGGAAATTGAGTACTATGCATTTTTTACTTTGTCACTATAGTAAAACAATTCAGGAAAACAACGTTTTTGTTTTTGAAATAAGTATAATCATTTGGCTGAGTATGAAGCAGCTGACTAACAAGAACATTAATTCCTTCAATCTTCTTTGTAACTTCCCAATTCCCTTTAAGTGTCATGCAGCTGATTTTTCTGATGCTGATTTTTCTTCTTCTCAAAGCAAAAAAAAAAAAAAAAAAAAAAAAAAGTGGCTTTTTCACAGTACTGTATTAGGAATGCAAACATTTTATTCAAGTTTCCACATAAACAACCAAGCCCACAACTTCCCAGACCAAAGCCATCTGAGAGGAACCACAAGAACTCTCGGTTAGTTAAAAGGCAGAAACAAAATGTACAATTCTGGAAGACAGATTATTCATTATTGTTATTATTGAGAAATAAACAGCAATTAATCCTAAACTTTGCAAAGAATCTTTTGAGCTACCACTTCAAAGATTTTGTTTTCCTGAAATGCTCCAATCCTGAAACATGTTACTTACTGGCACAAGAAGTGTATAATGGATGCAGAATCCAGGTTGAGAAGGAAAATATTCATCAGACACAAATCTTATTCTGATCTGGTTTCCTTTGGAGATTTGTCTGCTTGGCACACTACTGGAACCACACCAGCGCCCTAAAACAGTGCCATCACTAGGCTCTTCAACTTCTACAAAGTCATACCTGAACAGAAAAGAAAATTACATGTTTATTTACTGGTAAATTTCTATAAACTTCCTCTTTTAATAAACAAACTGACTGCAGCTTGCATTTTTATTATTTTTTTTAATGAAACAAGTATGGTATCAAAGCCAGCTATTTTAAATGTAGCTTCCAAGTTGCCACTGGCTTAAATACATAATAAAATCATGCAGTGAGGTTAAAAAAATAAGAGCTAAGTTAGCATTTTGAACAGACCATGAGTACGATTGCTTGTTCCTTTTATGGGAAACAATTACAATATACAGGATAGAACGAAGGGAGAATGAAGTCAGAGAAAAAACTTAAATTGCTTAAGCCTGGCACAGTAATTCATACTGCAATATCACTAGAAATATACTGCATGTTACCAGGGAAAATTCAGTGGCTTTTTGGTACTGAAACCTTGCCCTCTTGTAATAGCAGTGGTGAGCAGGCTCCAGGAGGTTAAGGTGGTTTAGGGAAACTTGGAAGAACATTTCAGGCTTACGCATATCCCAGTGAGACGTTTGTGAAGCAAAGACCTAAATGTACCATGTGTCAAAAAGAACCTGCTATTTTGGTACTACTGACAAGAGATATATGGGTTGGGAGCTTTAAAAGAATAAAACGTACACGGTTTGATTTAGTTTCATTGGTTTTTAACGTGTGGTCTGGGTATCCCTGGGGATCCGTGAACTTCAAATAGCTCCATGAAAGGTAAGTAAGAAACGCCAGTCAGTTGTCATCCATAAGCTTAAATATGCCCCGCAAAGGTCCTCGCTTCCACTGCAGAATGTTTAGGGGCTTCTCAAGTCATAAAAACACTGAAAGCCACTGCTCTAGAAGGCATGTCTGGTTTTAATATTTTAACCTGTTTCATGTCAGTTCCCCAGCTGCCTACTGACAGAATAAACAGTAGGAATTTCAGTCACTTTTCCCCTGCTGGAGCTTGAAAAGCTCTGAGCCGCAGCACTCGGGGAGGCTGAGAAAGACGGGAGAGTGTTGGTGAGAGCGCAGCTGGCTTTGGGAAGGCCACCGCCGCCGCTGCCCCACTGTGGCCTGCTCGGGGGAAGCCTCCCCGTCTGTGGGGCTGCTGCGCTCTCTTTCAGGTCCTGCCATGCAGTGAGGACACCTCTCACCAAAAACTAAACTGATACATATCCCTCGGTCCTTTCCGAGGGTACAGACAGACCTACTTCTGATGACAGCAAATATCCACGTTCTGAAAAGGAAAACACACACACACACTGCCAAACACGTCAAGCAATATTTAACATGAAAATTATTACCTCAAACATTTGCTATTGAAGCTTTTTTCTGGATTTTTTTTCCGTAAAGCTAATCTTTATAATGATTCCCAGTTCCCTAGTTAGACAGCAGGCAATAAATTCTTCTGTTGCATGTTTGTGCAAGACTGACTTGCACATTTATTATCTCCATTTAAAGGACCACTATTTTTTCCACTTAATTAGAAATGAATGCAATGAATATGCTCATTAACTGTGTTCAAAATGTATTACTGCCATGTACCACAGTTTTAAATCTTTGTTTAACTTATGATACTAATTACTTCATCACCATTTTTTTTTCCCCTCAAACAACTAATTCTTTTAACTGATCCGCCACTGTTTTTACTTTATGATCAGCTACACAATGTATTACAAAGGCAACTTGTACATTTAATTGCACTGAGACTTCAGAGTTCACCGTATTTATCAAATTGATCTTGAGCACTGAATTTTATTTTCTAATATCAGGTTACAAAATTTCCAACAATAACCACCTTTTTATTTTTCTCGTTAAAAGTATCAAATAACTCCATCTACTTTTCTGATTTGTAAGGAGTGAATAAGTTAATCATTATGTTTATCAACTTAAGATGTTTGGGGGTTCAGGCATAGCGCAGGTATCAGTGCTGCTACCACAACGTACACAGCACTTTCTGCTGCACCCATTGGTCTAATGGGACCCCTGAAGTAAAAGACAAATTCAAATTCCACAGTTTAAACCCTAATTCAATTAGTTGTGACATAAGTTGGAGGAGATTCTGAAAAACCCAAACAAAATCCAGCTTTCTGAAAAACCCACCAGGTCTAGATAACTCTGTTTCTGTGTTTTTTAACTTCGGTCACTCTCTCCTTCATCTCTGCATGTGGTATTTGTAAGCAATCTGTCTTTTGTAATCAAAATCATTTCCAATGTTTTCAGTGTTATCAGTCCCACCTCGGCTGTGTTGTTTCTCAGTCACCCTCTCCCACCCTACCACCCTTCTGATCCTCAGAAACCCACTTGTTTCCAAGGGATCGATCCAGACGTACTCTCAGCACTTTACAGCACTCACAGGTTCTGCACCCGAGTGTGCACACTTGCCAAAATCCCTGTTTGAGGGATTTACTAAAACCTACTTTATAAGCCAGTCAAACATAACTTTCTCTTGGCAACTTGATACAGTGCATACAGCACTCAGTGGTTTTCAATAATTGTTCCCTTTCTCTGAAGTCTCCCTCAGGACATGTAGAGGATTTATGTATTTTGTTGTTTTGCCTTTTTTGTTTGTTTGTTCAACAAACGGGTTTGGTGCTGTAGACAAAGTTTTTGTTTTCAAAAGCAAAGATGAGATACGAGTACTGGTTTCTTACTTCTGGACACAGATGTAGGCAAATCTTTAGGAACTCAGTCTACATCAACAAAAAAGAGAGACCCTCACACATTTCCTGGACATCGTGACACTGTTAGCCCCTAACTTTATTCCCATCAGTTATCTAGGTTGAACACGCTGCAAGAGCCTGCCAAAAGGATCTTCTGTGCAACTAAGAACTCCTAGCACTGCACATGTTGACTGAAGTTTGAACTTGCTGCAAAACACAAAAATAAAATAATAATAAAAAAAAATAAAGAGATAAAGAGGCTTGGATGCTTTAGTGTTTACAAGACTGCTGTGCACAGTGCTGCGGCTTTGTGTCGCAGGGCTGAAGAGCAGCAGGGACATCACAGCCATCCAAAGTTATCTCCCCATAAAGAGAAGCTTCTCCTCAAAAAGCAAGAAAACCAGGATAAATAATCTAGAATTGGAAAAATTGGAAATACACTTTCTACCTGTAATGGAGTTAAAAAAAGTTTAAATGCATGTTGAAACCAAAAATCATTCTTTTTTTTGTGCAGTGTACAAACCAGAAGACACAACCTTCTTTGGCACAATGACTAAAAAAAATGCTCTTGTGCTGCATCTATGTTCAATACGTTACTCAAATATTAAATTTGAGCAGTCTCATCTCCTTTCCCACGATGAAAGATGCTTTTGCCCTTAGTCACAATGTCGATAATGCCCTCCCGGATATCTGATGCAGAATGTGTATTCCTCTTCCCTAAGGCTGAGATGCTCAGGACCCTGACTTGCATTAAAAACCTGAACAAAACAAATTATTTGAAAAGGACAAAGAAGCAATGTAAGGGGCTCTGAACTTCAATGCCTTTCCAACCAGGAAATATATTTTCCAAGGGAATGTGTTTTCCTCTCCTTTCTCTATTTTTCAGTGGTTTGCACTGTCATTTGCTAAACGTTTTCTGACAGGCTGTTTACCTTGGCTTACAGTTCTGTGACCTTTGCGCAGCCTCCCTCTGCCTTCAGAATCCCACAAATATATCAATGAATGTAAGGTGCAGAACCCACATGGTAAAACATTTTGTCATATCAGTGATACTGGATCTTTCCATCTCTAATAGATGTGCTAGACAAAAATCTAGCACACCCATCAGAACAGCTTGAGAAAAGGGAAATTTATTTTACCTTCCCCATTCGATAAGCACTGACTTCATTTTTTTTTTTTCAATTAAGAAAAAGGAAGTTCATAACAATCCCTGTCATTTTTTTCCCCTGTGGGATGCTGCATTATTTCTATTCCAGTTTGTTTTAAAGCATGTGGAATTTCAAGGCTTTCCTGGTGACAGCAAAACAAAATACCTACCTCAGACTTGGGCCAAAAGCATCCAAGGTATTCTGGCAGTTCACCAGAAACTGTTATTGAACAGAACTTAGACGGTTTATATTTGGGCAGCTTCAGTTTTGGAAACAATGGAAATTACTAAAAACTGTCATCATGAAAATGTTTTTATCTTTTTCCAAACCAAATTTTGTAAGGAAAGTTTCCTCTTCCTCTGCCATTAGTATTTGAAATAATTTTCATTTTTATTGCTGAAATATTTAAATTTCCTATGGAATAGAACTTTTAGTTTCCATCATTCAAGCTAGACTGTATGGCTGTATAGACAGAAGTGTCAAGGTACTGGCAAACCCTCACATGGTCTTCACCTCTTAGATCATTTAAATCACAGCTGCAAGTAATCATACTGTTCTTTGTGAAATAAGAGAAAGAAAGAAAAGCCAAGCATTTAGCTTGAAGTGTTTTTTTTATTATTATATCTATTTTTTAAAGTTTGCCTGCCTCACCTGTAAAAAATTCTGGAAGCCTTCCTCAATCAACTGAGGTCTCCAGTAACACTTTATTGGGAAAATTCATGTTTATTTGGGTGGAAAAGGGAATACTGGGGCATGACAGAGGCACTCAGGTCCATGGTATCTAATTGCAGACCAATCTGTTTAACCAGCCTTGTTGCCCATAGATTGATGCATTGTAAAATCTCCAGCAAAAATGGATGACGAGACATGGAGAATGAAAAGCTCATGATAAAGAGCAGAGAAAATGCAAGGATCCCTAGAAGGAAGAAAGCACGAAAGGATAGTGTTATGCTGGGCCGGAGAAATAAAAGTGGATTTCAGGAAAACTACAAGCCTACAGATGCAGCAGGGGAGTTGCAGTAACCATTCATTCAAGAAGATAAGTTCTTTGCCATTACCCCTGCTGCCTCTCCCTCTGAGGTAGTTTTCCTGAAAGACTGAGGCACAGAAAAACAAGATATATCATGTGAAATAAAAATCAAAATGAGATAAGAAATTAAACAGTTACAGTGCAGGCACTTATCCACTGTTTTTCAATTTCTGTGAGAGGAAATCTTACTTGTAATTTTTTCCTCCGATGTGGCCACACAGTACAACCACCTGCCACCCAAATGGTTATGTACTTCGTTTTCATTCCAAGTGCATTAATTTACTTCATACTGTTTTGTATTTATCGCCAGTACAACATATCCACCTGAAGAACCGTGGACTAGAAAAGACTGGCCCATCAGTCCAGCAAGTCCACCAAGGCACATCAGTCCACCAAGAAGTAAATGTGAAGTTCCTGAAATCACAAACCTCTAAGGGCGCACATCTGTGCAAGTTCACTATTAATATCTCAACTCGCCACCCAGGTGGCAGAGGAAAAAACTCTTCTGGCACAGAAAGCAAAACTTCCAGGAGGAAGGGAAGGGAGAGGGCTCATTGTCTGAAGTGCTGACCCTGTGGCAGCATCGGCAAGTACTCAGAGCAGCTTCAGTAAATCTGATCCCACTCTACACTAACAAAAAATTTTGACTGGGGGCTACTTCAAGCGACAGTAACAACTGTCAGAGACAGAAAAGATGTCAAAACATCAATGACTTGACGTGCAGTAAACTTCCACAGTTGTAACTTCATTTGCTGATCCTACACATACTGTGTTTTAATGGTCACTGTTAAGAAACAGCATACCCAGAAATAATCCAAATAAATAAGTGATGAGGTCAGCTTTTCATTCTGAGAAGATGATGTTTAATTATACACAAGCATCACTTCCAGCCAATATGGCAAATGAGTATATTATATAAAAAACAAGTATCCTGCCATGCCTACATTTTCCATGAAATGAAGATACTCAAGGTATAAACAGAGAACATTTCTAACTGCCATTCACCAAATATGGATTGTAGTTTCTGCGCCAACCTACTCTGAATACATCTATTTTAGAATATGCAGCCCTGTACGCTAGGAAGTGCCTTATGGAAACACAGATTCATTCACAAATGTTACAGGGTTGCCATGGTTCTCTCTAATCTTTCCTCGTACTGATTAGTTACAGCCCGAGGCTCCTACCATAACCGCATAACTCCTTCTGTATCTCTACCTTGTTATTTAGGATACAATAACAAAAAAAAAAAAAAAAAAAAGCAAGCTTAATCCTTAGATTACAGTTTTCTTTCCCTTCATTCACTGTATACACTCATAATCTAAGTGGTTTACATTTAAAATGCTGCAAGCAAAAGGGAAAAACAAGACAGGGTTTAAACCCCATAATTCAACTCTTCTAACAGCTGAATGCTTTTTGCGAAATGAAAAGGATGCACTGGTTGTTTAATTTCAATTAACTGTTGCATAACCACACTCCTGTCTACCAGAAAATGCTTCCATTTTCTGTGGATCTGCTGAAAACTTGGGGCATCGTGTGAAGCTGAGACCCCTACTGTTTGTAGGGTAGCTGAAAGCATGTCCTTGCCCTGATGAATAGCATGCTGGCACACAAACGAATTCAGAGAATAAATCCCGACTGGCACCTACATGCACTGGTAAGCGCTTGAGCGTCTCCAGCTGAAGCACATGAATACCACAGACCAAAGGTAACTTTTGCCTTCTGGGGAGAAAGGGGCATTAACTCTAAACCAAAACAATTCTGTGTTCAGACAGCAACCCTGTAATTATTTAAGCATTTGTTAAACTTGTCATACAGATCAAATATGTACTTTCAGGAATACAGAAACCACAGAATTCAGTCCTAGATAGCCTGTGCCACAACCTAATTTGTGCTGGTGTAACTTTGATTGATAATTTTTTCTCAGTCACTTGAATAACTATCCTAGGATACAGAAGACGACGCTATAATCATGCATATAAAAAGTGGACATAAGAAAGAGAGAAGATGGGTCCCCAACTGTTCTTTTTAAAAGACTGATTGCTGGCTTTCTTAGAAGCTACCACAAACTTCTTTGCATCAAAGACTGACAGGTATTTCCTATGCCGGTCAGGATACGACACGTTCAGCTCTTTAAATAAAGATCATTTGTTCTAAAAAGAGCATGCTATGAGCTGAACAGAAATACAAAACAAACAAAAAAAGTGCATGGAGTTTCATTTCAGCATTAATATTACTATACATCAAAGGCACATTTGGGAAAATTATAGAATACATACACATCGAAACATGTGAATCAGCTTGTAAATGATGCCCTAGACTCCTTACTTATCTTGACCCTCATTGGGAAATGAAGTTTCCACAGGGAATAAAGTCTCCATAAGGTTCAATCACTTAGGGTTATTATGATAACCTCTTTGCAATCTGCCTACAGATTATCCTGTAGCCATCTAAAATACAAGAAATAAAGAAATAAAAATTAAAAAAAAAAAAAATCCACAAACGCAAAGAAGTCACTTGGATTTTTTTTCCTTAGTAATATTTACCTACTATTCCTCTGTAAACCCTAAAGAGTATTCTAGCTTGGGAATCATTTTGGCTTAGTGATCATAAAAATCACATGTTCTTTCTACACAGATTAGTATTTTGTACAAAACCAGCAACACTCGTGGAGCTCATATTTCATATTGACGGTCAATGTCGTAAAGAATTCTTTCCAGTCTACTGTAAGCTTCTACCTGTACTCACACTGTTTACCATAGTCAATGTACCTCTTTCAGCTTCTCTGAACCTATAGTTATGTTTTTATCTTTTTTTTCAAGCAGAGTTTTCAATATTTAGTCTAGTATCCTGAATGGTAATTTTTCGTTTATGGACAACCCTCATATCCTGAAATGCACCTTTGGCTCCAGTCAATCATGTGAAAAATACCGGCTAAGCAATTTCTTAAAAATATTCAGGAGTAAATTTTAGAAAACACCAACAAGGGGGAATTTTAAGCTTGTGGAGATTCTCCCAGGGCAGTGCAGGCAGCACCCCTTCCCTCCAGCACCCCCAGTGACACAGCAGCATTACCCCCCTCTTCCTTTTCCCTCCTTCCTGCCTGCCTCAGTGGAATATCTATGCGTATTTAAATTAAAACACTTACTTCTTTTGTTCGGTGATGCAGTTACATATGGTCTCCTGCCTGCTACAGTAGCACACAGGATTTACCAATCCAGCACAGACCATTTATCACAAAGTCCAATATCCTGCTTCAGGACAGGCTCATAATTGCTACTTGAATAGAAAGTGAAAAATCCCTGTAATGTAACTGAGGAGTTGCAAAATACTGCACAAGGCAGAAAAAACCTGTCCCCAATCCTAGCAGGAGATCAGTTTACACCTAAAGCATGAACGGAGTTTCCTCTCAGTTTGCTTTATACCTACTTATAAGTTAATGGTCATAAAATTATGCAGACCTACTTTTAATCCATCCACAGCATATGAATCAGAGGCTAGTATGAAACAGTATTTCCTAATAATTGCTGCTAGTTTACTGGTCTCCCTACTCCTATGTTAGTGTCAGAAATGGGAAGAGATCTATTTATTTGACCTTGTAAACACCCTAGGACCATAACCATCTATCCTTTTTCAGGATAAGTAATCCTGCTTTTTACACACTCTCTCTCACATGCGTCTTCTCCGATACCCTGACAATCTGACAGCAACAGATTGATGTAAATTGCATTATATATTTGCTGGTGCTGCTCTCTAGCTACAACTTCATTTGAGCAACTTCGTTAAAATGTTGATGCTAGGCAAAGAAGGTGACCACGGTGGGTAGTGAGGGAGTGAGGGAACGAAGAAAACAAAGGGAGGAAGAAATGGGGAGAGGAAGAAAAAAAAAAAAAAAAAAGCTGAGTAACAGGTGAGGAAACAACTGTCTGCCCTGGAATAGGAGAGCAGGAATGCCTGCTATTCCTGCTGATGAGGCAGGATAAAACTGCCCATAAACCTGACAGCGAGCCTACAGGCTTAACCATACTTAGTCTTTCAGTAATCAGTAAAAAAAACTCAGGGAAGGAGCACGTGCTATGCACAAACTGAAATGCTGAGACATTATCCACAGTAACTTCAGCTTTTGCTGCAGGGCCTGACTTTGTAGCTTGCCTTTCTCTGACATCGGGGACTGAGGATAAGGATAAGCACGCTGGGAAGTGCAGGTGGCTGCACGGTGTGCCCCCATCCCCGAGCTCGGGCGGCCACGCAGCGCTCCCAGCGCTCACTTACTTCGATCTATTCACGAGCAGCGGGGAGGGAGCAGGGGAACTCCATCAACAGTAATTGTTCCCAGAGCACCCCAGACAGAAGCAAGACCCGGCAGTGCCACGCTCATTTTCAAAGAAAATAACTTCAGCCCACGCCATCAGAAACAGAGCCAACTACGGTAACGTGAAACAATTTTAGAAGCAATAAATTAGGATTAGGATCGTTTACAAAAATATTTTGATACTGTGGACACAGTTTACTTTATTCAAACAGCTCGCTTGAGATTGAGAGGACCAGGAAGGAATTTTAAGGAGCCTAAAATGTTTTCTAAGTCAATGAGTGTAGTCTCTGGTGTGGAGAAGGAGTAAGGGATTATGTCAACTGCCCACTCGTCAGCAATCACTCTTCTAACACTCATCTGGGCTGTGAAAATAGATTTTAAATTACTTGTGAAATAATAGCCATTATAGGGTCCTGTAGCAATGGCAGATTCTAAAAATGAACACAGGATTTACATTAATGGAGGAAAAATGTGGGTGGGCAAGAATGCCGTGACAGCCCCTAGGTTTGTGCAGCGTGCGCTCCTGATCGTGGCACGCTAGATCCGCTGCCCTCCCATTCAGACCAGGGAAGCACCTTGCTCTAACTCCCTGTGTCTTCATAAGCTTTGATTTGCTTAGAGAGTACAGTTTTGTAGCTATAAACCACTGCTGTTGAACCAAGTTTAGTCTTTCAGAAGCTTAAGAACTGTGTTTTATAGAGTGGTCTCAGTTATACCTGTACTATACTTCAAGTTTTAATCTTCTTTTACTGCCTGCAACGTCTGCTTTGTTACATTTACAAAACTGTTATCACACAAATGGTATCAGGCAACTTTTAATACACAGTAGAGAACCTAAAAGAATACTTATAATTAGAAGCCAAGTTTGGATTACAAAATCTGGTATTATTTTTGTCTTGTGCCATGAGTTTAATCATGATTCTCTTTCCTTTTTATGAATCCATCTACTTCAAGTGTGTGTGGGAAATTGCACTGCAGAGTTTCAGCATGGCAGGATCTAAGGAAAGGCTTCACTCTACCTTGACCAGTCCAGAGCTTCCAGCAACTGCAGCCTCTGCTGGGTACAGTACACACCTCTGCCAGCGTCAACTACTGGCAGTAATTAAACAGCTAAATGGGACCCGCTGAGGGATGAATTACTGTACAAATGATCGCTTAGTAATCAAAGAGACAATTTTTCTGGAACCATGGGAAAGGCAAAAGAAAGGCCTTTCTAAAGTAGATAAATAACAGGAACCACAATTCTGTCCAATGAAAGCAGAATAAGAAACAATTTTCCTTGTATTTTATTTCAGAAATGTGCCTAATCCAGACATACAGAAACAGATCCATTTACTTCTTTTGATGCAGAAAAACACTAATTTTTCTCTTCAAAACATAAGAAAGCAGGATGCACAAGTGTATTGGATTCCTCTGCATTCATTAAATTGAAATTATATTGCTACAATTGAACTCATATGAAAGAAATAACCTCTGCAGTACTAATCTTCTGTCCTTTTATGTAAAAGAACAAGTTTTGGATAAACAAAGAACTCTGGCCCCAAATTAATTTAAGTTCTTAAAAACTTTGATTCCTACAGCCCATTCTCATCCTCCCTTTGAATCAATTCAGCATTTAAGCCTCTCTTGAAATGGTAACACTATTCAGTTGTCTTGCATCATCTGGAACAAGCAACTAAAAATCAACAACAAAAAATCAATCACCAGAGAAATTACTCCATCTTGCCTCAAGTTTCATGGCATTTTCTACACACTGTTCCTAAAATGCCACCTTCCTGCCAGCCGTAAAACCTTTATGTTGCTACCAAAGGCTTCAGCTTACATCACTTGTTTCACAGCAATTCTTTCCTATCAGTATTTCAATTAATCTAAGGCACTCGAATACTAGAACTCATCCTGGCCATTTAAATTATATGACCCTGTTTCAGACTTTGAATAAAAATGATTGACAAGGAATTGTTATGTTGGGGGAAAAAAAAGGGTAAAAAGGAATTGCATATTGAAGAATGGCTATTAATGGAATAGTTCCTAACCAAATGGATCTGAACATAGAACACAGCTACAATGAATTTTAACTTTAGTATGATTTTACTTTTGCTGAACTTGTTATATAGATGATGATGAAGGAGACATTTAAGTATCACAGATAAGTACACTCATCTAAACAGAACCCAGCCCATCTACGTGCATAGAATATCATTAAGCCTAGGTGGCTACAGTGGAACACATTGAAATTCCAAGGCAACAGCAGTAAGAAAAGAGCTTTAAGGACTGATCTTCACTGTAACACATTTGAAGCCTTAGAGATTCTGGGGGGACTCCTCACTGTTCTCTGAATTTTCAAATAGAGGTGGCAGCAGCAATCCCTCCAACCAGCTTAGTGACATGGGTCACCTTAAGCATTGTCTGCACCCATTCCTCTTTAAATACGATTATTTAAAGGTCTTTATCCAGTTGTTCAATGGCAACGTAAACTTTTTACCTACCAAAGGGATAACTTCACCCTCTCAGCATCACAGTTTCTTGAAATAAAAATGTCCACCAGAAGCATTTAAGACCATCAGACAGCAAGGACACATCAAATGCTGAGAGGATGTATTTCATTTGGAATCTATGCTTGATCTTAGCACACGTGCTAAGTTTGTTCTTAGCACATACGTTAATACTGCCTCTGCAATGCTCTCAAAGCACAAACAAATAATATGAGATTTTTTTGTTTTGTTTTGTCCTACCCCCCCACCCCCACCCCCCCCACCCCAGAGGTTCCAGAAGAAAAAAGATGCTGGATTTATTCTTTCATGCACGTGCTCTGTTGATGCAGTTAGTGCTTTCAAGATGTGGGCCAAACAGAAGTGGAACATCAATAATCTTTTTTACTGAATCACCACTGAAGCTGCAGCTATGCATTTCTATTTTACTCTACAGGTTAGATGGAGAGAGAATGTTGTAATCACAAGAAAAGGAAACTCCGTGTGCTCTAAGTTAGTCATTGGGTCGTATATTACATGGAAAGCTCTCTTTAGAAGATTATGTAACAAAATGTTTAGTCCTTTTATTGTGTTTACCATAACTCACCACTGCATAGTATGCATTTGACATAATTTATGTCAAGAAGACAGATAAGCAAATGTTTTCCTTCTTCATAGCCACTGACTATGTCTTCATGTTTCTTCTAAATACACTTGTTTCAGCCTTGTTAGACTGAGCCAAATCTTCAAAATTTTTAACCCTTATCAACACTTTCCTAACATTACATTCAATAGGAACATACAGGATTGTTTAAGCAGTTTGGGTGATGGTTTCTACCAAAGACCTTTGATGTTCCCTGAATGGAAGGGAACAGCTTGGGTGCAGTTTGGTCAAAAGACCTGAAGTGAAGACAAGCAGCTTACAGAAACGTTACGGAAAAAGGAGGTAGTGAATTTATTGCACACGGTTCTGCATCTTAAAGCATCGTCTTAAGTAACTTCAGAGGAAGAACATTCCTGGAACTAAGAGTTAAGTATTTAATTTAATGTGAGAGGAGTGCAAGAGCCACAGTACTACTCAAGGATTTTATCCCATATTACCACTGACAGCTGCCTTCAGGTTTCCTAATTTTCTTCAGGCAAAAGTTTTACATATTGCACATTAACTAGAGAAGTTTGGGGGGTTCTTTCAAAATGTTTATAGTTCTCTAAGTGAAGCATTTACCTGCATCAACAGATTCACATTTGCAGCTGCCAAAAGCCTCAAAGAAAAACAAAAGCCTACAGAACAGACTATAGTTCATACTTGGAGTTATTAGAGGACTGAAGAGACATGGAAATTAATATACCTATCCTAAAATGAAGATTATGTTCAGGTGACATCGAGTATTCAACAGTTTGTCAGTTCCACATTCCCCTTGTATATTGTAATCCTTACAACCTTATCTACAGTAATTGCACTTTGGATTTGAGACACATTTCTGTTTTATTAGATATAATAAAAGTCAAACAGACTGAAATCACCTGATAATTAGAAAGAACAGCTGCCACCATGACCAAGATGAACAACTGTTCCCATTCTGTGCACAGCAAGAGTGAGTTTGGCGCACGTTACTAATGTAGGCAGGATATTTTTTTTCTTTTCTTATTGCATTTTTGTGATTTAACTCTGCAATGTACAACCTAGTCACAACATCAGACTGCTTGGTAAAGGCAAGCGTAGCACACAGTGATAAAAGCTTTGTGATAAACGCCTCTGTGTCAGGAAGGCATGGATATAGCTTTCCTCCATGAGGACCATGTATGTTTTCAGAGACAGAAAGCAACAACTTCAGAAACAAGCAACAATTGAACAAAAAATCAATCCCTCCTGGTCAAGGAGAGTTATGGCACCTCCCCGATGATAGGAGCTGTCAGGCACAGAAGTCTAATGGCCTAATGATTAAAACAGCGTTGAGGGGCTAGCATCATGACCCCTCTCTGCCCGACAGAGAGGGATCTGGGGGTCGTGGTTGACAGCGAGTTGAATATGAGCCAGCAGTGTGCCATGGCAGCCGGGAGGGCCAACTGTATCCTGGGATGCATCAAGCACAGCATTGCTGGTCAGTCGAGGGAAGTGATCGTTCTGCTCTACTCTGCGCTGGTGCAGCCTCACCTCGAGCACTGTGTGCAGTTCCGGGCACCACAGTACAAAAAGGACTTGAAGCTGTTGGAGAGTGTCCAGAGGAGGGTGACCAAGATGGTGAAGGGCCTAGAGGGGATGACATATGAGGAGCGGCTGAGGTCACTAGGCCTGTTCAGCCTGGAGAAGAGGTGGCTGAGGGAGGACCTCATTGCAGTCTACAACTTCCTTGCATGGGGGAGTGGAGAGGCAGGAGACCTTTTCTCCATAAGGTCCACTGATAGGACTCGCAGGAACGGGGTTAAGCTGAGGCAGGGGAAGTTTAGGCTCGACATCAGGAGGAAGTTCTTCACCAAGAGGGTGGTTGCGCACTGGAACAGGCTCCCCAGTGAAGTAGTCACTTCACTGAGCCTGTCTGAATTCAAGAATAGATTGGACTGTGCACTTAGTCACATGGTCTAAACTTTTGGGTAGACCTGTGTGGTACCAGGAGTGTATTCTCTCAGTGGTCAGATAAACTGACACTACAGAGCCCTACAAACTACAGAGAAGGCTTTTGCGTCACACAGAACATGCATCCTAAGAAGCAGGTGGAAGAACTGAGAATATGGGACAAGGACCACTGCAGGTCTCATATCAAGTCCCATCATACACTTCCAGAAGGGGGAGAAAGCCTGTTACAAACTGCAGGATGCTGGAAAGAAAACCTAGCATCTCTGTGCTGCAGATTTTACCTGGTTTCAGTCATAGGCTAGAACTATAGGATCAGGCCACTATCAGCTATAGAGTTACACTAGCAATAACACATTAAATGTCATGCTTTTTTTTGTTGTTTTTCTTTATCACATAAACTTGGCTTTGGAGAAACTGTTGAGTACTCTGCAGAAACAATACTGATTTGTGCCTTTCAAGAGGGCAGAAACACGGTGGAGTCACAAATAGCATGGGATGCAGTTAAAAACCCTTAGCTTTTCTACACAAAGTACTGGAAAGAAGTTAAAATAATTTTACTAAGAACTACAAGAGCTAAGAAACACAAGACATTACTTATAAAGAGATATTATTGTGATAACTTCATAACAACTACTGATAATGCAGTCACTTAATTGGCTTGTGTAAACTGTTTTATGCAATTAAACTCTTTGCACTTCAGTTATTTCCTCCACTTGTCAATTACTTCTACTCACTTCATGTCAAAAAAGGTACACTTTCCCTTCCTTTAGTGAGACTGTTACTGAATTTGAACTGCAGGAACCCTACCTGTGCTTTCTCTTTTGGTTAAAAAACAAAACTTTTCCCTCCCCCAGAGGATCATATCTTCCAAGCCAAAAGTATGTCCTCAAAAGTGCACGTACCAGGATTTGCATACATACAACTTCCTGGTATCCACACACATGTATGAGCACGATAAAATTACAAGTGAAGATTATGAGTGACTTATTACTGTTTTTGATTTGACTTTTACTTTTGTATTTGTCACCTTGTTTACTTAAAATAAATGTACTCCCATTAAAATACTATTCAAGTTTAATATTTAAAATATTTTAACTTATCTCACTTTTTTCTTTGCAAGTGGATGAATGAGTCACCCTACCTGGATTTTCTTTCATTTACCACTTTACTCTGCCATACACAAAGAAAAGATAAAACTAAGTTTTCATTAAAAAAAAGAAAAAGTTGTGCAAAGGGAGTGCAGTCATCTGAGCAAACGTTTGCTTATAGCTCTTAGTATTTTATTATGTTTGACATGGCCTTGACAATTATTCCCTTCATTATTATGAAGATGATATCTGTCCATCTGTTGTGAACCTCAGCTTCCAAATTAAAAGTGCGAAAGTAACCTCAAAGAGATTCAAATTTGTAATCAAACATTGATATGTAATCAATGTCTGTAATCAGACACTGATAAAAACAAGTGAAGATCAAATAATTAGAAAAACTGAAATCAAGCATCAAGTAAGCATACAAGGTACTCAAAATCCAAAACAGAAAAAATAGAACTATTTGGAAAGGAAGGTATTGTGTGAAATACCTCCCCAGGAACACATCAAAGCAGGATACGTCAAATGACATGTTTTATCTGTTAATTTACTGAAAGGAGTTCAGACAATGCACCATTATTCATACATTCGTTTTTTTATGATCTGTTACTACGATGGCAGATAGATATGGGATAAAAGAGATTAGGATCTCTCCCCTTTCACTCACCCACAGGAAGCTCATACAACATCTGCCCCTACTGTCACAAAATACCCACAGCATGATCAATCAGACAGCTTGGCTGAGAACTACATCCATCCATGTGCCTGTAGTGTCCTGGTTGTTTCTCTACCAAGCTAAGCAGCCTTCAAATGCTAATCACAGGAAGGAAACACAGATTCAACAGAAAGCTGTGCCAGTCATTTAGTGGGCAGAATACTTACTGAAGTCCTAAAAAAACCAATACCATTGAAGAATATCAAACAACGAACTACTTTAAGTGCTGTTTTTCATAGAAAAATGAGAATTTGACCATTCAAGTATTGTATGGTAGTTTTGTTTGAATAGGGATGCTATACCTTGCGTCTTGACCTGAATTACAAATTATGTAACATGTTTACCCAATTTTTCTCTGTAAAATTAGATACTCGTTCCTCTAACATTGCCAGTAGTATTTTCCCAAATGTTAAAGCCTTCAGCTTAGAGCCAGCGATACTAAACATTCCACGTTTCTGTATCATTGTACATCTGGGGCCCAGATACTGAATGAAGATGGAGAATGGGTGGACTCCAAAGCTTTCAAACATGAAATGCTTTTCTAGCACTGCAAATAAAATCAGAAGCTAATACCTTAAGAGATGCATTTTTATAAATATATTGACATGCAGGTGTCATGTTTTTGCAAAAGCTGAGCAATACTGTTGTTCTATCCCCCACACCTTCCTTCTGATGTTACATAAGTTTAAGCAAAAGTAAACTTACTTGCAAATGTCATCTTCTGGGTCCTCAAGCCCAAATCTCTCATCAAAAGTAAGCTGTATCCATACGTTTTCATCTACTGCTACTAATCTCCATACTAGTACAGTGTTGCGCGGGTATGTATGTGGAAACTTGGGGCTGTGAATACTTCCATTAGTAGTCACAGTAATTATCTTCTCATGCTGAGGATCCTGCACTCCTACAGTAAAGAGAGAAAACATGCATCAATACTGCATTTCTTCTCCTTTTCCTAAAGCGTCTCTATAACATGCACAGAAAAAGGCCTTTTGTTTTGTTTGCTTCTTCAAAGGAATTCCTGCATGGAAAAATTTATATAGTAACAACAGACAAACAGGTAAATAATATTTTGCTGGCAAAAAGTTATTCAAACCCAAGCCTCAGCTGATGTTCAGAAAGCAGAACTCTAGTCCAAGTGGAGTTAAGAGAAATGTGGCTCTGTAGTTCCTTAGACTCCAACACTGGAACCCAAGACTGGAGTCCTACAGAAGCCCAGCAACCCAAGGGAGTACAACTACAGCACACAGGCTGCCAATGGCTTCAGGCATTTGTTACTGGGAACTGCAGAGATCACACACGGTACAGGGAGAGGTCTGCTCACACCTCACAGCTACCACAGAAGGACTGGTTTCAATTTGTCTCTTGTTAGTGGAGACTTATATTTGTTGGGTCTGGTGATAAGGATTTTGACGGCTGCCTCCCTGCTGAGGGCCGCATCAGAAGAGTTATCCTGACACAGGAGCAAATCTGGGACATGCTATGAGACAGTCACCAAGTATATGAAATTAGACATTTACTGAGAAGCCCCAATAGAGGGCATTCCTCAAAATTCTTCAGCGTTGTTAGACTACAAAACACATGTAAAATTAAATGCCTTATGTGGCAGCAATTAAATTCAAAAGAAATAAGCCAACTACTTTTGTTTTTAAAGCACACAGGAACAATGAAACTGCTCTAAAAACAAAAACAAACAAAAAACACCCTCTTCAGGTGATGAATTCACAACAGCGAGTAGTTTTGAAAAGGAAAGGACTCCTTTGGTGAGCAGTAGCAGGGACTGTCAGGGACACACAACAGCTCTCTTCACAATACCTCAAACAACCTCATTCCCAAGTGCCCAACATTCCCAGGAATTCATACTCAGCAGCTGGAATCAGCTTATGTGGGGGGATTTAGCTGCAAACAGCAGGCACTAACGTAATCTGCATAACTTTCAACATCATGACATGCAATGACAAGATCCCTAATTGACAAAATTTAATTCCATAAGCACATCAAAGTATATATATATATAAAAAGATATAACACAAAGCTTCTACTGTATTTAACTTTTTTAAAGTCTGGATACAGGCAGGTTTGACATTGCAGGCAGTAAATCATAGGAATCATCAGTTACCTAATGAATAATTTTAGTAACTAAATATGCTTGTAGTTTTATACTGGAAAATAATTCACACTATTTTCTTTTTGACAATTCATTTTATTCTGCAGTTAGTTACTTCATTTTTGTTTGTTTTATAAGCAGCATTATGATGAAGATACATTTAGAGCTATGGAAGATGTCTATGCTTCAGTCTACAACAAAAACATACACTGCAATTGTTCCTTATTATAGCTACATGTGAAGGCTGACAACTAAATGAATGTACTGCAAGAAAAGAAGGCCACAGAAACAGCATTGCAATTTTAAAAGAATAGATCTATACTTAAATGTAATTTAAAGTCTGACAGACTTTTGCCTTCTATTCTGATGAACTCATGCTTTCTACTTGCGGTATGAAAATGGAAATTTTTCTTTTAAGTGGAATTGCTGCTTATATAAGCTTGATGGAGTGTGGTTTTGCCAGTATCCACACGCAGTTACACAGAACTGACAGTACAGTCTTGTGTACACATAAGGGAGGACAGCATGCAGTAATAAGAAAAAAGCACAAAGAAAGGAGGCATGAGAGACAAGGTTCCTAATTTAGACACTTCCCTGGGTTTTTGTTAGCTGAGTCACAAGCATTTTTTCTCCAACGTATAGCATGTCAGCTGAGAGCTCCAAATTAAACACAGCAGCCAACAATAATAAGTGACTTTCCCAGAGACTAGTACACCAGAGTGTTATTTCCAAAGTATGGAGAAGAACACCATTTCACTGATGACACTATGTTCAGTGGTTCTTTTTGTCTTTAAAAGCACACACGGGATTACAAATCATGTTATATCTCACAACAAAGTGTTTCCTTTTCTATCAATACAATGATAACCACAGCACTGCAAGTAGGCCAGGCATATCAAATGAGAAGTCACTAAAAAGGGGCGAAAGAACAGAAAGGCATATTGCAATTTAGTGAACCGGACTTGCCTTCAACTCCTTCATTTGTGAAGGAAAAATGTGTTTCACATACAACGTTGTTCCACAAAAACATCACATTCTCACACACATCATTTGCTCCATTTCAAATATTTGCTCTTGCACAGTGGAATTTCTTCTCTTACAAAAGAATTATTTTGTATGACTACAAAGGCAAGTAATTGCTGTCACTGGAGAATTAAGCTTGCTATTTGTCTTCAGATAAGCTGCAATATTCCTTTTTATCCATTCTATGTAAACAAATAGTACCACCATACCATAAAAAGCTAGACTTCTCCTTCTGAGTTCATGCATGTTCTGAAAATTTGAGTAAATTGTGTAAAGAGCACAGCCACCTGAACGTGGCTAAGTTGACACTATAGTGCCTATTTTTGTGTGTGTGTGTGTGTGTGTGTGTGAAATGGCTTTACAATTACTGTCTTTATTTTTAGGGATAAATCAATCCACCTTACTCTTAAAAAGGAATAACAAATCCAGCCAGATTTACAGCAATCAGCTGTGTAACTCCAAAGATATATACATCAGTCCCTGCTGCCATGACCTGTCTGCCTTTCTATCTAGCAACCCCCACCCCCAAAAAGAAAAAAAATATATATATATATAATTGCACAAACAGCACTGATCAACTCAGAAGCATCTGACTGGGTGAGACTAAGGCAGGAGAGGCACCATCCCAGCTTGGGTGCAGCACTACAACATGAGGGCAACCAGACAGACAGGGGCTTCAGTGAGAAGCTTCTTTGAGCGATGGGCAACAGAGATCACCTGCAGCAAAAGGTTCTGGAAACAGGGCACACTGGATAGGGAACAAACCCCTAAGCCAGACCAGGATATGACACGGTTACACTTATTAGGGAAGGACAGCACAAACTTCACAGAGCCTGAAGCTGAAGAATGAGTCGCTGCAGTTGTCTTTGATGTGGTGCAAGATGCTATCACCAGATTTATATATCTATCAATGCAGAGAGCCTGTCCCTGAAAATTACAAGATTCCAGGCATTCTGAATGCACGGCAGTGCATTACCCTTTCACTGCAATGGTAACAGATGAAAAACCACGGTATCACCAAGCAGATCAGCAGATGCCACTGTAAACTGAAATTAAACCCACCGACGAGACAAGCTCATTCCTGCCTACTTCAAAGTAGGCCTCTTTCCCCATGGGCACAATACATTTCACAAAGATCAGCGCTGACACTTCTTAAATATAGCAAATACCTCTTCTCAGTACGTTATAATCACTACATCTCAGTGAGGGTCACAGGTAAAACTTGGACAAACCGAGTACAGCTCTGGAGACTGAAGAGGAGCACCAAGGAAGGAACAGAGAAACGGCCTTGGCCCTGGGTGCCGCCGCACTGAGGGCAGGTTTGCTGCCCAGGTGCTCGGTAACGGTAACAGCAATTTCCAAAGCTTTCTGCCAAACCTCCACTAATTTCAGAAAGCAACTTTTCTGTAAATAGAACAAGTCCTGATAATCATGGGTTATTAATAGATAGTTCATGGATTTAATTCAGTAGCCCTTAATTAAGAATGGCAGCTTTTAGGCCTTCAGAAAACACCTTAGACCATATATGGCTATCAATGCTTGAAAAACAATGTCAAATGCAAAGAAAATTCTCAACTCTAAATATTTATGGATTAAGATTAGAGCTTTTTCTGCTATATAGCAACGTTGTAGTATGTGAGCGTCCTTTGCCTTAAAACTCAGTAACAAAAGACGACAATAACTATTTGTTCATTACCACTGAACTTCAAAAAGGATGAATTTTTTTATTATTTGAAAGGATTTCCTGCAACAATCCCATAACGTTTTTTTAAACACCACATTATGTATAAAAACAGACTTTGTAGAAGAAATCCATTGAAATATAACATGCTCTTTTTTCCTTTTTACCAAACTTTGAAAAAGCAGCAAGTCTACTTTCAAAAGTAATAAGTAAAGGAATACAGGAAAACCACTTTCTACCCTCTGTCTCTGGTTCAGTTGCCTCCAGGCACTTCATAGCTATTATCTGAATGTACCAGTCGAAACGAAATTTAACTCTTTTGCCAGGTACAAAGGAAAAACTGGAAAATGATCTGTTACTGGCAGAAAATTGAAGGCAAATACCTCAGCTCAATATTGTTCAATGTATAAGATAGGTATCAGGGTAAAACCACCCAAAATCATAAGGATGCTGCTATGAAAGGAGCTGTGGAGACCTCCAGTCCAAGCTCCTGGCTGGGTTACAACTCCTGCTCGCACCACAGCAGGTCACTCCACTGAGGGTTAGCATTTTTTAGCCAACACCCAAAAACTTCTATGGGTGGAAACTCCACAGTTCCTTTGGATAACCTGCTCCAGTGCCATACTATCTTCCAGGGTAACATGTTTTCCTAATATCCGATCTGAACCTCTCAACTTGCAATTTTGAGTTGTTTTTCTCTTGGAGGAGCAAGTTGTTTTGTTTTTATGCTCACTGTAGCCCACAGGAAGAGTTTGACCTGGTCATGGCTTGTAACCGCTCTTCAGGTAACTGTAGGCCTGCTATCTGACTGCCACTAAGCCTCTTCTTCCCCACCTAAACAAGCCCAGCTTGTACACCCTCCTCCACTCGCTGCCAGCCACCATTAGTCCTGGGCCTTAGAGCCTGGCAGCCCAGCCAGTTTTCAGGCTACCCAGCAAGCAGTCAGCTCTTCCAAACCAGCATGCCTCAAGTACCACAAGAAATGCTTTTGAAGCACATTATCACCTTTTCAAGTAGCGAGCAAAGAAAACTTCACACAGGCTTGCTGTATCTCCTAAGATAGCTTTCTTAAGTAGTATGGTTTGTGGCTTAAATCTGGGTTAAATTTCTAAGACACATCATGCCTTTGGCGGAGTTTCCATTCTGAGCTGTTTCGATGCTTTGATATAGCACCTATTTGAAATGCTGATGTGATTCTTCAGCTATTACTAAAAAATAACCACAGAGAGAAGTGTACAAACCTGTAGCACAATATACATGTATGAGTTGTCAACTGTCACTTGATAAGTTCACCGTCTGACTAGAAATCTACTAATTTAAACAAGTACTTGCCATCAAAATTAAGCAAACATAACAAACTTATAAAGTACTATATGGATTTAAAGTAACGAATCAGAAACATGAAGGAGAAATATTACATCTTGTTCAGATTATTGCTCCCTCTGACACACTTACATGTATGAAAAGGCATGTAAAAAAAATTCAGCTCACACAACTCTAGATGAGTGTATACAGAATTGTGATTGTTTTTACTATCATTTTTAAATCCTACAATTTATCCTATTTCTTCTTTCCTTCAGTTATCATTTTGAGTTCAGACTTTTACTGTTACCTGAGGCACTGAATAACATATGACTTATCTGCTGGCTAGTCTTTCTCCTGCAGCTACGCAAAGGACATTATGTGAAGGGGTACGCACAGACAGGATGAGCAGAGAAGAGCAGCAGAAGTGACCTCCAGGAAGCCAGGGTTTTGGAAGCTGGCCAATGAAGGAAGGACAAAAAGAAGAATAAGAAAGAGCGGCGGGCAGACATCACTGGAGAGCTGAGCATGGAACTGTAGTAACAGATGTAATGAAGTTTCCAAACAGCTGCATGACTTAATGTCTTGCAGAAGATAATCATGACTAGTCATATACTAACAAACCTTCTTTGATTCCAAATTGCATCAAGAAACAAAAATGAGTTTATACTTTATTTTACAAGTTTATACTTTATAACCTTCAAGTATTCTGCCAGCCCTTTGCCTAGTGCTCTGGCTTCTGCTCAAAGATGAGGATGGCAATTAAACAGTTTTTTTGTGTGTGGTTTTTTGTTTGATTGGTTGCTTTTTGTTTGTTTTCTTCGTCCTGTGCATGGCAAATCTTTTCAAAAACAAAAGAAACCTCTATGAAGATCTTTTTTCAGAGCAGTCTCTTTTGGAAGGCAATCCTGGTTCTGAAATTCTCAATACCTTTTAAAACTAGATAAATACTGTATTTTAGCCAAGATAAAGAATTCCTTTTGCTAAATGTTAGATGAGGTAACTTTCTGGTGTTATCACATGCTCTAAGATCTAATTACTCTGGAGTGTGTCAATAAGCACTTTATTCCAACGTCCACAGGTAAAGTCTGGCTTCACTGGAATCAATATTCAAGCTCCTGCTGGCTTGAATATGAAAGGCATTCCATCTCTATTAAATACCTAATGCTGTTGGAATAATTATTTTATAATAGACTGATAATAATATAAGCTGCTTTTTTTCAGTCATGAGCCAACAATTAGCCTGAAATAAATATGAATATGCAAAATACCAACAATCCTCTAACAAACAGGATTCCAGTCAAGGACTGTGCCCTAGTGCTATCCTCTTCCATTAAACTGCAGAGCTGCTACCTTGAGTGAACCAAATCTTCTCAGACAGGTAAAGCTGTAATTAAGGACAGAAAATTCTGCACTCCTTCCTCAACCCAAAACCCTTTAGATAGTTAGTGAATTGAAACCAGAATCATGACTTGTGCTGTAGATGGAAATGAAGAGGAAAGTGTTTCCAACACAAAGTTTTATGAGGACTACAGTACAGCTGATTCCAGGAAGAACACAATTATTCGTGGGTGCACTGCTATTCCAAAACCTACACTACAACTGTCCGCTCTAAGATCAAAAACGGTATTGATAATTGTAAGAATGTATAGATTTAAAAGACTACAGACCAGGCATGAAAGAGTCTACTTGACAAATGCAGATGGAATAAAACACTAAGAAGTGACTGATTCCGCATCTGTACTTTTTAAGCAAAAAGAAAGCAGATTAGGCTATCAATAGAAGCACAAACTTTAGCAGTATCTTTATACTGTTTCTTCTGAAGATTATTTCATTAGTCTATATGGTGTAGATAACAGCTAGGCATGTAACTCATCTATATGCCATTACTGTATTAGATTCACTAGAAGCATTATTCAAAGTTCATCGGTCAAGGTGAATGAGGTAGAAATAAAAGTACTTGTTGTATACACAGCAAAAGAACAGTTATTTGTATCCTTATTTTTCTTTTCTTTAATGCTTTGAAATTCATTTGTATTGTTGTGATTACAAAAAAGCCATAATAATCTGTAACTATTATTATTATTTCTATTCCTAGAGGAGGAGGGGGGTGAGAAGGGGAGGGGAAGGTGAAAATAAAGGGGGAAAGAGGAAAAAACACCATTCTGAGTGAGTCACTCCCCTTATCGTCTCAAGGACTAGCAGATAGTAAACAGCTTCATGATCAATAGCGTCAAGGGCAGACAGCAGATACAATCAACCTAAATACCTGACCTTCATCCATCAACAGTGTGAGGTCATCATCATTTCCTCATTTTCCCACAACAAAACCTCTTCCACTTCCTGAATTTCTTATAATAAAACCTTTCTTAACATTATTATTTTCTTCTATATTCCAGAAAATCAATGCAGTACATAATATTTTAGATGTTTTCAAAGTCAGTTTCAAAATTTTCTCTTTCACTGAGAAATGGGGAAGTTTTACATATTCTGCACTTAAGTCCCTCTATATAAAATGACATGAACAGATGCTGAAAGCTGCCAGACAAAGTTGAAACAAAGCCTAACAGTATACATTTTCCAGGTATCCTGGGAAAATCAAAACAGCAAGAGTTGCAGTATTATTTAATAATAAGCTGGTAAAATTAGTAGTTTCCAATGATAATGAAGCTCAGAAAGGGAGGAACTTCTGAAAGCTACATACCCAAGTGTTACCTAACACTAATAGCCTGGGACAGGGGGAATTGTGAGTCTCCTTGAAAATGTACAACTTACTATACATGGAAGAAGTTGTCAATAATAGAGAAATGCCGTAAGGGTTAATGCTGAAGAGAGCAGAAAGCAAGAACAAACAGTAAACCAGAAAAGAGTTGTCCAACTGGACCCACCTACACCTACTAAGAGATAAAGTTATTTATTTACTCTAAAGGAAAAAAAAAATCTTAAATGTTTGGGAAATTTGTGTGGAAAAGCTAGTGAATATTTTCAAATATGTAATCTTTCCAATTGTTCTGCTATTCAAAACAGTTACCTTTTTCAAAGCTTTGCTAAATCAGTTTCCTGTAGGAAAAAAAGCAAACTAATTCTTAATTAAACACAAACAAAACAACAAAAATGACTACTAAAATAGTATCTATGGCAACAACAGAGACTCAAGTGAATGTCAACAACATCGCATATAAATGTTCAAACCCCGCATTTTGAATTTGTTTTCAATTTTATTAAGATAGAACTTAAAAACTACACCCAAAATTAGCTTTGTTAGTACTGTAGACCACACACATGCACACACGGTATCAGTCTGTCTTGAAAAACTGTACAGTCTGAGCAAGGTAGAAACAAGGGAACAAGCAGCATTACCCCAGATTGCTAAATTGTGCATGGCACAGAAGAGGTTACAAGTCCAGAAAGATAACTTCAGCAAAACCACAAAATTAATCTGGATCTCTTTTAATCTCAGTTAGAAGCATTAGTTTCAATGCCAGCTCTTAAAACCTTGTATCTCATTTTCTAGTACTAGATATGGCTGCCAGTATGCTTTTAAATTCATGTGATTCATGTCCTTTACAAAAAATTCCTCAATCTGACCCAGTTGAATCTTGATCTCAAGTCAGACTTTGTTGAAAAGCAAGGCTTAATTTTATTATGCCCCTTTTCTTTATGGTTCCTTCAGTTTATATTGTGCAGCACTTGTTAAGAGCAGATACTAGTAAACATTTGGGAAAAAGATTATCCATGGTCCATGTGGAATTCAGCATGAATAAATAGACTCCATGGATATGGTATGTGTTAACTAGCTACATCTCATTTTAGGTTTCATTCAGAATGAAAAAATATAAACCTGTCTTTAACAGGTTTCAGGAGGTAAAAAATAATAAAAATGAAATAAAATAAAATAGTACGCTAATATCCAGAAATACCAGTCCTGAAATGTGTTGCTTTGCTTTTTCCATTATTTTGGTGTTTGAGTGGATTTTGCTTTTAATTCTTCCACAGTACAGCACTGTAATGATAGTGATCCAAGTATTTATACAGATCACCAATCATATTTCAAGTTCTGAAAATATCTGAAAATGTTCTTCAAAAAACAGTTCTGAGAAATACTACTGCTCAACTATAGGAAAATATAACTCTCAAGGATGGTAAACATTTTTAGTCATAGCATTACAGTGATGAAATTCTGTAAGAGGAGACAAAAGAAAACCAAAAATCTAAAGGTTTTTTGTACACTGCAATTGAAATGTGACTACAGTGCATCTAGAGCTAGTTCTAACTATACAGCAAGACTACCCAACTCTAAGTAAATCCAATGTGACATTCATTTCACTGTTAAAAACGCAGAGGGTCCTAAGCAAACTTACCAAGCTTGTGCCAAACTTTTTGTACAGAAATAACATTGCTATTGGAAGCTCTACAAGCCAGATTAAAGCCACCCGAGGCTTGCACTGTATGTACAGAAAACGTACCTCTGGCATATCCCTATGTCAGAAAGGCAAGAGAAACTAAGAAAGTACTATAACAAATTTATTTGGGATCTATTTAGTTTATTTTCAGAACTGGACTACACCGTTGTCTCAACTACAGAGATACAAACCATTACATCTTTAATATATATTAAAGTAAAGATTTTAGCTGTTACTCACCTGCTAAAACAAAACTTTTGGAAGACCATAATGCCTTCATCTCATTACAATTTGACTCCTGCGAGACGATTTGGAAGAAAGTAGTTATGCAGTATAAATACTGATCTACAGGAATGTCTATAAAGCAACTGTTACTGAACTGGAAGAAATTTAAGCAGAAATTTAAGCAGAAAGAACTCAGCTTCAGTGAGCATGACCATAAAGGTGTCCAAGAGCAGCCACAAAGAGCTGGTATGGGTAAAGCAGTAGACTATTTTAAGCAAAACCACTTCCAAATGACCCTTTTGCTGATCTAGTAAAGCAGGTGTTCTCGAGGAAGACTAACAGCAGGGCACCGAGGACCATCACAGTCGCAACTTATTTCCCTAAGATTATATGCACTGCTGTATGGAAATCATCGGTATACTAAGTCAGGCTTTAGTCCCTGGAGTGACCATAGTTCAACATATTTCACATTTAACTTATTGACATACAATTTATTATTTCCCATTTCACACAAGAAACTCAAACTTTTATCACTGGATCATCTAACATTACTTTCTGCCTACCTTTAATATCTGAAATCTTCCAGAATGCTTACATGGAATAATTTGAAAAAGCTGCACAATTGTAAAAATGAAAAGTGAGACTTGGAACTCTCAGATCACTCCAGTATCCCTAGTTCAGGATAACTTTCCAGTTTGTCAACCTTTTTAAAACTACACAAGGGAACTATTTTGTCCCCCGTAAGGGTCTTGGCAATGCTGTACAGAGATTACTTCTTTTAATGTAATTTGATCATTCACAGCATCATATCAAAAACTACTGTTCAGTTTGAAACCCAGTGCAATCTCCAGGGATGACGCTTTCCACAAGAGACTTTCAGCTTCAGTACTGCTCAGAATCATGTCTAAGAAACCTATAGATATTCAGTCAGATGTGTCACTTTACTTTTTTTCTTATGATGATGCTAAAGCATCCTTAGCAGTTTTCAGCATTCTTTAACTTCTTTGGAAAACACACATGGGTATGGTGGGGATGAGGGCTGGGGAAATCAAGGGTTAAAATGCATTTTACCTGATTCCCCTGCAATTCTAGAGAACAAGCAAAGGGTATAAAATTAAAACAGGCCCCTTGTCTTAGTGGTGTGGCTTCATGACTGGCTTGAGTGGCCTAAGGGAACATGTCCACCAATAAATAAAAGATGCTTCTCTGACGACTTATACTATGTCAGCTGTGTATTAGGTCACGATATTTGATGAAAACCATTTATCATTCCCTTCACGTGCTTTTCAGATTGGGTTTTGGTTGCCTGGTATTGTTAAGTCAATATCCTTGCTTGAACTCCTTGAGGTTGAAGGTGGAACTATTAATTTCACAGGCATAGAGCTGCATTTGTTAACTGTAGTTTGAACAAGTTGAATTCAAAGTTCACATCATATTGCATGCATCTCAAGCTAAGGAGGAAATTAAATCCCAGGACTCTATTTGTTAAAACAAGTAAAAGTGATTTTGCCTGCTCACACTTGGAATCACTATAAAGTGACTTCAGTTTCAAACCCCATGCTGTAATTATAAGAAAACTATGTACTTTAAAATAGAAGAAAGCTGTTATAATTTCAATGGATTTAAATTGTGCCTTATAGAAAAGCACTGCACTTTTCCAGTGCATAACAGCAGGTTGCCATGCAGAAGAGAACAGCTTTTATAAATAACATCTTGATGCACATTTCATTTATAACGTTATGCCCGAGAATTCTAATGTGTTCCCAACACAAGGTATTTATCAACAATGCCAGTAGATGAAGCTGGTGATTCAATTGCAAAACAAGATAGGAACATCAAGCCCCCAAGCTTATGCTCTCACTTAAGTTAGAACAAACAAAGCAATATATACAGAGTCTAACCCAGCACCAAAATTAATGGGCTGTTTGAATCTCTCGGTGATAAACAGCCTACAATAGCTAAGTGTGCAAATCTGAAGCACACGATGGTTGAAGAAAAAATATTTTTCATATCTAAAAAGTTCACCTCTGCAGAATTTCAGCAATACCAACATCTACAAGCTTTGATGTTCTATAATTTTGCTTACTTAGGCTACCATAGCACTGCATAAAGAATTATATACACACACAATGTTTAAGATGAATCTGAAATTTAATTCAACATTTATTGAAATTCCCATCCAAGTCAATCTTTTCTCCTTATTCCTAAAACACATTAGCTGACATCTATTTTATGAAAATCTTGCACAATAAAAAGAGTCCAAAGTGCTATAGCAGCTGTTTGAAACTGAAGGCTTTAAGCTAAGATTTTAATATGCCACAGGTAAAGTATTATCTGCACATCAAAGCCTCACTGCTGTAAAGAAATATGAAGTGCTGGATGCCAAATGTTGACTGTCTCCACTCTGAAGCTGAATGAGAGCAAAGATTCCTGAGTGGAAAAAAAAAAAAAAAAAAAAAATCATCTGAGAACCTGGCTTTTAAAAATAACATATAGATTGCTAACACTTTAGAAGTATTTCAAACAACTAAGTATGGTGAAGAGTCTTGGTCTGCTGCAAAAGCAGACAAGTTAAACAATGCCCTTCCTAAACCTGTCTTGATGACTGGAGATTTTATTGTTTGAAGACTCCTGCCTCGTTGACCTGGCTTCAGGGAAGTGATTTGATTTTCCACTTACTGGTTGCAATTTAAGTTAGCACAACTCGCTTGCACAGTGACAGAACGATGCAGTTATCTTCTGACAACTCTCTGTGAGAAGAGTATTTTAAAACATTGGCACTACGTGTAATTTTCCTGAAGACGATCACTAAACAAGCAAACAAAACCCAACCAAACAAAACAAAAATTCAAGCAAAGGTTCAGAGGCAATTATTAAATCCAGAGTTGTCTTTCGTTCACCTCACTTAGGTGTAGGTCTTCAGGAAGCCTAAAGGCATAAGAAGGCAAAGAGCAGAAAGAGGAGGAGGATTGGTATGTTCTGGTATTACCTATTTACATAAGACTAAATGTGTCTACGCACTTTACACTCCTTCTGACTCAGGTGCTGCTATTTATCCAGCCACTGTGGTCCTTGTCTGTGGCTATGGTAGTGCAACTGATGTACTGCAGAGTCCGTCTCAACATGATCAACCCTGTTATCCAGCACATTACCAGCTGCGTACTACTACCTGTTACACACTTAACAACTAAGCTCAAACAAAAGAAATGACAAACCAAGGAAAACACCAACTTATCAATGTCATTTCTGAGAGTATAAACTCAATGCTCTGGTCTCTCAGTAAGGCCCGGCATGTCTTAACAAGTGTTCAGATGCCCAAGTCAGGTACTGAAAAAAGGCTAAGCTCCAATATATAGTCAAATATTATACAAGTATTACACTGCACGAGTCCCATGTTACTAAAATGGTTCTTTTAACTCTGAGTGTCACAGGCCGCTTGCACTGAGAACAGTTTTAAATGAGCCTTTGAGTTGAGACATCATCATTAAAACAACTGATTTATGTATAGATTTTAAGAACTGATTTATGTATAGATTTTAATAACAATTTAAAGTGGGAAAAATCCCTGTATACAGAACTTTCACCTAAACTATTTAAACATTCTTGAATGAAGAACAAGAGGCATACCGAGTTGACTGCTGTATAGAGGAACCACGTGCATATGGGAATTGATTGAAAAATGATGAAAAATACTTAGGCTCTTCACTCAATTAACGTGTTGCATTCTGCAGAAGTAGCTCTGTGATCTGTAAAGTCTTCTCAGGTTTTATTCTATGACCAGCCAAGAAAAGATTTCTAGGAGTAGGATCTCATCCTAATCTTTTCCATGTTTATGGCTGGACTAATTATTGCTAAGTGCTCTTCTGGGAGTAGTGTCAAATCTACTTGTAAGATCCAGGGAGTTCACAGCACAAATGAGAAAGTAATTAAGAAGAACACCAGTGCCACATTATCATCTCATTCTGAAATTGGCCAGATCTAATGATGCAGACTGATCCGACCAGGGTCTGGGCTAGCACTCTGGTCAGTATCTTTCTTTCCATACCATGGTAAAAAGCAATTTCTTTAAACTTGCTGGTCAAAACAGTAAGCAGGATGTGCAGTTTACAGTGGTGTTAGCTCTCCCAAGCAAAGAGCAAATCAGCTCTTCTGGTACACCGTTTTCCTCAGCCACATCCTGACTACCTACTGTGTTAAGAGGATGCTACTTAACTCGGAGATAACAGATAGAGGAACGAAGGTGTATTAGGACATTTCAGACATTTAGAGCATTGATAGGATTTCCTCTGGGAGACTTTCCACAAGGACTGAAAGTTTCCACAAGCGTCTGCATTTGCACTTTGTCCAGCATTGCTTATTATCCTTACTACTTCTAGGGACTAATCTAGGAAAATATTAGGTAAAAGCCCAATTGAAACAAAGTAACCTTTGTAAAGTAAAAATAGTATAGATTAATAAAGGGGGTGGAAGCACAGCTCCTTTCTTTACTTTGGCAGCTTTTCACATACAGCTCTCTCCAACCCCCAACAGTCGGAAAATCGGTTTTCATTCCATTTGCTAGTACATCCTGCAGACGACAGTAAACCTGCTTTATCCATTTACAAAATCACTTGCTTTCCTCGCTGCTAATATTCAAGCTGATAACAAAAACACTCGCTCACTCTCAGGCACGCACCATTCCCCCAGCCCCTTATGCCCTGCTACGGTACCAGAGCATCACTGGGGACACAGAGCCAGCAAAACTGGACACCCCCTCACAGCTCAGCCCCAAGTCCTTCCACATTCCCCGAATCAAAGGTATTCAGTTCCAACCATTCGGATTTCCTAGTCTTGTAACTCCCTCCCTGGTACTTCTCCTGGAAAATGATGCACAGAAGCGTTGAGCCATATCAATACTTATCAGCACTTCCCAATTACACAGCCCAGGGACTTGTTAAATGCATCTTTTACAGCTTCAGTATTTACAGTTACTGTAAGAGGAGAGAAAAACCTGCTTCCTTACTGCTGTTGTAAATTTCATTTTAATAATATTTATTCAAATTCTGGTTTCAAGCCAAAACAATCATCTCTCCATGTTAAAAGGCAGAATATCTCTAAACCTTCTATTCTAACTCCTGGGTGAATATGAATGAAAAAAAAGCAACTAATGACAAATACTTGCTGTGTCTATCTACTCACAGAGATAAATCCTGAAAGCTGATGAGAGCCATCCCCTTTTTCAACACAGCACGTAATTATCTTTTCACCAGGCTCATATTACCAACCAGTCTGGGCTAGAAGACCAACCTTACATTGTTAACATAAATTCAGTTGTAATAATGGTGTAAGATTTCGTTGTCTTAAGTCAAATCACAATATTAGCCTAAAACAGTTAATGACCTCCAAATCTAAAGAACACACATTAAACTGCTCTTCTATTTGTATTAAACAACTCAGCATTAAAGTCTAGATTTTACTATTATCTTACCATCAGAACACCAGAAATTCGACATCTTTTTAAATGGTTATTTATTAAAAAAAAAAAAAAAAAAAAGTAATCTGAGACTTTATTAATACCTGAAAGTTTAAGAGAGGCATAGTCATTTGATGACACAATCTACTGGAATCCTTCTCATCTGCTCCTGCCCTCTTTTATTCCATTTACATTACAGCTGGTAATGTGGAAGAAATCCAGATGTTATGTAAAACAGCTGCAAATGTACTTCTATCTAAGCCTGCAGTGCTTTTACTCATACACAGAAAATGCTTATACTGTCATTGTCTATGAAAGCAGTGCACCAAAAAAAGCAAATAGGCAGCTGCTATGCCTTATTAACAGCAGCCAAAAGGAACCCTCAGATAAGATCTTGACCTAAACTTGGGTACCAGTCGGTTATCCAGTTACTCACTTAATGAAAAATTATATTATTTTGTGCATCGCTTCAGGGGCTTTTTTTCCTGTGAATTTCCATTTTTCACTGTATTTGACTTTTTCATTTTGATCCACGCACAACAGCACTACTTAAGAGTTGATCAACCCTTCTCTTCCAAGTGTCTTCAAAGTCCTGTTTAAACACGCCATCCTAGTCCATTAATGAAAATGAAAGCCTATTTTTTCTCCCATTCCATTGCCTCAACACAAAATCATGTTGTTTCCAGTCACAATACATTTTTTTAGGTAAAGTAAGTGGAAATCCTGACCAATCACAGTAGAAAAAACAAAACCCAAATAAATGAAACTTAAGCATTGATATGCACACAAACCATATCGAGCATGATTTATAGAGAATATTATAGGATTTTTTTTTAGTACCATGCTAATATCAGATTTGTGAAACAGAATAAAAAGTATCAAATATCAGTGTTTGCATACGTTAAATATGAAAAACAGCATTTGACCAACACTGAATCAGAAAGTAAACCAATGACATATTAGGACATGATCCTGTTAAACCTGCTATATTTGACAGTTTACATCCGGATGGTAAAAAATGATTCCAATTCTTTATGCCCAAACACACACACACACACACACCAAATGTGAAGCAATACTTAAACTGCCATAGTTCTATTGGCAGGAAAGACTATGGGAAAAATAAAAAAAAAAAATAAAAAAAAAGCCACTTGTGATTAAGCAATGTCATCTTGAATGGCACGATGGAATCCTCTTTTCAACTACCTACCTACAAGCTTGCCAAATTTTAATTACTAGTCATCTTACTTGTTCTCAAGACTGGTGTCTTTGCAAGGAAGGGAGGGGAAGCCACCAGTAAAGAAGACTTCCATTTATGACGAAGAACCCAGTCAATGCTTTTGACCAAATTAAGATACACTCTCTCTGTGTATGTATATATACATACACACATTTATACAAATACATGCATATGCATAAAATATCCTACACATACGTAACCCTATTCCTGAGGGCATCTGTGGGGACACACGGTGCCCCAGGAGGGCACCCAGTTATGCCTAACCTGTGGAGGATGGCCTGCCCCAGCCCACCCGCACCCAGGAGGAGTTCGGAGGCAGACCCCATCGCGTGGGCTCTCCGCAGTGCTGCTGCCCAGCTCTGCATCGCCCTTTCCCGTTTTCCACTGAGGGGTGCTCTCACAGCATTTTTGTGTAAATAAGCAGCTGAGTGCAGTCTAACATAGTGAACAATAAAGGTACTGGCATGAAAATTCACTACAAGGCATAAATTTCAGTACATTTGTTGTCTTCCACTTACAGGGAAAAATTTAAAACTTTGCACAGAAAGCACAGAAAATCCCAGATATTCTCATTTCAGTATAGAGGTCAAAGGCCACTTTTCTTTAACCAATTTATGCAAGCAAAGGGAGAGTTGTACTGTCCTACCTTCTGCAGAATAACCCCATTTTCTAAAATAATAAATAAATAAAAAGCCAACGCTAAGTTGCTTTCCATTCTTAGCAATTAATTTAAGCTACTTTCATCTCTACAGAAAGATAAAAATCTAGACAACAGCAGAATATAGATCAAAACACCTTTACCCATCATAAACAACTCCAAATTATGGCTCGCAAAACAATAACACTCCAAAGTTTATTCGCTATGTCTTTGCTTCAGAGAGATTTTTTTTAGACGTTTCTTCTACAAGCTCACCTTCTCTCTTCCTTCTGCATAACTACAAGACAAGGCTAAAAACAAAGAGGAACAAAACAGTTCCTGAGAGCTGCAGTAATACTGGCATGTTCATCTTAGAGTATCAGGGTAGGCTATAACTCACCTGCACAGGTGCTTACGACGTTTGAGTATTTTGCCATTTAATTTCATTTATTACTACCTGGGCACTTGTGCAGCAAACATGAAAGTGCTGGAAATGCTTTCTGGAGAGAAAGATTAACTGTTTTGGCACCCAGGGTAGGCCTGCAGGACAGGGTACCACATGCATGCAGCTAGGGAACAGAGCAGCTAAACAACCTGTTCGTACAGCTTACTGTTGCAGCTGTCTTCATGTTCTTACTACAGCTGGACAAGCTATGAGAAGTCCACGACAATTAACTATTTTGTTTTCACTTTTCTTCCACTCCAAAAAAGATGTAATCAGCCACTTTCATGCTGAAGCTTGTAATATACATAATTACTGCCATGGTAATTTAACAAGTGATACTCTGTCCATCAGAATGGCGCTTACGGTGTTAACTAATGTGTGTCCGCGGTGACAAAGTACTTGCAGTAGATGCTTCCAACAACAAAGGTCATTTCTCTTTGGTTTGCAGTACTACGTGATAAGGAGATTTTTTTAAAAAAACAGTTCCTACTAGAAAAAGGAAAAAAAAAAAAAAAACTCCCAAACTTTCAAGATTAATTACTGGATCCATATGCCTTGTTGTGCATTGCTGCTGTCTCTACTCCCTTGTGGGGGTAACCTAGTAGGACTCTAACATCCTGCTGTTACCTCCTTTTTTCTGTCAAGCTGTATGTAAATATTCATAATTTTTGATAGCTGTATTATGTAAATACACTTTAAATAAATCTGTATAAAATATCTGAGAGCTTACCCAGTCTAAATACTATCCCAGTATTTATTCTCACTACTATTTGTGAGGTCTCTGATTTCTGTAATCACTCTTGCAACTTACTGCTCTCAAAATCTAAATGACGCACAAAGAGAGCTTCTGCCACCTCCCTGGGGTCTACTCTCAGAATAACACATTGTTCATAATCATTAAGCCTACCAGGATGTGCTCCTCAGGAGTATCAGAGCGGCTGAATTAGCCACATTTTCAAAATTAAAAAAAAAAAAAATAGTTCAGAGTAAAACTTTTCTTTCAGACTACATCTGCCTGAATTCCAGAAAAAAAAAAATATATATATATATAACCAAAAAAATGAACTAAAACCTGCATTTGCATTGCTCACAAATTGAAAGAGTCAACTTTTGTTTCACAGAATCCAAGTTACAGTTTGGAAAGTTACTGTAAGCACACTTGCCATCTGTACTCAAATGCTAATGGTGCAACTGGATTGACTGTATATGGACAGAAATGGTCTCAGAAAGATTTGGATTACAAAACAGATAAAATATAACAGATGTGCCCATCAGCAGGCAGGCTGGCATTCACTCCACAGCAGCTGAGGCTTCCAAGAGTAAGCATAGTAGAGTAATTCACATGAACTTGCAAGTCACACACAAAAAAAGGCGTAAGTTCAAAAGTACCCTAAATTTGAGCGGAGTGAAAAAAAAAAAAGTCTGTCTTGGATAACAGATGATGAACAAGCTGTAGCTCTAAACCGTCTGGTATTGTTCTACTCTGGGTACAGTCTCAGCTGACTAGATGCCCCAGCCCTGCAGTTTTCTGGGCACATCAGCTCCCGCCCACAAAGACACCGGACCCTCCACAGCCCGGGTGAGGAGAGGGGGAAGCCAGTGATGCCAACCTGGAACTACTTTGCTCACCTGGTCCTGAGCATTGCAACGCCCACAGGCATCCAGTGCCAGCTGAACGCTCACGCTGAGCGGCACAAGGCAATGGTGAGAGTCAGATCTCTTTGCCTGTGGTCCTCGCCGCAGGGGTGAGTGCTGCTTGCAGCTGGCAGGAGAAGCACAGAGCACGCGGTTACACGGCCAAACCTCAGCTCCTGCTCTGGAGGCAAACACTTTAACTAGAGCTAAGCATTAGGCACTTCTATCAGTAAAACACTGCTTTCTTCCCGGGAAAACGAAGATGGGGAAAAATCCTGGGAAAGTCTCCTTGAGCTAAGAACCGACCAGTTTCCTCAGTCCCACGCAAGGGGGACTACCACCATCTCTTGTTTCTGAGTAAAAATTACCAAAGCCAGTAAAAGATTTATACTACTATTTATTTTCTTTTAATCCGTGTGCTCTGACAGTGTTTCATTTGTAAAGACCATAATTTACTGTGCATACCACCAAGTTCAAGGGGGACAGAAAAAAGAAAATAAATCCATCTTTCAGTATTTGCCAAGCTTCTACCAGAGTGGCAAGCACATCTGACAAAGTTTTATCGTCTTTTCCTAGTTCTGGGAAAAATAAAATACAATTAAAAAAAAAAAAAAATCAACAGATAGAAATACCGTTTCCAAATCGAAAGACAGAATCTTGGAGGAAGCCCAGTTTTCTTCCACTCTACTTCATCAGGTCATTATGTCATTCTTAGATCAGTAAGTGCCAAATACTTCAGAAGCAGAATTCAGGAGCACCAGATGGCATTATTCAGAACTCTTGTAAGTCCTGGTTGCACCGGATGGCTCAGTGGCATTAAAAATTTTATTTTCCATATGAAGTCCTACTTCTGACCAAAAGAATATTTCCACTGGAAGTGTACGTGCTTAGAGGTGACGCAAGGCAGACTGCTTTTTATCTAGTAAGTCTCCAGTCTTCACATGAAATTAATACGTAGTTAGGTGGCAGACTAGTTAAACATTAGTAGAGTATCTTGTTTAAGACTCTAAAGGAATAGTTCAAAATCAGATGGAGATTTAATGCATCCCAATCAAGTCTTGACAATTCTGAAAATTTCAAACTCTTGGCTTGTTCTAGTTAACACCAACATAGCTTCCAGTCTTGCATACAAACACTTTAGTCTACCTGAATTTTTGCCACGCTTGCAAACATAATTTTAAGAATAAGCACCAAAATATCTTAAAGAAGCCTCTAACGGCTATTAGAAGTACTGTCTGCAGAAGAATTGAATGTCTGAGTTTAATGCCTGAATTTAAGCAACATAAGAATATGGTGCTGAAATAATAATAATAATATCCTCCGTAAAGGAGGTACTTTGACAATTGTCCTTCTCTCTTCCAGTACAAGAAGGAATGACATCTAATCCACTCTGATGCAACTGGAACTGTGTTGGTAGAATATATGTCAGGTGTAAGAGCTGCAGTGCTTTGTTTTAGGTTGTTTTCCTGGGTAATCTGGTCAATTGCTTAGGAAAAGAATCCAAATAGCTAATAATGGTGCAGGCTACTACCACTAAGGACTGATATGATGGATACCTTTGAGAATCAGTGCATAATGTACAGAACTAGACTTCAAGTGCACCTGATTTACAAAAGCCATTAATTATTAATTTTTCAGAAGTCCATTACACAAAGAAAGGGCAACAGAAATGGTGAATGATACCATTCTGGCTGTGAAAGAGTTCCCCTCCTCCTTCTCCCCTTTCTGCTTCAACTGAAGCAAAAAATTTAGTTCTGTTTTCAACCTATCATGCTCCCATTGCTAAAAATGGGATGAGCTTAATCCAACATTCCTACTTTTATTTTTCTTAGATTTCTGGGGGCATTTATAAAACAATGCAGGTTAAGAGTCACGATCAGAATTAGCAAGCTAGCTGAACATGATGAACACATGGCCTCCAGGAGACTGCCTATGAAAAGAGCTGACATTTCCAAAACCTGCCAGTTGTACATGGGACAGATTGCTTTCAACAGCAGTCAAACATCACAATCTTTAGAAGCAAATCCATAATGTAATGTCTCCAGCGTAAGATAACTTTAATAATGAGACCAACACAGACAAAGAACAGTTGAGCCAAAAATATCAAACATTACTGGAAACATTTCTCTTATTTATATAAAACACCCAACAATGTCTTTGAAAGGTACTGAAGTAAATTAATATCAAGGCATGCAGCAGCTGGGGGAAGTCTGGTATTTAGCAGGGGATCCTCACTTGCAGGTCTTATTTCTCTAAAGCAACCACGAGCAAAAGGCAGCGCAGGTTTTTGTTCTTTGAAGATTATTCTGTGCTGTTAATTTTGATCACTCTGAAATAAGAAAACAATGTTGCAACACCTTGGTATGTTAATGGCAACTTTAATAGTTCTTTATATGGACTGTAAATTTACAAAATCCCTCAAAACAAACAAACAAAAAACCACATCAATAAGATACTTTTCTCCCTGTGAGACGGCTCGTTATTTACAACCTCAGTTTTGAGAGCACTTATTCATGCGCTTAATGTTAAAAACTGCAGTCAGTACCACAAAGGCCAACGAAATCATACACGTACATTTATATCTAAATATCTAAAAAAAAAAAAAAAGCCCATGAGCAAATTATTTTTAATATAATTTTTGTTTTAATTGAGTATCTATAGAAACCTTCATTTAAAAAAAAAAAATAGATGACATAAAAGGGTGCCTCAGGTCAGTATTGGTTCCTGCAAAGATTAATAATTGGTAAAAGACAGAAAATGAAGGGCAGGTATGTTTTTTATTTTATTTTTTTAATTAAGAAAAAAAAATAATACAAGAAACAGTGTTGGGAGCACTGCTGCCAGAGTATTAGTGATTTTATGAAGCAGGATAAAAAAGAAGCATCAAAAAAAGTTAATTAGAACAATCAAATCTTATAAAAACCAAACACCAAAACAATGAGAAGCTGAGATGATAGTTCCCAATTGCTAATGATAAAATTGGATGTAATAAGCATCAAGGCATGCTCAGGAGCAAAGCATTGGTATCACTAAGGAGACCCTTAGTGATAATACAAAATACAAATAATACAAAAAAGGCAAGTAGGAGGATCCAGAGAACTGCAGTTAGCCTAAGTTCAATTCCCAGGAAATGACCAGAGCGAGTCCCAAGAGGAATTATTTCCAGACACAAGAAGGTGACTCACAGAACCAACTATGTCCTTACGCAGGCCACATGCTCTCAAGCAACCCATCTTGGTGGGCTCTGTGGACGAGCAGGCAGCAGCCCAATTCATTTACCTGAACTTCGATATGGCTTTCAACACTCTCCAACACAGAAGACACCGCACTTCTCCTTATGGTCAAGATGAGGAAATACCGACTGGATGGGTGGACAACAAGGTGGGTGAAAAACCGACAGGGCCTTCAGGCCCAAAAGGTAGTGGTCAATGAAGGAATTCATATCAGGGCTGATAGCTGTTTAATAATTTCCACCAGTAGCCTAGGCAAAAGGAAGCACCACATCCTCACCAAGTCCAAAAATGACAACATAAGGGGGGGAAGCACGGGCAGGCCGGAGGGCAGGGCTGCCAGCCATAGGGGCCTCAGCCAGCTACAGGAATGGCCCCTTGAGAACCTCCTGTTGAGAAGAGGCACCGAGAGTTAAACATGTACCCAGCCAAACAAGCTGATGGGATGGTGGAAGCGATCGCTCCCCTTGACTGTGCATTTGCACATGATACTGCATCAAGAGACCTGTGTCCAGCGTGAGGGATGTTGACAAACTGCATGGAGTTTGGTGGAGGGCCACTAAAACAGCCAGGAGTGTTTGCAGCATATGGCACAGGAGGAAAGGCTGAAGGAAGGGCATGGGTTTGGTCAGCCTGAAGAAGGCCATGGCAGCATCAAGACACAATCTTCCACTACCTAAAGTGGGGTGACAGAGAAGACTGTGACTCAGGGGGGCAAATAGCAGGAAAAAAGCCAGTGGCTACACACAGCAACAAGACACGTTGACTGAACACATGAAGCAGCCAAGCACTGGGACTGGCTCCCAGACGGCTGTAAATCTTCATCTGTGGACCCTGAGCGGCCCCAGGAACCTTCTCCTTGCTGTGAGCAGGAGGCTGGACTAGGTAACCTCCAGGTTTGTCTTCCAGACTAAATGAGTGCTTGATTCTCTGAAGACTAACATGTAACATCCTCAATATGTGAAGCCAGAAAAGAGTCAGATTACAACTCCAAAAGCTACAAATGGGCATGTCATACTCAATAATAACAAAGTTGATTTCTTCAGACTCCAAACACAGAAGTTCAACCGCAGTTATACCTGAGACCTGCTTTCTGAGGCACATCTTCCCAGTCTCTGCAGACTGGCTCCTAAGACACTCAGTGTTAGGAGTGCTGTTAGCATAGGGACAAAGCCTTGAAACATCTGATGATTAAGTAGGTGACTGTATGTAAGGCCAAATCTTTTCATGTGTGCTTTTCCTGTATGCTCCAGGCTGTTATCATAAAGAAATATAAAAGGGAATCCGGAATACAAAGAGCCATTCAGAAATGCTGCTGCTGTTGTGTGTCGAACTACTGAGAAAGGTATGTTTTAAGATGAATAGAGACAGATTACCTTTGACAACAATTCTGTTCATACTACTACAAAAAAATAGACTGTAAAAAAAAAAAAAAAAAAAACACAAGAAAGAGAACAAGACTCATTTCCGAATAGGTGAATGAATTTAAAACCCACATACAAGGAAATTAAATAATGAATCCGAAAAGATGAAGTACCTAAAAGGCTCTATTCATGGGTATGATTCTTTCTACTTTTAACACCCACAACATTAAAGCAAATATAAGGTGAAAAAGCCTTAATCTTGAACTTTTGAGTGGTCTGTTTTCACCCATGGAACACAGAACCTTGCAGAAAGCCTTGTTTTAAGCTTTCCAAAGTAGAAGTCACTTCTCCTACATTCACAAGCTGTGTTATGACAAAACCAATAGAGTAGAACAATGCAGTTAACACTGAAAATTAACATGAAACACCAGCAACAAGCTATGATTACACAGCATGGAAATACTATATATGTTAATATATGTGCATACATGGAAAGATCTGTTTATGTATTAATGAGTAACACTAGCAACAATCAAAATCAGGGCTGATTTTTTTTCCCCACTGCCTCCCCCAAATCTTGAAGAGGGGGAAGACTTGACTTTTATATTTCAAAGGAAAAAGCATAAAATCCTATATGCAAGTTATTAGTAAATGTAGCTGTCCCTCTGATAAGAAAAGCAGGTGTTGCTTATAATGCGAATGACATTTGAGCAGCATTGTCTGCATTAACAGGATTATGCTTAGTAGCTGAAGTCTGCAATTTTGCACAAACAGGATTTACCACAGGACTGAATATTGAGAAAGTTACTAAAAGATGTATTATAGGAAGACACTTTGAAAATCACAAGAACAAGACATTCATTCCCATTTAAGGTTACACTATCTCATGCAGCAACATGTACGGAAGTTATGCAAGATAGTCTGTACAAGTTCTACTAAGCAGTAACAGAAACTGCTAAAAAAACTACTACTGAAATGCAGCATCTTTGAAATAAACAAATCTCCTTAAATTGAACTAAGCAGAAGAGTGTGAAAATGTGTACCCATGGCAATTCTCCCTCATAAACACAGAAATATATTTTTGGAATTTCAAACATGTTTTACAATGTATGTTCAGCAGAAAAGTGAACAGAAGCCCTATGATTACACCTCAAAGAATTTTTAATGGACATTAATAATTTGATTCAGAATTATGACAAATTCTACCAACTGACACTCTCATCAGGCTTAAAAAGCTATTCTGAAAATTTCCAAAAAGACATCCTCCAAGAATGCAACTTTTGTGGAAACAATAGACTTAATGCAAGTCCCAGACTAGCAATGTCCCAGACCATACTGCTTAAAACTGATGTAGGCACATTCATCAAACATTTGCAGCTGGATCAAAGATGACAAGATCCTCCTAATATAGAATTCATAGATGTATGTACTAAATAAATATTCCAATGAAACAAAAGGATGAATATATTGGTTCCACCAGCTGGAAGATTTCTACCTGCATATCAATGCTGAGACATTCCCAAAGGCCAGTTGTATAGATAGATAGATTGATATTTAGTAAAACTGCAGAAGAAACCAATATGCACAGCTTGACCTATCTTGCCACCCTTCCTGCTCCTCCCCTCAAAAAAGTGAATTGTTGAATAAAAATAACTAAAATAATACAATGTAGTGTGATCTAACTATGCCTTTCCTTCAAATTACCATATTTTTCCACTTAGTCTCTACACGGCTTTCACATTTAACTGAACCTGAGTGCAAAAAGGGACTGCTTGATTGAATCCAAAATTATCTGAAAGATAAAATAGCTGTATTTCTCTTGACTCATAAGGTGTGCAGCTTCTTGAGCTGAAATGGAAAAAAAAATTCTTAGCTTGCATAAGCTGTCATCTTTCTATATTCAAATTTCTGATGAGAAATTGGAAAGTGACATTGCAGGCATGAATTAACTCATTATTTTATAGTCTCTAGCAGTGACTTACATGCCTGTGCAAATCAAGTAGATTTTAAGTGAAATATCCACTCAACTCGATGGTTCAATCAGTTTCTTCAAGTTACCTTCTGTCTTTTTCCATTTATCTTAAGTCCAGCAATCCTTTATGTCATATCTAAGTTAATGCCTAACACCACAGACATTTCCTGCTAGCAGTTGTTATACCATTATTCTCACAGGCTAATTTCTACAAGAACAGGCCCTTAGATTACAATGATAAATTGCAAAGTAAGCGTATGGAGCCACAAACTTTATGATACCTTAGATAATGTTAGCAATAACCAATCAATCAATACTAATGTGACATACCAAAGGTACTGAAAGTATGCAACGGGGCTGAAGACAAACGAGCAATAAGAATATGAGATAATAAAGATTCTTTTTTGCTAATGCAGAGGAGTCTCTGGCAGAGGTGGTTGGGCAAAGTCCTCTAGACCAAGCGTACCAAATCAGCCACAGTGTGCTGCCAACCAGAAATAGTGTCACTCTTTGGGATCCTCTTGCCCCCTATGCTATGCCCAGCTAGCTGGCAGTAAAGCAGATTTACAGAATAAAAACAAACCGGTATTATTTCTTCCTGACTCTTTTCTTCTGATTATCTTCTGAAAGCTTTGTAATTGAGCCAAAGGTAATTTATAGCCAAAGTTAAACAAAATGAACAACAGGAAACTGCAAAGTGTTGGATTTCTTTAGGGGGTAGTACTCCTAAAGGTAGACAAAACAAACTGGCTTAGGGAGGCAGCTATAGTAAACTACGCTTCATTAAACACGTGAAGAGTATAATTCTGTTCAGTAAGCTTTTGTTAGATTTCTGCTTCCTTGAAATAGAATTGGTCATAAAAAAGAAAAAGTGAGGTAACTTTAAAGGATTCTAGCAGGAAGGCATCTGTCATTCTGCAGACATTCAATGCATTCATACCCTGTTAGTGAAAGGACTGAGGGAAGCGACAGAAACTCCAGCTCCTCAGCACTGCACAGCAGCATGCTGTTCAAGCTGTCCCACAGTAGGATGGCCAAATGAGGTTAGGGACTGTAACTTTTAACACATTTCCCTCAAAGCCATGCTGTGGTCATTGGTCCTCGGAACCAGCACTGCAGGAAAAGCATTCCCACCAAATGAATTTTCTCCTATGAAGGACTGCAGAAATACACCAGCAAACACATCTACACAACAGCCCACACAAACAGTTCACAAACCCCTTTTTTCAACGCGTGTGTATTTCAAACACAAGAATTTCACTGCAAAATTACCACTACAGTGCTTCAGCAGCTCGCGCCCGGCAGGAAGCTTTCACTTCCTTTACTCCTACATTCACTCTGCACAGCACCTCCATTTGCTATTTCACAAGTCAAACCTTGTAAGTTAGCCTATACTTTCAGTCACCTCACGTTCCCTCCCAACAAATCACTGAGGAGATTCAGTTATATCTCTATCTTCAACTAGATTGACAAGTACATCTGCAAAAAAAAGTGAGTAATGTTTTTTCCTCTCAAGGGCCACACTGGGTTAATCACCTCTCAGGTTAGCTGGAAGCAACCAAAATCCTGAAGACCAGCACCAGACACATCAGCAGTCGAGAGGAAGCAGGGTCTGTGTCCTTCAAGTACTGCCATTTCTCCAGCCACTGCCCTTACCAGTACAAGGGGCTGCCTTCAGCCCACCTGGGGAGCACACCCTGGCTTGTCCTCAGGACATTGCAGCTCCTGTCTTGTCAGTGTGCTTTAAGATAGGAAAAAAATCGCTTAGACAACAAGAATGCTATGGAACAGCCTCTATTCAAGGAAGAAGAAAATCTATGACTTAGGATTTTTCAGCCTGGAAAAGTCACAACAAACGGTAGCTCCGCAGACAGAGCAGGGGGCTTGCAGAAAGATGCGGGTTCAGCCACTGAGGAACTGCAACTACAAAAGACAGTTGCTCTTCATGAAAATCCATGGCTAACTTCTAAATATTTTGGTCACTGAGTACTAGGAATACCGAAAGTGTACATAGATTAAAGGGCAAGTTGGACTTGGTAACCAAAGTCCACTGTGCAGAGAAACTGCCTCCGACTCACAAAGTCTCTGAACTACAGACGACTAGAGCCTGGGGGTGAATTCAGTGATGGCCTATGCTTACTCTTATAGATTTCCCAATCTATTTATCTCTGGCCACTGCTCAGACAAGGAACACTGGCCTGTGCAGACTCCTGAACATGCATATGACCATGTTTTACAGAATGAATTCCGTATATTTGCAGGTGTTTCTTTTAATTGCTTCCAATATTCCACATTTCCATCACCAAAAACTCAACTTCTACCATCTCCATTACCCTAAATGGGACGCTAGCATAATGGCTTTGAAATATATTGATTTTTATATTGTTTCAGATCAAATCAGACTTAAAGAGTACCTTGCCCTTATTCAGCATAATTCAGTACAGTAACATTGCAAAATGCAGAAAAAGGATGACCATCAGGTTAGTTAAGCACCATCCCGTAAACTGCATCACAGTCACTAATACAAACACACAGAATGCCTTAACACAGAAGTTAGAGGCCTAATATATTCCAAACTACATATGCACTCCCTTCTGTTTTCTCTTCCCCTTTGGCAGGACCACCCTTCCCACTTGCCCACAGTGGTGCTCCTTTCTCTGCTCTCCCTCCAAGCACCCCGACATTGCGTTCTCTGGTGCCCATTCCATGCTCTCAGCAAAAGGGATGAGGAGTGCTCCTACTCCCTTTTACATCATCTGGTCTCTTCTGGGACGCAAAAGCAGCCAAGAGCTACCACCCTTATTCAAAGATGAATACTCAGAATAGTGGGCTACCATGAAGCAAACCAAAACAGAAAAAAAGGTGCAGGACAACCACTTCCCCAGCCTTCTCCCTCTTAGGAGAAAAGCAGATAAATTGCATCTACAACTACCTCCCATGCGAAAGCAGGCACCCAACCACTACTAAGTTTTGGAACAAGGCAGGTCAAGGCACTAGGTTTTTCCTCCTGTTGAGGAGGAAGATCAGAAACAGTAAAGAAATAATTGATTGGTTCTATTTTTACCCATGCAGGGCAGACAGTGCCTGTTCTTTTTCAGCTTGATGCAGATAACTAACTACATATTTCCTGCTGCCTATGATGAAAAAAATGCATTACTTAACCACAAAAATACAGCCAGTGTTGACAAGAAATTGAGATGCAATTTATAAACAAAATGCGATACAAATGACTTTGGCTTCCTTCACTGACATTTAGCCGCCAGTACATGAAAAGATCCTAAAAATGAACTACAGACTCTAGGCTAAGAAACAATCATTTTCTGTTGTTGTTATTTGTTCTTCTTGGGGAAAAAAAAAAGAAAATAAAATAAAAAACTAAAAACATAAAAAACAACCACACTTTGTTTATAGCCCATTAATTTCAGGCAGACTGCCCAGATCAATATTTATAGTATTTTAACCAACTGTTGTTTAAAATAAATTATTTAGTTCAAAATCCATTAAAAATAAATTCCCCAGGCTTGCAACCTCTGCAGTTTTACTACTGCAGCAGCACCAAGCGATTGGCAGCAGCGCGAGGAATGCAGGTGTTGAAGAAGAGCGCAGATGGGAACACGGCCCTTCAGAGGGCTTGCCTCAAATCTACCCCGAGCTTTGAAGATAAGGATATTTCAAACCTCTGCCGAACAGGGGGAGGGAGACAGCAAACAATCTTAACTCTTCTCTTTCAAGAAGTGTTTGACTAATAAGGGTGGTGGTCTCCTGTGCAAACTTGATGTTCGAGCTTGGGTTCAAAGTTTTCTGGGGAATACGCGGGCTCCTTTTAAGCAGAAGAAAATAGGTTTGCTCCAGCAGTTCAGCATACAGAACCCTGTATTAACTGCTCAGGAGGGCAAAGTGGCCCATGCAGAAAATCTTGCTCCAGAGACTACCAGATAACACTGTACAGGGTGGAAATAAAGCTCTCAAAACTTAACTAAAGAGTTCACAGATTCACATTGCTTCAAATGCAGAAGGGTAGCTAGATCTGCATTCTTCTCCCCCACAGAAAAGAACACCGCAAAAACCCCTTCTGCGGTCGAGCTACACTGATGAGACCTACTTTTCCAACATCCGTGGGAAGTATTGCTCTTTTTTTTCCCTTGTCTCTTTAGATGGAGACTTTCCTCTTACAGCACATTACCTACCTATCTCCCAGAAGCCACAGTGAGCAGAATCTGAAGAATCTGAAGAACGCAAACTTATTTTGAACATAAATGTATTATATGACTTTCTAATTCAAACAATTATATGCAGCAGCAAGTTCAGATTTGCTACGCACACATCCAATGCCACCAAACATAAACATCTTCCTTACAACCCGTAACAATGGGCACGCCGCTTCAAAATGCGATGAGCATGTGCACCCAAACCACAAACATCCATTCTTAGCCCGAGCTGCTGAAGCCTGTCTTCCCACCATAAGCACTGACTACAATACCGCATGCTCCTCAAGCAGCAAACTCGCCTATCTCAGCTCCTCCTAATTAGAGGACAAGGCTAAGCTGCTGTCTAAATTTAACAGGGAAGGCTGAGTTGGGAATCTTAATTCTGGCCTCAAGAGTGCTCCAGGCACATCCATGTTCTCCAGCCACAGCCCACAGATCTCGGATCTTCCAAAGCCAGTAGCAGGACTTCTGCCTTCTCTGTCTGCAAGGAGCTGCTCAGCAGCGAAACTGTACTCAGGAGCTCTTTGAAAGCCTTGCAATGGAAAGCCAAGTCATTAGGCAAAGAATTTGTGACTTTCCTCATCATCACCAAATATCCATAAATTCTTAACAGCATCCCTTCAGAAAGAAGTCTCAAGAAGCTTGCACTTCCAGCCACCATATTCCACAGCATAAGTAATTCACTTTAAGGAAAGTGGAAATTAAAAGGATAGTGTTGAGTATTTTGTTTCCCCCCTCCTTCCTCCTCATTTACAGCACAGAACTGTCTGGAACTTGAGGAGAAAAAAGAGGAAGAAGTCCTGTTACAAAAAATACAATTAGTGGAGATTGCTGCATCTCACTTGATGTTGTTTGTGGTTTTCAAATCTCTCAGGAACTGTTTGTGGGTGCATGTTAAAACATGTGCTCATTCCCCTAGTATAGCCAACCCGCGTGATTTGTGAAATGCAACTTTGAATTAAGAGCTGCAGCCTCACTACCTCTGTATCACTTACCACGCATCAGACAAAGAAGGCATTATGCAAAAGACTGAATTTATATCGCAGAACTTCACAAAATGAGAAATAAAGAGGGTTTCCACTTATGTCTGAAAGGAAAACAAACACACTGGAAAAAGTTTCAGACTCGCTGCTTTGGTCCTTTTCAGTATCTGAAACGTGGCTGTATTACAGACAAATCAAAGAACAGAAACACAGTACCTATTAGAAGGCTTGGTTTGAACTGAACACCATCACAAAGACCTTAATTTAATGCCTTTTAAACTGCTAGTTTCCACATGGAGCTCTTGGCCAACCCACATATATCCCAGATTCATTCTGCCATCAGTCACATTGTTTATTCATTTCATTTCGTCTGCTTCCAAAGAAACTCTCCTCCTTAGAGGATGCAATTTCTCCAGTGACAGGTGCATTTCACTACCTTTCAGTCATTTATTTTTAAGTGTTCAGTCATTGTGTATTTAAGTGTTAGGTTTAAATTTCAAAAGGTTGTCTAATTCCATGTATTCTAAAAAGGAAGGAGCCATTCACAATCCAGGTTTTACCCATACCGCACACAACCATTACACGTTTCTAAATGGAAGAGGTGGGTAAGAAGCAAGGTAAATTTCTCAAACTCAACTGCATCATAATTAAACACAGTGAGCAGTTAAGGGGAAAATACAGGAAAGACAAGTTGATTTATAGTTAGTAAATCTTCAGAGAGGACAAAGGTTTTTCTTTGAAGTTTGAGGAACGCAGCTGTCACTCCAATTTTGACTTCAATAACTCTTGCTTTGCTGTAAGTAGTCATATTTGTCTTACTAGTCAATCTTAGCGTATCTAAGCATTTTACTGGTAAAAGGTAGGATAACCTGAAATTGTTCAAATTAAATTTGAATGGTCCACTGAACCATTAATGATGTCTAATCCCTTCCTTTTTGAGAACTTGGATGTATTTTCCAGAAGGCTGTTGAAGCAACTACCTTCAAATAAGCCTAAGAAGCTTCTTAATTCTCAAAGAGATTCAGAACAAGAGAGTAACCAGATCCAACTTGAAAACAGGAAAGAAACCAAGTGCATAATTCCACTTAGCAAGTTAATGTAAAACACAAACCCAAGTTTTGAAAATGCAACCCGATATGCTATATATTGAAGCTTATGTCGTGATTTTAAATACCTATTTCATAAAACATTCCCTTACAATAACACTTTATAAAGATGTTCAGACTCTGTTAATATTTAAAAGTCTTTCAGACTGAAAACTTTGCAGTCAGCAAAAGTATTCACAATGCCAAAATAGTCACCAAACCCTCTTAGTTCTAGCTATAAACTACCTTAACGTTAATTATTAACCATCTTTAGAAAACTTCACATCTAAAAAAAAGAGAGAAACGTTAATTTGTAGAAAGATTTGAATCTACGTACATGCTTTCACGTGTAGCATAAGCAGTAATCTAAATTACACATAGCTTTAGAGGCAAAAATCAAATGTCTTCTCCACCAGTGAACAGTTTGTAAGACCGAAAAGCACACAACTAAACAAATCCAACACCTGCATTTTACTACTTACCTAATGATATTGCTTCGTAACATCCGAGCAACTCTTGTTTTAATGTCCTTGGAGAGGCAAATTAAAAAGCAGCATTCCTTAAAAAAGGAGAATGCAGATATCACTTGGACATATTTGGGGGCTGAAACAATAAAACAGCCACACCAGAATTTATTCCAAACGACCATGAACTCAGCTGCTCTTAAAAAGGAAAAAAATAAATGTGACTGTCGTTAGTTCCTCTAAAGCAAGATTTCACATGGTGTGAACTTTAGAATATCTACACTGAAGGACAGTGGCTCAAGTGCAGCTCATACCTGGTTCGCTGCTCATAGAGGTCAAACGTCACCAAGTTTTCCCTACTGCTTTCTTCCATTGGAAAAGACAGTGCCCTGCTTGCTCAGATCATGAGCATGCTCCAACACCAGCACCATCAGCCAGTGACTACTCCTGAAATTGTGGTGACCACTAAAATGGCTCAATCTTATGTTATTTTTAAAGAAAAATTGATGTGTTTTATCATGAAATGAGGATGAACATCAACAGCACTGTATTCTGCACTTCCTAATTAACTGTATATTGAATGACATAAGTTTAAAATAAATATAAAGCTGTAAGTCATTCTTAGCGCTCTAGGGACCAAGGCCTCAACACTATCTTTCACCAAATCTCTCAAAGGGATGGGTTAACATGCTCAGCTGCCTGCACTGCCTTCCCTGTACCAGGGACGTTAATGGGGTGTAAGTACCATTCTGAACTGTGTTTAATGAACACATTTTAGATTTTCCCCACTCTGCTTGCTTTAGGAAGATAAAGGTTGCAACACCTGCCTTAGAACAGATGCTATAATATGCTTTTTTTTGTAGGATATTGTGTTTTTGCAGCATAACAGTGTATATAAAATACTGTCTCATTCTGCATTTCTAAAATGCAGGGGTAGGAAGCATAGGAAGCTAAGCAATTCCGACAGAAAGCTCAAGGGAAGCAATGTAAAGCATGTAAACCAGCCATTTCTCAGATCACGTATCCCTGTCCTAGTAAGAGGTCTTTAAATGATTATCAGCAGCTTCCCTGAAAGCAACGCCTGATAAAAAGAGAAAGCTGATGTATATTCCACTGCTTCACACTGGGAATAAGCACTCTGTAAGGTCCCTCAACAGTTTTCGTCTTAGATAACTCTTTGCAGGAGGACAGGATGGGGCATGACAACACAACACACATACAAAATAAATAAAAAAAATATCAGCATTTAGAGCTTTCAGCATCCCTTTAATATTCTTTAAAATTAAAAACAAAATATATATGTATATATAATATATATTAACCTTCAACAAGTAAGAGGCAGCAGAGAAAAATGATGATTTTCCCAGCTTAAAAGTGTTTGTGTAAGCTTTTTAGTTGTTTACAACTCTTAATTAGCATCATTCTCTCACTGTAGCTCCCCGGGAGCTGTAAAGAGATGAACCTTGCATTGCTAATCAAAAAGGTTAGAATAAACCTGACTTAGAAAACCAGACTAAGAACTGTTGGTTAGTGAACTGACTCTGGATCAATTCTGAACGGCACTGGTAGCACATAAAGCAGTGCCTCCAGAACAAGCATGCAAGTAAAGAAGTACTAACTTGAGGTTTTCACGGAGCTAGTGCACAAGTTAAAACAGCCAGCAGTCTCCAGTTCTACTTCTCCCTCACCAGAGGAAACTCTGAAGTGCACTTCTGTAGGGTAGCTTGCATTTTAATGAATAAATACCATTTAGAAATCAACAGGAGTGGGAAAGGAAATCAGTTTTAATGGTCTGGCAAGGCCATGGAAACCACACAGCCCAGCATATGCAATGCATGGCAGAAGTTCACCCCGTCACTCTTCTCAGCCTCAGTGCCTTCTGGTTTGGATGCAGCACAGGGCTGTTTAGTTAGCAGTTTTTCCTCACACTCACCTAAGTTTTTTCCTCCCTTAGAAATTCAGTCATCTCAACTTTTTTTTTTTTTAAAGCTTTGTTACATTTGCCTGATGTATTGCTTAGCTAAAATGCACACATTCAACTCTTAATTCCCTATTAATAACTCTGCAACTTTCCTTTGAGCTTTATCCAAGCGGTAACACTATCTAGCTCCAAAACCAAGCTTACTGGAGTGCTATACTCTAGAGGAAAGTTACAATTGCCCAGCATCTCTACTTTTCATACATTAAGTTGAAAGAGAGTTCCTTTACTACCACATAGCCTCACAAGTTTTCACTTCACTTTTCAGAGTCCTCCCTGACGTAGCTATTTTCACTGCTTCTTCCTTGGCTTGATATGACTGGAACATGGCCATTCAAAGTAACATTGTCTTCTATCCACGTTCCTCAGTTCTTGGCTATTTGGTGTCCATTTTTTAATCTGTGAACTTTTTTGATCTATGAAATATTCAGAGGTAGTACTTCAATGCTCAGAGTTGTTCCCCTTATAAATTAAAAATTCTGTTGTCACTGATAATGTTCCATGGGGAAAGCTGGCAGAAGGCATCATAATTGCCTTCACTTGCACATTATCAAATTTCTTCTCATACAAACTTCAGGCTCCACAGGAAAAAAAAAAAAAAAGGCAAATTAAATAAAGAATACAACAACTTAAATATATAGCAACAACATGACTTCCTCAATATCAACTACTGCTTTGAAAAAATGTGATCCCATGGAAACTTAACTTTTTAAAGACAATTCTTCACGTGAATTTTAATATATATCTTTGCATAAAATACTATGCAGCAACTTAAAGGAAAGAAAAAAAAAAATGCTGTTTTTCCTATTTCAGCATGGGATGTCTTCCAAATCCTTTTATTTTATATAAATGCTTCAGCCAATTTTTTTTTATCCTCCAGTACAGATGAATGGTTTACGTTAGTTGGACTTTGGAGTCTTTCAAGACCAAAAACACATGCGAGTCCACTCTAAGGAAACATTTTGCCATAATCCAAGATTAGGATTTACAAATTAAACATACAATATTGAATAACCCAGAAATTTGCTCAAGTCTAATTATCTGTATTTTAGTGTTCCTTATCCTTGTCCTACAATAGAGCAAGCTTTTGTAGTCTCTAGACTGTACACCTAAGCCACAGAAAACAAAAAATATCAGAGTAGAAAAAAATAAATTACACAAATCCCCTACATGTAGTTTTATTTATAGAATTATGAAAAAAAAAAAGTCATTAAAATATGAGCACTGGAAGATAGCAGCTAACCTCACAAGACACATCATTGACATTTCAGGTGTGTTTCCTGGTATTCCTTGTTCTTGGAGGAGAATAAAAAAAAAAAAAGTGGATTCCTTCAAATGTTGCCAGGAAACAACAACTTAAACATTTTGAAAAGAAAGGAAATTCAAGTTTACAATGTCATGCAATGTACTACAAAAGGACATTTCCTCCACATACCAGGTGTATCTAGCAAAAATACAGATATATTGCAGTGGAAGTTGGTCTGCCTTGAACAAAGCTTAAACTTACTCCAGTGCCAAAAAAATGATTGCTTGATGCTAAGAACAACTGGTTTATATTTAGTTAAATGTACTGAATAACAATAATAATAAAATAATAAAATAACTGAAGTACATGTGAAACTGCTTGTAGTTCTTGACTGGTCTTTTGCCTTTGCAAAAGGACAACACAAAAGAAGGGAAACACGATTAACAGTATTTATGATATGAAGACATTGAAGTAACAAGCAAAGTGTGGAACTGAATTGCTAAAAAGGCAAGTCTATGTTATCTTCTCAAAATGGGACCTGACAATCAGCTTCTTCACTGTATGGATGCATAGTGGCAGCTTTAAAAACAAACACCAACAACAAAAACACCACACAGACTATACGCTTTGGCTTATAAGAAAAAACACACAAAAACACAACACTAACAAAAACAAACAAACAAAAAATACCACAGGCTTAGACTGAGCAGGACCAATTATGTCAATTAGTTGCAGTCTTCTCCTGGCCATCCCAGAGTATTTACCATTTTGCTATTCCAAGCAGACTTATTTATTGGTACGTGCAGCTGTTCTTCTGAATCTGCCATTTATTTCATTTTTCTGTTCCTCCACAGAAGAAGAAAGGAACTGAAAAACCTTCTCTTTCCTCTGATTTCCACATCCTCTCTCACCAGGAAAGGAAATGTAAGAACTAAATTTTTCCTTTTATTCTCCATCTCTCACTACCTCTCTATATAGGAAGGCACAGAAACCACCCTCAACCATCACAGTACCCCTTGCTAATACACTACTTCTCTTAAGAATATTTTCCTTCTCTGAATTCAGCTTCTTTCTTCTTCGCTACTTAAAGACTCAGAATCAAGTTTCTCACAAAATTCCTCAAGCTCACAAGAATTTCCCATTACACTGTTTGAGAAAATAAAACACAGGGTATGTATGCTCTAACCTTGATATAGGACAAGACAGACAAAGAAGTCCTGTGCTGCTAGCTATTGGAAAGGAGTAGTGAGCAGCAGGAACAAGGACAGGTGAGATATAAAACAAATTAAAATTATTCAGCTTAACTTTGGGCACTGACCAGGCTAACAAGAAACACCACAAACCCCTCATGAGGGGCAGAAAGAAAACGCTCTGTTTGCAAGAGGAAAGAACAGAGCTTAATGCATGTATAGCCAAAATGTTTCTCCCCAAAACCTGGGGTTTCTGCGGAGCTTAAACTAGCAGGGAACACTTCCCCAGGGAGGCCCGCTGAGACGTGCCTGGTGGGCCCCTGCTGCGGAGCCTGCTGCTGATGGGAGCTGAGCACCATGGCCTGTCCAAGGCCAGACAACACACCTGGAGATCAGACAGCAACTCAATTTAATAAAAATTAAAAAATAAATAAATAAAAATCCTTGCGCTCTTTAAAGAAGTGTTTTTAAGAACTGTTCTCTGCATCACTGCTGCCTGAGGGATTCACAAGCAGGGCCTCCTGTCAGAGCCGTGTTCTCAGAGAGGTCCGAAGCAGCACAAGAACCACTGGGGGTCACGGAAAGGATCCCCGGTGAATTCAGCAGGCTTCTGTGTGCCCACAGGCACTGTACATAGCTGATGGCTCGACCACCCTCTTGTGCCTCCTGTTTTTATTTATTCAGATGTATATTTTTTAAAAACCAATTGTCTGAGATGATTTATAGCTTTAAGAAATGTGAAATGGTTTTCAAGGCCATCTAAGAACAGAACCTTGTGTTTCTGCATCTTCCAGAGCATTAACTCCAATTTCACACATGCTGTAGATGAACTACAGCCCCCAAACTGAAACAGATATGAAGTGTGCTTCAATATGCAAAAGACTGTCATTAATATCAGGGTCAATTATACCTGATTTTGAGCATTTTAACATTAGCAGAAGATATAGTACAGGCAGTGTTACAGTAAGTGACACTGAAATTATTGTGCCTCTTAATTCCAGAAGTCAAACTTTTATTTAAGAAAAAATAATCTGCAATTTTTATTAAATTAAGCAAAAAAAATGCAATTTTGTCCTTGTAACAATCCTGAAATTATGTAGAAACATCACATTCAACTCAAAAGTGACAAGAAAAAAAAGCGTAAAACCAAGATACTAATTCCATATTTCCTTCTGCAAAGGTGGCAAGGCTGCTATTTGTTCACTACAAGGTGCTGAGGCAGTCATTTTAAGCCAGGTGTCTTTGACATTTTTTCTGGCTTTTGTCCTTTAAACTCTTCTGGGAAGGGCTGCTTAGGAGGTAGACCAGGGAACAATAGTAGCAGCTCTAAAAACATAAATGCCCATTGCTGTATACACTGTGGTTTGCGAATTCTGTGTTGCATATCACAGGCATAAATTATGAGATCCGTAATTCTCAGGGCTCCTGAAACTTAACACAGTCCATTGTGGTGATCACCTGCTGACGTGAGCAGGCATTCTGAGGTCATGAGGACGGTTCTGGTGCTGTGAACATGCCCCCAAGCAGAACCCATGTGGGATACAGCCACAGCCAATGCACAGAGCAAAAGCAGAACCATTCCTTGCAGCAGGCGGAGAGACAGTTTTCTGCTTTAGGAACACCTAGCACTGACCTGCAGCTATCTCAACCTGTGTTGGCTCGTAAGACCGTGCTTTGGACCAGACCCAGCCGTACAGCTACAGATTTGGCAAAGTAGGTAGCACAACTGCTCCTGTGTCACCACAGCAATTGTGCCTGTGCAGAGCAGCAGGCAAGAAAAAAAGCCATCCTTTTATTTCCTGGGAAAGAGTTCTCTATCTGTTCCACATCAGGTCAGTATCAGGTCTAAATCCCAAGTAATGGAGTACATAATGCAACAGCAGCACTTTACTGAAAGCTGAGATTAATGCAGACACGAGAATTTAAAACCAGTTCAAAATATTCTTAAGTCTTGTTCTATTTCACTGCATTTGTAGGGGCCAGAGAAGGGCAGTCCCTTATTTTAAAATAAGCAGTAAGGCTTCCCATATTAGCTTTTGGGAAAAGCGTGCATGGGATTCGGTGGTTGCAGTCCAGTGTGAAGCTTTGAATAGCGCAACTTTAAACTGATAAATGTGTGACTAATTCATGGATTATTTAAATAGCATGCACGATATTATATGGACGCTGCTCAGATTTCTAGCACTAAGGATTTGTCCATGTTCTTTCAGTGAATTCCTGCTTTTACAGGGATAGAAATTAATATTTTGTAACCAATCTGGAATGGAATGGCTTGCAACATTTAATTTCAAAAGCACTGCTATTTTTCTGTATGCTTGCATATTTATAGGGCTAAAAATTCAACCATATGCACAGATTTAAGGTTCTGTGACCCCAAATTTATAGTACATTACACATCACCTGTCACTTCACTACATTTGTTACTTCTGAGAGCTTTGCTTGGTTCCAGGGATCTTCAAAGGCTTTTCTTCAAAGCTGCTGGGTGTGGGGGGGATACCAAGTTTCGCTGTTATAGCATTTTCCACAGAAATACCGTATACACATACATATACTTACATATATATGTGCATGTATATATGTATAAAAAACACATACCACTTGCAGAAAAAAATCCAGGTCTTATTTTATCATCTTTTTGGCCAAAACCAAATACCCCTTCCTAAAAACGAACTAGAAATAGCTCCCCCCCATAATAACTATGCTTCAAAATGTCTCTTGCTTCTATTTTCTGTTGTTTGTCAGCTTCCAAACTGATCTGCATCTCCACCAGGTTATCAGGCAACTGCAACAGCACATCTTGATGTACCTACAAATCAGGACAAGGTGCTGTGCATAACCAGCAAAGTAGTGAGCTCTGCAAGTGTTAAGCAGTTTCACTGATTTTCAATATCTGCAAAACAATACTTGGGATTTTTCAATTCCCAGTTTAGTTGTCCAAGATATTCTACATTGCAGGACCATTCCATCAGCACACTTAAATTCCTATTATTTTCAGCATTTATGATTTTTGCATAACCTGTTTCTGCTGCTTCTCTGATGAGTATATATTTTATATATATATATATATATATATATATATATATACACACACACACTTCATTGACAGTAGAAGCGTAGGAATGCAAAAATAGATTTTTAACACAAGCTCATGGACCAGAGAACATACACATTACAAGTATGTTATAACTTAGAGCAACAGTTCAGAGTTAATGCGTGGGACAGAAATTTAGATCTCAGTAACTTTCAAATTTTACTTCTAGGCCAGGAAAGCTGTTACTACTAGAGATGAAACTTCGTCAACCACCAGTTATATGATCCTGGGAACTGCTCAACAAGTTTTACCCGAAGAAATAATATGTAAAGTAAACTATCCCTGTTATTAAATGGTAAACAGCAAAGATTGATGAAGCAATTCACCAGATACCTTAGAAACATACTCCTCATGAGAAAATCTGTGCCCACAAACTGATCTTATATCTCATGCATATCCCAGAATGTTTTGTAAGTTGTGTAATTTATTGCTCTCTTGAATATGTCCTATCTGAGGTTTCTAAGCAAGATCAGCCCTAAATGTAAAAAATAAATGTAAAAATAAAAAAGAAGCGTAATTCAAGCAGTCTCCTTGTACTGCTCAACCAACCACTCTTAGAGCTTCTGAGAGGACCACCTCTGTGAGCTTAACTTTTAGTAATAAAACTAGCATTAAAAAAACACAGAGAAAGAAAGATAATGAAGCATGGAGTGGGCAGGGGTGGGGGGGAAGATGAGACTCCTATGATTCATGTTTTAGATGTAAACACATTGTCCAATTTGTAAATAGCTCTAACTGTTTAGTGCTGTTGTCAGCAAAGGGTAGGGCTTCAGGACTCCAGTCACGTTGTGATGCCTGCCAACTCACAAGAGAAGTAGTAAAAAAAAAAAAAGTAAAAAGAGTAACAATGTCAACAAGAAGCACCAGCCATGGCAGTTCAGTGCATTCAGTGTCATTCATTTCACCTTCACGCACAGGAAAAGAAACTCATCTCACGCGTAACATCAGGGCTCTCAAGATCTCCAGGTGTTCTGAACTATTTCTTGGCTCTCAGTCTAAACCTATAGAGTAGAAATGATTTTACAGAGTACAGCAACGTGAGAGATCTTTTAGGTGCATGGACATAACATACGGCCACAATTTACCACTTCAACAGTAAGATGTTAGGGTGCTGATCCTGTAAGCTCTTTGGCATTTCACTGGGGTTGACTCCACTGGCTGTGACTGACCCTGCTCCTTGTACAAAGCTGTATGCCAAAGATCAGGGGTTAGTTCTGCCTCCATACACATACCAAACAGGGTTTCGCTCCTGCTTTCTTATGAAGGAAAAGGCAGCTTGGTTGAACAGTGCTGCACTGCTTCGCGTCCAGAGGACATTGCTCATCCGCCTCTCGTGTCCACGCAGTATTTTAAAGCTGACAGCGTGCCTTTGATGATAAACTAAAAGCCCTTTCAATTTTAAATCTTCTTATCGCTCTGGTTTAATGTCTACTCAATTTAAAGCAAGAAAACTCTCCTTTTATGGTATCACGCCGTGGGTTTACATAATAGATGGCTTCCCTTCCATGAGAATTTGGCTGCAACAGCCTTCAACAAGTTGCTTACATGAAAATCCAGCCTTTCTCATGCTTGTCATGCAATTAAGAGTTTTGTGGTCGCTGAGTATCTACATGTTTATCCACACTGCAGTTCTTAATAGTAGTGCTGTACTAACAGTACGCTTCTTCGCACTGGTTTGTAAGCAGAAGAGATTTGTACTGGAAGAGACAGGGAGAGGGGCAGAGGGGATGAGAAAAAAACATGAAAGTATCTTAGAACTCAGGGGTATTTACATCAAGGTAAAATGGAAAAAAATTAAAAACTATTAGTAACAACTGGAAATTGGAGTTACGCATAACCCTTATTAGATGTTGGAACTCTTTTTTATATAAATAAACAAAGCTTTTCAAACTTGTGGAAATTAAATTCAGCTCTAAATTGGGATAACACTACAACAGTCAATCCCAACTCTAAATTCAACTCAACCGAGTACATTTGTAACTTCACATGGACTACCAAAAAAATGAATCTTGGAAGACCCAGTGGACACTGTTTTAGTTCACCTTTTTTCTATTTAGGTAAGGCCAAAACCACTTTTTTTTTTGTGTGGAATGAAAATAAATCAGCAGAAAAGCCATCAAGCCCCAGCTTCCAGCACATCTCTTTTACAGGTCTGTCCTCCAGTGCTACGGACATAAAAGCTGTTCAACTACAATGCTCTTTGTCCACATTTACATTTTTACATTTGTGAGCTTAAAAGACTCACATGTTACGCTACTGTATGCTCACACAGCAGAAAATGAGACTGCATTTGATGCTTTATCTCCCCTGATACACAAGATGCCTAAATGAGAAGGGGACTTCATTATGTATCCTACATAGTAGGGATACATAAAGGGGTCTCAAATGTATCCCACTATATCTAAGTTTTTTGTTGGCATGCTTCTAGAAACCAAAGCTATATAAAATTCTCTTTCAAATTTGATAAATTGAGGCAAATGCTGGGGAAAGGAAAATAAGAGTGAAACGAAGTTGAGTTTGAACTGATTAACTCTGACCAGAGTACAGCTACTTTCCTAAAGTTTGGTTTGTATCTATCAAGTGGAATAAGATGCTAAAAATGCAGCCCATTAGCAACAAAATTATCTATTGATATGTGAATTATCAAAGTCTAAGAATTTAAATACCTTACTATATGAATATATTTTCACAAGCTCCTTGATAATGAAGCACCATAAGCCTAGCTCTCAAAGCCATATTCCACAGATTTGTGCTTTTTCTTTCCCCAGTATGGGCTGTTCTTTTAGCAGATCAGCTTCACTCAGAGCAATACAAATGCAAAAGGCACTGTCACTGCTTTGTGGAGAGCATGTGCATGTAAAATAAACATGATGTACAGCATGATTACCAGTTAGAGCCCAGGTGAGGAGTTCGGCCAAGGAGCATCACCTGCCTTGGGAGACAGCTCATGCGATGACAAAGCATCACCTCAGCTTGCTGGAGGTGAGGTATTTCTGGATATGCACGAGAGCAGAGCTTTAGGCAGTCAGTAACTACTGCTACTTAGGGCATCAAGAGGTGTCAGCTACCTCCAGGGCTAGATCATGTCTCAGCAGGAAGATGTAAGACAGTCATTTTAAGATGTTGAAGGTGATATTTGGAAAAGACCATAAATACTTAGCCAGAATCACAGGAGAAAAACCCTGGGAAACCTAGAGACTGAAGCAGGCTTCCAACCCAAGGCCAAGTGCCTTAAGTACAGCAAAACCTCACCTTATCCTGTGCGCCATACAAACTTTAACCAAGACAGAGAAAATACCTCTATCAATTACATCAACTTTGAACTACCTAAGTTCGAAAATATTCTTGTTTCATCACAATTTCAGTAAATTAATAGCCTTAAACCTGAACTTGAGCAGTAACCAGACATCCTATTACACATGTAAAATTGCCAATAAAATCTACTTCAGTTGAGTCTAATGTACTAATACTCAGTAACACTGCCTCATCAGTTTAGCAGTACTTCAGTTTTCCTGTCCAAAAGCTTAAAAATCCTATTTTAATACTGGTTTTCCATAGTCTATGAAAATTACAGTAAATATTAAAAAAAATAGTTACTGTCTGCTGTGAATACAAGAGGTTGATTCTAAACAGACAGAACTGGATGGAGTTGTGAAAGCAAAAGATGCAACAGCTTCACAGTTCTGACCTTCAGAACGACCCAGCTCTTTAGCAAACATGAATTCTTTTGTATTGGAGGTGAAATGGCAAATATTTCCTGTTATTAAGGAAGGTTTTGGATTACTTTCTCTCCACTCAAATGCAGGACTTCAGATAACTAACCGCAATGACAATAAAAAGACTGTTAAGACTATCCTAAAGCTGTAATAAAAAGCAGATCACACTGCTGTTGGAAAGAACAATAAAGTAGCACATGTGGTCATCACAAAAATTGCATTAAGCTTTTTTGGCGGTGCAAACAATTTCAGGGCTCTGACAGCAAAGAATTATTCATCTCCTAATTTCAGGTAAAAACAACAACATCTACAGAACATAAAAACTAATGACCTACTGCATTAAAGGTGAAGAGACCTGAAAATAGGCTGAATTTTAACCCTTGGGCGTCACTACAGCCAGAGCTCCCACAATTACAAGTATAGCTCAGTACAGCAACCTAGGCTAGAAAAAACCTGTAGAATTTTTAACAAGGCTTTGAATTACAGAAAGGTTTTGTCTTTGGGGCTTTTGATTGATAATTCCATAACTGCAGAGTTTTGTTCCTTTATTTTCTACATACCACTTTTTCAGCTTCATTGATAATAGAGAATGTCATCTGCCTCATCATCATTCCAAGCAAGAGGCAGTCTTTAAGTAACCAAACCCACTCCTATGTGGTTCAGAGAAACAAGTGATTTTAAATGGAGATAGACAATAAGCCAGCCAGAAAAGGGCTGTCCAGTTCAGCAAGTACAGGTAGTCGGGTGCAAATTAGTATTTTGTAGCCCCAGTCTGTGATCTGACTATGCTAGAAGCTCAATGGTATAGTGCAGCACATGCTTCTATTTCAAAATGCCCTAATGTAACAAACCTGTATAGTATGAATGTATAGTACATGGATGTGATACTCATATAAAAAAATTAATGGGCTCCATGACACTGCGTATGGCTAACTGTGGAGCGAGTTTACTAGGCAATCACAGGAAACAGATCAATATGACCTTTGAGTAGACCCCAGTCCATCCTCCTGCCTTCAGCAACATCATTAACCATCAACTACAAAATCACACAGGACAGAAAGTAACAGCTCCCATAATCAGCTACCAAGAACAATCACAACAGGCTAGAAGTAGGAAAAACAGTACAACAGGGAATCAATGTGATATGCAGGGGGAAGGAGGAGGGGAAAAAGAAAAGGAAAATAGCAAAAGGGTGTCCTGGCTTGTAGAGTGAGACTTCACAGAAGTCTAACATCAGCAAAAAGGCATTTAACTCATCTTCACTTTTTTTAAGTTATGTGCAACTCCAGCTAATGACACACAGCACACCTTGTGGCTCGAGCAATAATGGAACACCCTCAATGACAACAATAACTGAGTTCTAGGAATACACCAGATCCCCCTGAGGCCCGATTTTCTCTGTTTTAATCTGGTTCACTTATTTCCACACTTAAGTAATAGCTTTGCTTCTTGCCTCTGGCTGAGCAAAGTTCAGGATTACGCCACTAATTAACTAGTGGCTCTGGGATTTTTAGCCTACACAAAGTAATGAAGAGCTAAGTTGAGAAAGTGTCCTAGAAAGCCTATTATGTCAGTGATTCCTACTTCTGTGGAACAGAAATCGCCTTTTTGGCTCATCTTAAGGCAAGAGATCATTGCATAAATATTTTGTCCTCAGTAAAGCTTTCCCAACTTTCACACATGCAAATTAGACAAAAAAATGGGTTACCAGCTGCTTCGCGAGCAAGATATGGCAAGCTGCAGGTGAGAGTTCACCTGGAAGTAAATCAGCAATAGGACAGAGTTGGCAAATCCAATCTTCTTGGGTGTCGTGCCATCATTCCTCCCCCCAGCCCTTTTCTCTGCTCAGTAAATCCCCTGGTGGCATGCAACCTAAAGCAGTTCATTTCACAGCCAACCCTTTGCACCATGTTAGAAGAGGAGACTAACACCCCACAAAACTTAAGAGTTTGTGGCCTGTGCAAGGACTAGCAAATCCAAGCACTGCCTTCTCACTCCTTGAGAAGTGTTTAACTACACATTTTCAAAGAGATTATATAAACACTGGGCAATGCAAGAACAAGACCATGGAGAGAAAGCTCCCTAGATCATGAAAGTATCTGCAAGGTAACCTCAGGAATTTAATTCTTGCCTGAATCCCCACTCATACTGACTGACTCAGAGAACTTGCGCACACAGAGCAGATTTAGACTTCTGTGGTTTAAACTGACGCATGAGCCAACGGGGCATTTGCAGAATGGTACAACCAGAGACAGCTTAAGTGAAACAGCGCCATGAGATACATTTATATATATATATATATATATATATATACACGCACAACAAAAAAAAGCTACCCAAACACTTGATCTCACGTCACAACTGAGTATGTAAGATGTTTGAGAGTACCAGAACTCAAAATATATTCTTATTATTTATAATGACACGTACTGTTTTTAAAATCACAGCAAGCTGAACATTGTTATTTTGACCTAATTAAACAGGACAGAATTTGGAACAATGGCAAGTCTCACATCTTCCAGTGTAAGGCACCTTCAGGAAATTAAGTGAAAATTTGGCAATCTATCCCTTTCAGTAACTGGCATGGGATTACTCCTCCTCTAGGTATTTTTTTCTCTTTTCCAGAAAATATTAACATTTCACAGCTTTATCTGAAGACAGCAAGCAACTGGGTGAAAGAAAAGCTATCTGAAACCTTTTAGTATAGCAGCCAGAGTGGAGCACTGTGTGTACCACAGCATGAGCACTGAGAACATTTTTTAATAGCTAAAAAAGCTATAGGTCTTGAAGGGTATTTCAAGTGTTTCAAATGATCCACTCCAAATTATTTGCAGTCTTCAAAGCTGTGATTATCAAAAGTCATACAGTCAGTGGAAAATGAAATTCCACCTGGCCACATTTTTTGTATTGCACATTACAGTTTCCCTAAAGCAGTTCACCATTTCATAAGAGAAAGAAAACATTTCATTTGTTAATGTCCTCTGCAGCTAACTTGCTTCATCAGTACACTGTTGCATTTGCGCCTTCTATATAATCATTGAACGTAACAGCACTTTCATTTTTAAGTAGCACTGACATTGAGGTGTCCTGCATCCAAATTAAGGGGCTGGGTATCAGACAAACTGAATCAAATATTTCTTTGATAAGTAAAAGTATAGGACTAGTAGTAGCTACTATTTTTTGAATATTTTCATATGTAAACTTCAAAAAAATAATATTACTGCTAGAGTGTGTTGATCCACTATGATCAAGTGACACTAAACAGTCAGGAAGAGTTCAATCCCCTAATAAGCAGTTATCAATTGAGTCTCTCCTGATAAGCAGACATTTTGAAAAGACACATGGTCATGGGAGCTTGATCTAAGTGTTATTTTTAGAAGAAAAGCTGACTGAGGCACCTCTACTCACCAGGAGCACAGAGTGAAAAACCTCTTATTCTAAAGTATATTTCTACTGCAAAAAGAGAAAGATTTTTTTGCCTTCAACCCCCCCAAAGCTCTTTATTTAAGCCCAAGTTTAGGAAGTATTATCTCCAAGTTTCGGAGCGGCATACTTGGAAATGTGTAGTTCTCCGGGCAGCTAGCAGGCAGGGGGAAACACCCCTTCCTGACCATAAAAGGTCCGAGTGCATGTTCTCAAGCGGAAAATGTGTGGGATCCTATTTACAAATGTATAAATACATGCCATTCCTTTGCGCTCACAGGCACAGTTGAAAGCCAGCCAGAAAAGGAAGTACCAGCAACTCGATCCGAGATTTCCAGTACGTTTCCCCTCACATGGGATCACTTTGGCCTGTATTTTCATAGAAGTCTGATTATTTTAGTGAATGAAACCACATCATAGTCTCCAAATCAAGAAAAATCACAGAAGGGCTTTATAAACATTTCAGTTAGTGCAACAGACATCCATTTCTCTTCCTTCCTCCCCTCAAAACCCTTAGCCCCTCCTCGGAGGGATACAGGAGGCCAAGGAAGAAATCCCAGCTGGTAAGCATTGGATCCAGCAGCAACCAAGAAGCATCTCATGGTGAATACCTTCCCCTCTGAAGTTTTCCTGAGGATGAGACCTGCTTGTGAGCGTCACGCCACCAACCCATCCCTGGGGACATTGCTTATGGTCCCCGTGAGGAGCCAGGCTTGGACAGCTGCAGTTGAGGGGGGCCCTACCCCACATTTGTTCCTCCTCTAGGAATCCATACAAGGAAGAAAAAAGAAGAACTAATAATTCGGAAATTCAGCTGGCAGGCTATCTTTAAACATAGAAAGCAATCTTGAAAATTATTTCTCATAAGACATCCCAAAGGCAAAAATGCTTACCAAATAACTTCCCCGTGTAAGCTTAAAGCTGAGCTTTCAGTTCTACAATTGAAACATATCATGTTTCAACCACGTCATCAGCATTGCGTCTAGAACTGCAGAATTTTAAAATACTACCAGAAGACAAGTAGCTGCTATTGCCTTGTGCTTATCTTTTCACCTCTACCTCATGCGGTTAATGGGAATTATTTGCCAAGTAGGTGTTATTTATTGTGTGATCACCAGAGCTTCAGATCAGAGAAGCCACCAAATCCACAATATTCCTTTTTAATATACTTTTCTGAGAACATGTATTTACTTCAGTTGCAGTCAAAGCACATACAGAATGGCAGCCAAGTGATGGTTTCAGAGAACCTATTAAGGTACATTCAGGTGAAGCATCTGGTACTCTAAAGGATCTGGTTCTCTTTATTCAGAAAGAAAGAGGAGTCCTAGAAAATATTTAGTTTAAAAAGGGAAAAACTCATTCACCATTATACACAAGGTAGACAGAACATATGACATTAGCATTAAACTCACTGGTAAACTGCCTTACTGTAAGGGTGGTGAGGCACTAGCACAGGCTGCCCAGAGAAGCTGTGGATGCCCTATCCCTGGATGTGTTCAAGGCCAGGCTGGATGGGGCTTTGGGCAGCCTGGTCTGGTGGGACGTGCCCATGGCAGGGGGGTTGGAACTGGATGGTCTTGAAGGTCCCATCCAACCCAAACCATTCTGTGGTTCTATGACATAGAATTCGGGTAGGATAGAGGGCAAAGGAAAAGGATAGGAAAAGAGCAAGATCTAAGACCTTGCAAAATCTAAGTAGCATTGGCTACACTGAAGAACCTGCCTCCTTCTACGCTGGGAAGTTGAAATAATCAAAAGCACAAATGATTTATTGTCATTATGGTTAAGACAAGCATCTCCAGGTCTTCTGCAAAAGAAACTTTCTTACACCCACCTATACGTCCTTCCCTCACATTAATAGCAAATGGGTCATAATTTCCATGCCACTTGCACGTTCATTTAGAAAGCTGCCATTCACCAATGCCAGTACTGAAAAGGACTCTTCAGACAAACTAGTAGAGGAACTGGACTTGTGGTAAGGTGATGAAGGAGGAGAAAATCTCCACTGCTTTTAGAGTATTAATGGAGGAGTATATTCTGGTCCTGAAGGTTTACAAACCAAATGAAAAAAGGCTATGGGAAGAAAAGCAAGGCCAAAGCAAACAAACCACCACTTGACACCACAACCTACTGTTCAAGAAAGAACACTTCAGGAAGTTTGCTTCCCATTTTACAGTCGCCACCTGAATGCCAACAGCTCTTACCAGCACTAACAACACTATGCTTGAAGCAGAACATGGGATCACCTTGTTCCCATGAAATTTGTGGCTTCATATCAGCGTCATTCCCAGCACTCCCAGGTCCGAGCACAGCACAAAGCAGTTTCTCAGCATCTTTTCCATGTGCAGAACTGCCTGTCCTTCAGTGACAGGATTACGCTGCCAACAGGAAAACTTGAGTACAACAAACCTGCAACAAATACACAGAGAACTGGAGAAAAGACTACCACTGCAGAGAAGACTAACAGCATACTCCTTGAGCATTGCTTTCCCATATTTTTTGATAGCCAGACAATACATACCTTATATGCATTTTTATTCATACCTACTATACCCACACACATATGAGTGTTTACTATACGCACACTATACAGGAGAAAAATGTGGAAAATCTGAAGCCTGGAGCAGATCTCAGGTGAAGGCGCCACAGCAGCAGGTCAAATCTTAAAATCACAAGCAAAAACAAAGAGCTAGATTATATTAAACAGAATTATCCAAGACTATATGTGAAGCAACCAAAAGAAGTTATTTCTTTATCTGGGATGTGGTTAGACTACAGAATTTCTCACCACCAGAAAATGGGGACAGAAAAACCTTACAAGATTTCAAAAAATCTTTTGGACTATCAAACCCCAAAAATCTGTTTACATCTTTCTTAAGAAAATTCTGACTATGAAATTGGTAGAAGGTAGGATAACAGATCAGGGAATAGGATAACAGATCAGGGAATTATCATTATATCCTGGATGGGTACCACGCTGAGCTAAGCAGACCTCTTATTTGGCCTGGTATGCCTGTTAATACCTTCTAGATATTTCTCAGGGAGTTGGCTTGGCACACAGACCACATTACTAGTACTTTCTTTTAATCTACAGTATTGTAGATCACAGAATTATACTTAACCTTATCTCTTCCTTTTGGCCTCATTACCGCTGATGATATTCAAAATGCAGATATTATTCCATATCTTTAATTACCTTTCCTTGCCTACCTTTAATGAGATTGTTTCATCTCAAATACAAAGCGCTTCTTTTCAGTAAAATCGGAATAGTTTTCTTGAGTTCTGCTTAGCCTTATTTTTAATAAGCTAATTAACCCTGTTTTACATCTTTAAAAACTTCCAGTCTCAGAACGTAATTTTGCCATTCTTAACTAAAATTTTCTTATTAAATAGGAGCTGAACATTAGTGAGCTTTTTAATTGTTCTGCCCATAACTCAGATCCATTTCCCCTCTTCTTAAAGATCTCAGCCATACTTTCAAACCCCCGTGCCACAACTGCTACAGCTTCTTCTCCTCTGCTTTCCACAACAGGTTAATAGTGAAATGGTTATCTTTAATCACATCTTCCATGTAAAGATCCCAAACGATTCTAAAATATATCTTAAGTTGTGTAAGACTGGGCAACAGAACAGCAACTATATTCTTAAAGATTCAACAGAGGGATAATCAACTCAAAAAGTAGCTAATTAGTGACTGCTCTAAACCACTTTCATGAAGACACTTTCATGAAGAAGTTGTTATTGTAGAGCAAGAAAATTAAGTATTTAGGAAGGAATTCATGGGAACCAAGAGCAATTCCTCGATTTGAATTTGGTCAGAGCAGCGTGTTAGTCCTGCTGCAAGTGGTAGGTGACTTCAGCCACCACCTCAATCCTCCTGCCTGAGGAGAGGTAAAAGAAAAACACACACAAAACAAGACAAAACCAGCAACTACAGGAGCACCACCATGTCACTTTCAGTACAGTGGGGACAGAAGACTATCACAGCATCTCCAATCCCCACTCTAACGCTTTATATTTTATTTATATTCTTGAGCAGCCTGCTCAAGTAGTGATGAAACCCAGCGTCAAGTAAATTACAGAACAGGATAAATAGCTAGACTTTATGCTATCCACTGCTCATGCTTTATTAATATCACGGTATCACTCAGGTAATACGAAATACAACTGAAGTGTTATTCTGATAGATGGTCATTACCTGAAGCCCCTGGGAATATTTTTGCATCAAGCAAGCAATAAAAATGTCTTCTAGTTGATGATCCTAGACTATTTTAGAAGGTACTTCAAGACAGTTGTTAACACTGTCTGACACCTAATGTACAGCTACAGCTGGCAGAGTTATAAGTCAGTCCTTGGGGTGGCGTTCTGATCACTCGGTAACACCCTGCAGTTGGATCCAGGCATTACTGTTTTCAATTGAGGTATTTAAGTAATTCATGTGTATGTGAGAAAGCTATGGAAAGAACAGAGCTGTACCAAGCCTGAGAAGTTATCAGCATAGAAATATTTCATTTTAAGAGCAATGGTGAGTTATCATCATCTGAAGCCATTCAGATAATTTCTCTAGATGCAACCACTTTGAACATGGTATTGTGTACATAAAGGAAAAGAGGAAGAGAGCTAGAAGCAGCTGGGCTGTACAAAAGTTGCCATTTAGCTGTATCTGTACTATATACAGAAGACTTCAAGAACAATTCCAGAAGGTAAAGAAGTCCCAGAAGAGCAAGAATTTTTAGGATGTGTTCCCTTGTCTTAAGGAAAAAGCAACCTAGATGTCAGAGAATTAAAGCTGATTCTTTGAGTTGGATCTCATTGGCTTACAGAGATTTACATTTCTTATAATACTGTTTCTTTGGCTTGGTCTTTCACTTGGCTTCTGTCACTTCCACTTCAAGTCAGTATTAATAGAAGTGCAGAAGACAGAATCTTAATAGCATCTCTTCCCACACTGCAGAGAAAGCACTTATTTACAAAACCCAGATGAAAACCATCAGGTGTTTTTCTTTAATGTAAAATGTCTGTGCAAAAATTACTTGCTGAATATGGTGAACATTGATTGACATCTCTACAACACATATAGGTTTTTTGATTATTTAAAGACCACAGTCAAGCTCTAAGTTCTGATCCAATCATAATTATTTTTAACAAGCTTTCCTATAGAGATTCTCTACTGTTTCCTACAAAAGGTAGAAGTAGGAAACAGCTTGGTCCTCTGAGCAACTGATTACATCATATTGACAGCGTGTTCTGTGTAGTCAAGAGACCTTGGAGACGAGGACTGATTTGTTCTGTTCGGTTTTCAGGAGCCAAAACGGAGACTACTCCAGCTATATGTGGGACTCTTCCCTCTGAGCTGCACCAAGGGGCAGATGCTACCTGAGCACTGAAAGCCTTATGTTGACTGTTAAAACGTTTATTTCAGCAAAAGATGAGTCCAGGGGCTTCAGGACAGTTCACAGAAGTTATCCAAGCTCCTCCTCCTCCTCCTCCAGTTACCCCATCTTTCCATAAATGCACACCTAGCCCTTTCTGAAAGAAATCTTTTCCTACCCAAAAATGAACACTGTAACCACTGCCCGGATCACACTCTTTTCCCTTAGGGCTCAGTTTATTTAAAATAATAAGAAAGTCTCACCCTCGCCCTCTCCCCCCCCCCCCCCAAAAAAAAAAAAAAAGTGAAAGCTACTGTTTTCCCCAAGAGCCTTAAAATGGCTCCCCTTGCATTTTTACTTCCTTTTCCTTCTCTCACCATCTTACCACAGGAATATACTTGTTTTCCACTACTCCCTCTTTAACCAAACCACCCGTTGATCTGTATTGTCACTTGGCGCATCACAACAGGGAGAAGGCTTTCGATAAATGAAGTCAGGTGTGAAATGGTCTTTTGTCTGAGAGATCAGAAAATAAAAGAAAAATGCTGTTGGATGTTATTGTTACTTGCAGCAAATCAAACATAGTTTTCATGTATAATATAGAGTTTTAGACCAAGTGCCTGTGTACCTAGAAACTGGTGTACAGTGACACACTCAGTGCTCACTGTGACAAAACAACTGTTATTACTGAAGATTTTAAGTAATTAGTGTAGTTTACATTCTCACAAGCTTCTTTGCAGCCCTACAAATTGCAATTTATATCCACAAAGACTGCCTCCCTAGAGTTTATAAATACAGGCACTCTTAACTGTAAACACAACTATTGAAAGAGGGCATTATGTTCCCACTGTTATTTTTATTTATTTATTTTAAGTACAGACACGAATTACTGCTTACCAGAATCACATGTAACGCAAGCTCTGAGCAGAGCTCCTCATCCCTTGCAAATAATTAGCAGTTAGGGGAAAGGAAGAAAGAGTGACCACGTTTCTCCTTGGAAACATTTCAAGCCTTATGAAATGGCACTCTTCAGAAGTGCCAGGAATAACAAAAACAAAACGTGATTGCCCTGAATCCATCTAGCCAGCAAGGTGCCACTGCACAGCTTGTTATGCTCTCTCCTCTTTAAAGACGGAGCTCCTAGTGGCCACGTAAGGATGTGCCAGATGAAAAGCCACAGGGACAATTTTCAGAGAGAGAGAGAGGCATGATTTTTCTGTTGCCATTAAGTTGTGTTCCCCGCACCGCAGTACTTGAATCCAGATTTTTAAAGCTATTCTCATTTGCTCTAAGTAATGAAAACTACTGGTGCAAAGTTGTTTCTTAAAACTACACTTAAGACACATAAGACAAGCCATTCAAAGGCCACGTCTGACATTTTGATTGTGGTGCATGAGGAGAGAAGAGGAAAAACCATGGAGATTGCTCATGTTGAGAATCCAGTACTGATAAAAAGCCTAAGCTGCCACTTTCTCTGTGCTTCATCAGGCAAAAAAAATACCTGCATGATGCTGAAGAACGTTTCAGTATAAAAAAGAGCCAAAACATGGGCTGCTCTTCTACTCCCTGGATATGAGCTCTTTGATTAACATGAAGAGAAAATGGCACAGTGTTCATTTCTTCCTCCGAAAGAGGTAAGCCTCCACTCAAGTTGATCATCATGGGGTAATAATTCCGAAGTCCACGACTTGCCCCAGGATGTTGTTAACGAAGCATGAGGAGTTTGTCACACACAAATTCGGTACTGTAAGGAGCAGCGTCTCAAAGATCCCATAGCTACCCATGCTGGAGAAGAACAAACCACACCACAATTCTGCACTCTGTATGAAAAGTAGATTGTAGTCTGCTATTTTCAGCTTTGCATCCTCTCAGAGCAAAGTTTCCTCGTTCCCTTTTTCAATACCCTGGCATGATGTAACAATCAGGTGATGTGTCTAGCAGACTTGTAAAATAAAAGATATTCAAGCACAACACTATGAGAAGTGTTCAACCACATTTGGTAATCATCATTCAGCCATTTACTACAGTAACAAAGAGGATACAGACAGTTTCTTATGCAGCATGGTTCACTAACTTTTTTTCTCCAGTAGATAGCTTTCAACATTAATTTCCTTTTCACATCCGTCCGTACCTTTCAACATACACCACTTCTCTACATTACAATGCAGCCAGTGATGTTCTCACTGTCCTGCAAACCGCAGAAGAGATCGTTTCTCCCTTGGCAAAGACAAATAATGTTTTTTTTTTGTTTTTTACACTTACACAGATTTGTTTTGATTTCTTATCAGCTGCACAGAGTTTCACATCTGTCTATCAGTACTTTAATCAGTGGAAATGTAAATGGGGTAAAAGTCCTACACACAGATTAGGAAAGGCACTGAATGAAAGAGCTATAAAAGGAAATGCTCAAAATATGAAAGTATGATTAGCTTTTATCTTTCAAACACTACTTTCCATAAATAAACCCTATTACACTTCAATCATTATTAGATTTGCTATTTTTTTCAGCTAAAGCAATTCACATGCTGTAACTGAATTTTATAGCTAGACAACCACTGTAGCAAACATGAATACAATTGCTGAGCTTATTTAATTTCATGTTCTATGAATATAATCAAGTCTGAAAAAGAAGCTGTCTTGCTAGATAGTTACTTTTTCCAGGCTCTGAATTAACAGCAGTGGCTAGATCTTGCAAATTTGCATCATGTTACTTCTTCATAGTAACTAAATCCAATTATTTCCCAGCTTCAGTGCAATTCCTCATACATTGAGGCAACTTCTCAGGTACCTTAGTGAGGAACTCTTTGCATCTTTGACACCTACCTAAAAGTGCTCTTGGTGGACAAATTCAGTGACTACAGCTAGTCAACCAGTAATAACACTATTTATAAGGAAATCTTCACTGTTAAGGGAACAGTAAATACAGTAAACTGCTAGTGCATATGATGGTATACGTTAAGGAAATTGCACATTTAGAGCTGCCTTTATGTTAAGGATTTGACTAAAGCAGTGGCAGCAGTTAACTAAATGCAATCTATTACTATGAATTAATTCACAAAATCTTTCCAGGGTAGACTTTGAAGCAATAAATCCTGAAAATGAAGATGGAAAGGAACTTAATGTAACTGAAAGATCGGCTACCTGTGACTGAAATCTAACTGCATTGTATTGCTGTCTTTGGCACGGCATTGCAAAGGGAAGATAGTAGACATCAAAAAAAGAAATATGAGAAAAGAAATATGAAGGGTATCGTGACTTATTTATCAGACCATTCACTTAAAGAACAACAACAAATGAAAGTGTTTTAAAAAAATTATTCCACATTTGCTTCTAAGATCCTGAAGAGGGGCAGGGGTGATGGGGCTCCAAAATCAATAGCTACTCTATTCCGTGCTCAGTAGCAACATCTGGGTGCACATGCAAATTCCAAAACCAGATGGAGCGAACCAGCTGCAGCACACAGATGAGACATTATCCCCCTGCAGAGCAGAGCAGCCACATCCAAACTGTGCGCTGGGTACAACCCACGTGTTCAGCAGCCCCCGCTGCCTGGAAAGAACTGAACGCAAGAACAGCTGACACACAGAAGAGCAGGGAAGATTCTTCCCTCACCCTGGAAAATGAAAGTGAAATGTAAATACTGTTTGTCATATTACCTAGCAGTAGTTGATCTTCATGTCTACAAGCAAGACTACTATTTAACCCATCCACTATTTCATTTATTGTATGTTTGGGCATCTGTTTAACATACTACTAATTCACTTTTAATATGATCAAAATAGTTTTAGCTCCAATATTACTGCAGCTCGCCTACATCAACTAAAACCAAGAGTTCTTGCTTTTTAAAAACTACAGAGAACATTCTCATCTGAAATGCAGACAGTGAACAGAAAGATTTATAAGCCATTCCTGAAAGTGAAAAATGCTGAACAAGTCAATCTAACCCAAGAATATACCTTAATAAAAAGGATTAAAACAAACAAACATTAAGCACACACATACATAAAAATGTCAGAATAAACCACATACAAGCGCACGTAGCTATAAATTTTAATTACTTAAGACCATCCATTAAGCAACTGCTGCTAGAAATAAATGCTCTGCTGTTACAGTGGTCCACAAGGAAACTAAGCATCCATTCCATTGTGAAGTGTTTTAAACACTTTCACACAAATCACAACCGGTAACAAGATCAGGCATTTCTTGTTCTGTTTTTAAAATAATGAGCAAGAGAATTCAGCTTTATGCAAGGGCACCATTCCAATCCCAACCCAGTACCCTCAGTGGCAGTACTGTAGACTCTAAAGCTTAATCTCAAAGAGAATCTACAGATCCTGTAAGACGTCAGATTTACCACAACATTGGTTTCTTTCCCCCTACTGCAAAGAACTCTACCAGGTCCAAATTTTGGCAATGTGATTATGTTATGAGCAATTACAATGCAGAAACATCTCCCAGCTGTTAGGTATCATTGTTACACAGCACCTTCAAGTGTACCTTGACTAATGAGACAAATTGGAGAATCAGATTCTTACTGATAAAGCAGGCACCTGCTTTAGAAATATGTTTATATTTCTACTTTACAGCAACACAAAACCCTGTTTCCCCCCACAGCAGTAAAGTAATTTTGCAAAGCAGACAGATGCTTAAGTAAGAGAGCTTTCTTCTCTGTTGTTCTCCAGAGAACCAATGCATGGCCCACTCGAGGTGCTTGGTGAGATTGCAAACAACCTCTCTGGCAGCTCTGGCTGGACTCAGCTCAGGACACCTACCTCCCCATCCACATGATGCTTGTTGTTGAGGATCTGGTTGGTATAAAGTAGCAATCTCCAGCTGAAAAAACATAAAAGGTGGCTGTTCGCAACATCTCATGAGAGTCTTTACGTTACCAAGGATGCAATAGACTTATGAGTACGTGTAGAGATGTACTGATCTCTGAAATGCTCTGCTGGCACAGATCCTTACCCGTAATGACACTGCTCATCACAAATTAAATCTCCATGTCAGAAGAAATAACTACAAGGCTGAACCAGCACTTCAAGTAAATACTTCGTGAATTCCTATGCCAGCAAGTACCACCAGAAAAGCAGGGACTGCTTAGCAGAAGTTTTTCATATGTCTTTTAAGAGAAACTAGAGTTGTAGACTTCAATCTGACTATAGATGTGACACCCTCCCAGGGGTCAGGCATTTCTGAATGTTATGAATAAACTGCAGGCAAGGCTGGCGTACATAAACATACACACAAACATCTTCATCACATCTGCCAAGAAAGCAGAGTGAGAACAATGTAGTCAGCATCACGAGAGCTGAAAATATTTTCACATTGCAAGAGCACGTGTATTCTTACAGAAGAGCCCATGTCTATTAGCTGTCATGCCTTCCAAAGACGGAAGAGACTATTTTAACTGATAAGACATCACCAATTGTAACCATCAGCCAACACAAACACTACTCGTCTCCTACAGAACACATAGTATTCTTGCTGTTTGTTTCCTACATGTTTAGGTAGGAGCGCGTGTAGGTTTGTAACGCACGTTAATCAAGATAGCAGTCCTGAACAAAGAGTTTATCACAGAACTACAGCATCTACTGAGGGAGAAACTTCGTATTTGGTAGGCTGGAGGGAAGAGGAGGAGACAATTCTTCTATTTCATGGAATTTTAAATAAATGCACAACTCTAGAGAGGTTGGAATGATTAAAGTCTGGCAAAGATTAATTGGTAAGATAACCAGTGAGGGAGCTGGTGGACTTCCCCATAACTATCAAACACAGGATGGAAACAAACAGGTCTAGAATGGCACTAAAGGCATGGCACTAAAATACCTTCCTCCTTCTTCCCCCCCCCCCCCCCCAAGGGAAAATCTGAAGGAGACTGAAAGATGTCCATTTACCATGGAGACTGAAAGGCTATTTTGGTGTCTGAGATTTGTATTAGAAATAAGAGAATGTCTATTCTCAGAAATTATTAAAGAGGCAGTAAGTGCTAATAAAGATTTTTTCATCCTTTCTTGCAATTCTGCTGTGACAAAAGAAAAAAAGAGAAAGTAGACCCAGCAAGAACCCTTAGTTATTTTAAAAAGTAGCATTTAGGTAAGATCAGATACAACAGTTTCATCTCCTTGTCTAGGAATCGGGTTTGTTTTGAAGCCACTGCTTGTTAGCTCAATTACAAGGCTTTACTTCACTTTCAGGTCCACTATAGTTCTACAAGAAACAAGTATTTGCAGGTGTGAGTCTCCTTGCATTTAAGACACTTAAGCCTTGAGATATTATGGTAGACCACCTCCCAAAACTGTACTTTTGAAATACAAGTTGCCCATAATATAAATGCAAGCTTTTTACCATCTACATAGACAGAATATTCTTCTGAATCACTTTCTGAAGGACCTCTTCAAATATTATATATTCACACACATACATTTCCTAAGAAAGTCATTTTCACAGCTACATTATTCTGTGTGATACATACACGTACATAGGTAGCCTTACCCACGTAACAGTTCATTACAACTAATGTCAAACTTGGGCTACGCTTTCATTCTGAAATGACCTTCAGATTTTAGAGAATGAAGAGTTACAAAAGGCAGCTGAAGTTGCATTGGTAATAATACAGTTGGGCAGCCATATGTCATGAGAAAGAAGGCACCCTATAGTAACTGACACCAATGTCCCTTCTCTAAACTTGAAGAAATTGTACATAGATAACCTTACATTTACATTGAAGTAAATAAGTCTACATAGTGGTTTTTTAATATGCAAAAATATTTGTTATCTCCTTTTGCATTCCATTCCACTTTCTCAGTACTTTCTGAAAAATGATTAAATGGCTCACAAAGGTCTTGTGAGTTTGTGCCACAGATATAACATTCAGTACTTAAATTTGGTCCAATGTAAGTTTCTGAAACTAGTAGAGTTTAACTTGGACCACGGTTGCTGCTGTTCTGTACAAACCTATTTATATGAACAGAGCAGAGAGCCAAAACGGTTGCTTTGTAATTACTTCAGGCATGTTTGAATCCAGGAGGGAAACTGTTTTAATTTATTTTCCCCTGGAACACTACAAAGTTCCACTATAGCTTTACAGTGTAACCAGGCATATCAAGAAAGAGCCTTCATTTACCTAAAAAAAAAAAAAAAGATCGAATTATACTACTGAATTGTTCTTCTATTTCTCTGCTTCAGCCTGAATGCACTGAAATGTTTGAAAATACTGTTTGAGAATTTGTCATCTATAGTGTCAGAGAGATTTTGGCAGAAAAATAAAGTCTTGTTGAGGGCAAAATTCAGTCAAGATGACCGTAAAATCTAATCCACACCTCTGAGTTTGGACTGAATATCCATCACTTAAACATCTTGTAAATGACCCAATTTGTTTACATGGCCCTGTAGCTTTTTATGACTTTTCCATAAAGAAGTTATTACATCCATTCCTTTTATTTTGTTTGAGAGCATTTGAATGAGCCCCAGAACCACAAGCAAGTGAAACAGACTCTCTGCAGATGGAAGTGGAGTCATATAATTCACCACTACCGGTAAAGGAGTCAGAACAACACTTTCAGTTTGGAAATGCCATACCTTCACACAGCAGAAGAATTTCCTGTGCCATATGTCTTTTTTAAGTGTTTAACTATTGTGTAAAAATGCACACTGGTTTCCTGTCCATCAGAGGAGGAACATAGAACCACTTGGACTTGGGTCTCCCCTTGCTTTCACCAGGCATGAAGGCAGTTGGACAGTTACAACATAGTGAAATAGACTGGGGAGGGGGAACAAGAGAAGCTTCCCAAATAACAGCTTAATAACAGACTGGAATTTTCTGGGAAAGACTAAAGCCATAGATTAGGATCAGCAATAGCATTATCCATTATTTCACAAACAGAACCTCTTCCAGCAAAGTAATCTCCCCACCTCATGGGCTTTTAAACAAATGACACTTAGAAGGCAGCAGAGAGATTAACAGGACTGGATTAACATGGAAGGTATGGCCAAAGTTTCTCCAATAACATTTTTCCAGTGTAACTTACTCTTCAAATATAACACTCCCTGGTATTTTACACCTGGACTTTCCCCTGACAGAAATTTACAGCTTTGCTGATGATACATGCCAAACCGAGTAATGGTTTAAAGCTGTAGAATACCAAAAACTACAATAAGGGCACCACTCCTGCACCTTCTAGTGCCTGGGCCCAGTCTGAAGCCAATTTATCAGATTATAGGACCAAGTCACTCATTAACTGCAGCATTTGACCTCCTGCATCACTAGCATCTCCCTAAAAGTCTTATGTAATTTATTACCAACTCATAATAAGAATATGACAGCAAAAGCAATACAAAACAAGACTAGAAGTACAGGAAACACAAGCAGCAGTGGTTCCTTTTACCAAGATATCTTTTGCTTTCTCCAAGACAGGCTTCGCATTTCCAGAACAGCTGAGGAAGGGTGATATGGGAGTTTCAATCCAGCATCTGAAGTTATCACAGGCTATGCCACTCTCCCTCACTCTCAGCAGGCCTGTAGTGCTGTAGGTCCCCTACAGGAGGTCCCCTTACAACAGCTACCCAGCTAGCAGCACCATTCACCCAAAAACCTTGAGCCAGATGTCCCATGGCGAGGCTGGCAGGGAACGCGGCCTACAACCCACCGCCACCTGGCCAACCTCAGCATGTACCGTGCCATACATAGAGCATCAAGCACAACTGTGCTCAACAAGAGCTACATCTGGATGCTGTTTTAATACAATCAATAACCAGTGTTCACAAACCCAACAAGTATTCTGAACTCTTAAGACAGACAGGCCTTGCTAACCTTGATTCAGAAGGCCTCAAGGATCCAAGACCACAGAATTATTCGGGCTGTCTCCTTCACATCAGCGTTTTTGATACTACTTACACTCTGTGAAGAAGACTTTCTCCATAACGGTCTAGCAATCTTTCTGGCCTTCTTCCTTCTTACCCATCCTACCAACTTGCGTAGAAACTGGTTAGGTTATTAAAACAAGTAGAAGTGCAGCTTACATGCTAAGTAAGATTGGTATCTTCACATAAAGAAAAGCTGCTTAACATGCTGTAGGATCACAAAAATCAACCACAGATAACCCAGTGTAACAGTGGAGATTTATAGAATCTCAGCACAAGGATGTTCGGAAGACAAGATCAGAAGACAGATGAACCCTAAGGCTAGGCTGTCTGTGGATGGAGGCATGAATAATGTTTCCTGATGTTGCCACCTTACAATAATATCCTACGATCTAACTAAGCCTCTAGGAAGCATGACGTTTATATTTTAGCTTCACAGTAGCACATTACAAATTTTCACTCAGCTACTTGAAAAATGCAATTCACATCCAAACACAAGCTACACAAGCCTTCCAAAAAGAATGAAGTTTCTAATTTCTCAGTTAATTTCTCAAACTCCTGAAGAACTAATCACTCACACAGATACATAAGTGCTACAACATCAACAGCAGCTCTACATGGTAGTGCTAGTCACGTTTTGTTATGTAACTCTGAAGAAGTCCTACATGTTTCCTCTAAAATCTATTCCCGTACAGGACAATTTCTTAGAAACTTGCATACTGGGAACCATACTTTCCATGACACACATTTTGCAACTAAAAAAAAAGCACAGCTCTCTACTAAAGCAAAGGGCTATCTGTAAAGCAATTTACTTCCAGTGAAAGGAAGCAAGCTTGGACAGTGTGTGCTCTTTCTAGTAATCAGGAACTGCCAGGCACAGCAAAAACCGGAAGAAGCAACTACCCAACAGCAACAAGAACCCCAAAACCACCCGGCTATAATGCAAAACCACTGCTGTAAGGTGCAAACCACTACTTTGCTATTACTTGTTGACTGTGTAATAATTAGATATGAAGGCTTTGGATAACGTTTGGCCTCTATAAAAGATGTTGTGTTTGTATGTAGACAAAGTCCAACATAACACCTTTGGTTGTATAGCTGTCACTTTCTCAAGGTATATCCTGTGTTATTTGTTACAAAACACCATAAATGACTGAAAAAAAACTCCAGAAAAATGCAACGAGGCCTTAAAATCTTTTCTGCAAACCTAATAAGAAATAGTTACTTCAAAAGATGGGTTTTACATGTGTCTTCCTTAAACTCAAAGTATTTAACAGAGAAAGGCAAGAATGCCTACATATCTGGGACAAGTCACAAATGGTCTGTACCTTTAATACCGTCTCTTTTATCTGCAAGACAAAAATGAGAGAAGCAGCAGGACTAAAGAGCAGTTCCAAGCAGGATTCTGCCAAGCACCAGGCAATATGCCAAAAGGCAACTATAAGGCACAAACCTGTTTTTAAAACCATCTTGCACTGCAATTTATCAGTGTTGAAGAACTTCTCTAATTTGCCACAATCTTTTGCTTAAAGTCAAAAGAGGATGTGGTACAATTCTTCACTCTCCAGGAAAAGAGTTTTAAAACATTTCAAAACAAGTCTTGGATTAAACAGAAATAGATTAAACTTAGGACAAATTGCATCACTATCATGTTTCCCTTTAGATGATGTGTTCGTATTTTCTTCCTTTTCTTCTCAAAACAAAGGAAATTTCTCCTACCCAGCAGTACTGGCACTCATCAATTCAGCTAGACTCAGCAGCAGTGGCATTGATTCCCACTGCTTTCAAGTATGCTCTTTTATCAGAGATAATTTTACAGTCAAATTAAGCAAAAGCACTGACATTCTCACCTCCGAGAACTGAGTGAACTGCATCCCTCAGACATAAACATGCTCTTTCAGGTGTTGAAGCCTGAGTTAAATGGTCTTCACCAGAAACTCCAGGTCATGATTATGTGCCTGTCCATGAATTAGCTGCAAGCTCCTTTGAAGATGCTCAAAAAGGGGAATCCTCCAGGTAGTTGTGAGCCCATGCACAAGCTGAGGAGAAGACAGAAGGTCCCTCTGGCCCTTCAGTGCTTTGCTGAATTCTACTTGCATCCTCCAAGTCTTCCCAGGAACAACCTAAGATAGGCATGTCTCAACCTCCAGCTCTAGCATCATTTTTATTTTTGAACGGACTGCAGCACCTTTCATGTGAGGAGAGGCTGAGAGAGCTGGCCTTGCTCAGCCTGCGCAAGAGGAGGCTTAGGAAGGATCTCATCAATGTCTATAAATGCCTGCATGGGGGGAGCAAAGACAACGGAGACAGGTTCTTTTCAGCACAAGCTGGAACAGAAGAGGTTCCCTGTGAACACCAGGCAGCACTTCTGTATCGTGCAAGTGACTGAGCACTGGCACAGGCTGCCCAGAGAGGTGGTGGAGTCTCCTCCTTGAAGATCTTCAAAAGACACCTGGATGTGGTCCAGGGCACCCTACTCTGGGTGGCCCTGTTTGGACAGGGGCTGGACCAGGTGGCCTCCAGAGGTCCCTTTCCAACTCAGCCATTCTGTGATCACAGAATCACAGAATTGTAGGTGTTGGAAAGGACCTTGAAAGATCATCGGGTCCAACCCCCCTGCCAAAGCAGGTTCCTTATAGCAAGCTGCGCAGGTAGGCATCCAGACGGGACTTGAATATCTCCAGAGAAGGTGATTCTCACCTGTAACTGACTGCAGGAAAATTAGCTTTTGTAAGTAGTTGGTTCTGGTGAACTGCTAACTGACTTCAGTATTTTGGTCTTGTCTTCTAAAGGCATTTATTGCCTTCACTTTCTAAACATACATGACACATAAGATATTCTGTCCATTCTTATAGCACCTGATTTTACATTATCTTATCTAAAAGACATCCTAATATTTCTCATTGAAATTCTAACAGCCAATGCCCGTAGCTTAGTAAAATTATTGTGGACATTTATCACAGCTTTCCTGAGACAGCCAAGGGAACAGAATTTACATTCACCTTCCATCTCACATTGTAATCAAGTCTGGCCTAAACTAATAGCATCACATAAGCAGGTACACTCAGGCCCCTAGAGTTAAGTCATTCATATTAAGCACTCCATCAATAGCTCCCTCAAACATTGCTGAAACTACAGAAAGACTGAAGATAATTCACAAACATACTATTGAAAAATAGAATGAGTAGTAAGAACTATAATAGAAAGATGAAATAAGTAAACCATCCAAGTAATCAAATTCAACACAAGGGATTGAGATTTATTCCTCAAAAGAAACTGAGAGCCATTTTTCTGAACTCCTTACAGCAATACGGAAAAAGGGTAATAAATATGCCAGACAGCCATAAGAGTACTGACAAAGCCACCTAAGTCTGAAAATCCATTCAAGCATAATCTGTTTTTCAACACAAGAACTGTGGAAGTCAAATCCACACCATTAACCGGGAGCCATCACTACACGCACCACTTACTACTACTACTTCAGTTTTCAGAAGATGGTTGCATGAACTCCTTTGATCCTCCAGATGAATATTTACTCAGTTGAATTACAAATAAAAACATTAAAGATAAATATTTTTTCAAGAAAATCATATAAACTCCCTTACTGTCAAGCAGAGTTTACAAATAAACCTTTTCTTAAAGGAACCCTGACCATCACAGAGGTCCAATAAAAACAGGGAGGTAGTTTTAAGTGGTTTCCAATGGAGCTATACCAGCTGCACAACAACCATCACATTGAACTCTCAGAAGGTAGCAGCAAATGACTGTGTTCTAAGTATATCTATATCTAAGTACAAAGAAATATTTATCCTAGGAAACTGCCACCCAAAATGCCATGTGCTATGCAAGAGAAACAAGAATACTTATGTCTGCATTTAGCAAATAAATCCAACTGAGTTAAACCTTAATTCTGAAGTTCACACTGATTTAGCCAATAAATAAAAAAGCCTCCAATTACGAAAAAAGTCCTTAAGCACATGCTTACGTTCTGTAACGTAAGTAGTCCCACTGATTTAATAACAGGCCATAGACATCTTTGATATCACCTTGAACCAACAGCTATGGCACTCCTGAGTACAGCCCAGCAACGCTGTAATCCATTCTACAGCAAAACTTCCTGGCCATTTAGCAGTTTTACAAGTAGAGGACAGAATTGTTATTTGTAGACTGTGAGTGGAAAAGCTCCCTCTCTCCTGACCAAAGATTATTTGGCATGCGAACAGCAATATCTCATTTTCAAACTCCAGGGAGTTTTAACCTGCCTCTAGCTAAAAGCTATACAATCTTCAGATTGCAGTAGAGTGTAAAAATCACTCTAATTAAACCAAGTAAGAACTGGTTTGACCAGTGTTACTGATCCCCAAATAATTAAAGTCAGTTAAGAAAAGTCAGGAGTTGGTATTTAATTGTACCTAAACTTGTACTAATATTTGAGAAAAGTTTTGTAGTTGAACAACTAGAAAACAAACTTCAAGTAAACTACAACAATAACCTGGATTGTCCTTAACTATGAACTACCACAGAATACAGTTTCAGCACACTTTTAATTTCTCCTGGATTTGCATTTATTATAAGATGCAGTGACGGTATCTCAGAGCATGCCAAATCGCATTGCAAACCCGTTGAAGCCTGACCCAAGGCAGCTGCATTTCTGATGCACGTGAAGAGAATGCAGCTTATGCTGCCACGTACACTTACACCCATTTACACAAGTCCTGCTTCCAAGCAGCACGATCTACCTTGAGCACTTCATCGCTGGACTCCCACTGCTGGGCCCTGGCACCCTGTGAAGGCCCAGCTGCATTACCAAGCACCAGGCCTCCTGTGGAAGGCTGACCGCATAGCAGGTTTCCTCCCCGTCCTGACAAAGTTAAAGCACAGCAAGGGTAATTCTGCGCATCTTGAGATGCTTCAGTCACACACAGACTGAACAGACCACAGCATTACAAGATTTGAGTACATTAGTGCCAAGTTCTTTTTGTCACAAACCAGTGCCCCAAGCCCTCTAAACATCAGGTAAGCTGGGTGGGGGGTGAGGGAGTCATTTCTCCTCTCACACAGAGCAGATAATTTCCTGTACTGCACAGAGTCTGATTGGTTTCCTGTCAGAGCAGCTGGGTCTCCAGGTCTTTTGATCACTTTCCTCTGGCCCTGCACAGTTGCTCTGATTAGAGATTGATCCCAGTGCTGCTCTTTGATCAGCTGTGCTGGCAGCCCGCAGGTGCCATATATCATCACATTAGCAGGCCATAGCAGCATTAAGCTCTCCAGCTAGATTTGCTAGCACTCTGTGAGTCCTATTAATTCGCAAAATGCTCGCAGAGGTCCCCAAATCTTTGCTTTCTATTAAAGGCATGACGTAGAGTACTTTTATCAGGGGAGTCCCAAGTTCAAAGTTGACAGAACTGGTCTTAAGTCTGTGTTTTTGCTGTGTTTCATTACTGTTCGCAGAAGTTTGAGCACTCCCAGCTTCTCCTTTTGTGTTGGCTGTGCCCAGGCAGAGAGCTCATTCTAGCTGACATGCAAAATACTATTTTTTCCCCCCTTATGTTAAGCACCGTGGTTTCTGTGAGTGTGTGCTAACAGCCTTAACTTTAGATATTTTACATGAGGGGTGGTTTCACACGGCATATAACGTCCCATTTTGTGAAATACCCTTTAAAGTGACCCCGTAATAGCCGATCGAGAGGAGAGGCACTTAAAAACCTGAACACCGTAAATCACACGGAGTTCAGAGGCTAAGCAAATCATAACCCCCGAAGCTGTCCGTGCTGCATGAAAGGCTCCTTTCTCCAGCCGGGGAGCTGCCGCCTGAGAGTTCCCCAAACACCCCAGGTATTCCCGGGAGAGGCTCCCGCTCCCCAGACAGCTCCTCTCCAGCCCGCACCACAACTCCCTGCTCACCCACACACAGCACCGGCCCCGGCCGGGTTCTCCGGAGGCAGCAAAGCCGCTGCCACCACCCCTCCACCGCCGGAGCCCCACGCTCCGCGGGGCTCCGCAACCTCCCCCCCCCGCCCCCCCCGCCTCCCCACCCGAAGGGCTCCGTTACCGTTCTGCTCCTTGGCGCCGGACAAGGCGAACTTGCTGCTGAGGTCGGACTCCGCGGCGGCCCCCTGCCTCCGGCCGGCCAGGGCAGACGTGAGCAGGAGCAGCCCGAGGAGGAGCATTGGGCCGGCGGGGCGCGGGGCTGCGCGCAGCGGGCGCTGGCGGAGCGGCACCGGGGGCCGGGCGTCTCTCAGCAGTGCCGGGCGCGGGGGAGAAGGCGGCACCGAGCCTGCTCCGGCGGCAGAGAGCTGCAGGGTAGTCTCCACATAATCCCATCCAAAACTTTTTCCTAGAGCCCTTCTCTGCGTCTCCAGGTTTTGTTTTTCTTGGGCTTTTTTTTTTTTTCAAAAAAAAAAAAAAAAAAAAAAAAAGGATCAAAGCAAAACCTGGACCCAGCCCAAGCTTCCCGAGGACTAAACAACTCGGGGCCGGAGGAGCAGGGGCGAGCGGCGGGGCCACTGCCGCCGAGGAGCGCGCACCTGTCACCGTCCGCCGGGCAGGGACGGCTCCCGCCCCGCCGCGGGGCCGGGCCGGGCTCTCAGCCGCCGGCTCCCCCCCGCCGACCGCCGCCGGGACACGCTGCGGGACACCCGGCGCGGCCGCCGGCGCCCCCGGGTAGTCGCGGCGGGGCGAGCAGCCGGCACAGGCGAGCGGGGAGGCTCCGCCGGGCGCCCGTCCTGCCGCCGCGGAGCCCCCTCCGCACCTCTCTCCCGAACTCCCTTTCCCAGGAGCCCTCTCCCTAAACTCCTCCCTTCGGTCCCACCCCCCCCCCCCCCCAGCTTTAAACTCCTCTCCCGCGCCCTCCTCGCTCCCCACCTTCGCCCGCCCCCGGCCCGCTAGCGGTACAGCTAGCGGGGGCAGCCCCTGGCCGGGCCGGGCCGGGCCGGGCCGGGCCGGGCCGAGCTGAGCCGTGCAGCCGGTGCCCGGAGCTGGCCTGCGGCGCCCCGCGGTGGCCCCCGCCGCTGTCCCCTGCCCGCGGCCGGCTGGCGGCACGACAGGTGCCGGGGCTCCGCGCACAGCCGAGCTGCTCGCGGCTCGGGCCTGCCTAAACGCCAGGCCCCGCGGCCAGGAGCCGGGGTCTGCGCCGTGCCGCCCGTCCCCCGGCCTCGGTAACTGGGGCGAGACGCTCCGCTGAGCTACCCGGGGCTGTCTGCCGGGGGTGGTACTGCGGGGATGGGGCTTGTGGCTGAGGGTCTGGTGGTCCTGCAGCCCTAGGACCTGGTGGCCCTGCAGGTTCGTGCAGCCCTAAGATCTGGTGCTGGGTTAAACATCTTGTACAGAGCGCTCCCTTGATCCTGGGAAGTGAAACACAAAGGGAATGTTTTAAAAAGACTCTGGGTGCAGCTGATTTCTCTTCTGACAGAAGCTGCAGCTTGAGCTACCTTCTAGTGAGACCTGTAGTGCCCATGTAAACAACAGAGCTGCTGCCTTCTCTTTGGCACTTCACAGCTCGATCTCCTTTGCTGTAGTGCTGTGTAGCACACCGTCTGCTTTACTGTATCTGTACAGCAGACAGGGTGTGTTTTGGTCTTTGTTTCCACTTGGCTTCAGAAGTCAGAACTGAGCTCACAGCAAGGGGTATCCCCCCATTACCACTAGTGAGGACTCAAGGACTGTTGACATGAAACCCATTAAGACAGTGTTCAAACATCCTTGCTGGAGGTGGCAACCTTTCCAGTTGGTTTGTACTCAGGTTTGAACCGCGGCTACGTGATGGGTCAGGGTAACAGGGCTGCATGGTAATTAGATACCATCATGGCAAGAGAAGCGATAGGAAGGATGAAATCTTTTTCTCTCAGCTGAGAAGTTCTGGCAGTGTTTTTTAATAGTTACTTCAGCCCCCATAGCTCTGAGGTAGTTTTGGGGACAGACGGGAAGATCTGTGTAGCCATGGTCTCACTGTCAGCGAAAGACACAGAAGAGAAACTGAGTCTGCACTACTGGAGTCTTGAGTACACACTACACAGATGTCTTATCCTTTGACCCGGCTCTTTCCATTATATAACTGAACTGTTTCTTTGCCTCAGCCAAAGTAACCCTTGAGACAGTGATAAACATCCCCTCTGTTCCTAATAAGTGACATATTTCTAGTAGCAACTGAAAGCTGTCCAGCCAAGCTGGGCTGCGTTCTGAAAGGCAGGCTTGGAGCATACCGTAAATAGCAACCCTTCCCTTACAGAGCATGAAGAAATAAAGTGACCGCACAAAACAGGCTAGGCAGTTATTTTTTTATTATTGTTGTTGTTGTTGTCATTAGTAATTTTTTGGCTGTCACTGCTGTCATTTTAAAATGGAAAGAAAAACAAAGTACTGCTTTCCAGGTCTTCTAAACTGATGATTACAAGTACTGCTTCTTGTAATCAAGTAAATAAAGTGTTGCACTGTAACTTAACCTTCATTGCCTGATGATTTTATGTCTGCTTGTTTTCTTTTCTTTCTTTCTTTTTTATTATTATTTTAATTTCAGAGGATTGATGACAAGTTTCCTCCAAAAAAAAATGTGGACATAATGTCTCAAACCGTGCACATGAAAACTAAAGCATCCAACATTTTCCATAGCTTTGGGAGCTTTAGGCTGCATCAGACCAGTGTTTCATCTGGCATCCTGGCTCTGACATTTCAAAGGAAAATGCAAGAACCCCCATAGTGGATGAATATGGAATAACACTGAAGAGAAAACTGCTCTAAACCTCCTGTAATTAAAAAACAGGGTATATTTTTGATCATTAAGACTCTACATCTTTTCAAAAATGCTAATATTGTTAATCCTATCCAAAATGTTGTATGTTAATCCCTATCTTCATAGATGTCCAATCTTTTCTGAAATTCATGCTGAGCATTTATCAGCAGGTGTCTATGGTTATTTTTAATCTTACTGCTCTCCAGGTTCATCAGCTATATTTATATGTTTGAATTATGAAAACAGGTAAACAAAAATTATTTCACTTCTCCATTCATTTTCTGTGTTATAGCTTTATCATATCCTTTCCCAACTAGCCTTTTTTTACTACATTTTCCATCTGATTATACCATTATACTTTTCAAAGTCCCATCTTTTTTTGTTATGTTGTATTTGGGGTAGGACACCAGAACACAAAATTCCAAGTGAAGGCCTACTCTTAACATATATAGTGGAAATAAAGTATTTTATTTTATAAAGCATTCTTTATGTGTGCTTTTATATTATTATTGGATATACACTTGCAAAGATCTGCAGAAGTATTGTCATTACAAATACTCTGAATGGCTAGAAAATTTTAACAAACCAACATAGGCGTGCTTCAGATCATTCCTGCCAGTGCACATGACATTGCATTACCAATACTGAATTTCACAAGGGACCACAGTGCCAAGCCATCTAAGAGTTACAGCGATTCCAGTGCCCAGGACATATTTCTCTGGAATTTATTATGAGTCATCCATATTTCACTACCACAGCGTTCACTTTCTTTTCTTCATCTATAATAAATGCTTTCAGCTATACAAAGCTTTCTATTCTTGACTTTTCTCCATGCTGAGAATTACACTTCAGGCTTCTATGACTTTTGCCAAAACAATGGTATACCTCATGTGGCAACTACTTAGCTTATGTTATGCAGTCTTTTTGATGGTGTATCAATGATTTTTTTTTCCTTTTTTTTTTTTAATTTTCAAAGATTTTGTAATACAGTCTAAAATTGTATATCATGTATTTTTTTCATTTAAATATTGCAACAGACAATTCTCCAGTTGTCATCTTCAAATAGTTTGAGACACCAGTTTTACTCTGTAGAGTAGCCACAATGATTTGTCAAATTTTCAGATTGTTTTATTATGTTATTTTTTCAACATCCTCATTTAGAACTTTTCTAAGCAATTTTTCTTGTACTCTAATAAGATTTTAATTATCTGGATTATCCCACAAAAATTTATTTTGCACCAATTCCAGAAATAATGCTGTTGAGGCAAAGCAGCCAGAGGAGGCAATGGGAATTTAGCCTGTTAGGACTCCAGAGACCCATTTTGATGGTGTGCAGTCTTTGTATCCTTCAACTACAAAAATCACTGGAATAAGAAAGCTGATTATTTCCTGATTATTAACTTGAAGAATTATCATTAAAATACACACATCACACTTTTCACAAACTACTCTTTCATCAACAAAAATAATTGCCCACACCAGTGCCACAATACCATCACAACACCAACAAAGGTGCTGTGACTTAAACATGTTCCACCCCATGTATCGTCAGCATATTGCAACAAGGGCTCCCCACGGTTATCCACTGGCATGGATGGGAGTTGGTGAGATGCACAGAAGATCATGCATTGTCCTTGATGAGTTGAAATGATACCATGAAACCCCAACTGATTTCAGGTGGCTTTAGATATCCCAAGTGAGTTCTGTAGGGAAGGTATTTCCTTTTCCCCTATGATGTCTTCAGAAATGCCTTCTTTCTTTCTTTCTTTCTTTCTTTCTTTCTTTCTTTCTTTCTTTCTTTCTTTCTTTCTTTCTTTCTTTCTTTCTTTCTTTCTTTTTCCCCCCTGAGGTAAGCATTTCTCTGAGGTAAGCATTTTCCCCCCTGAGGTAAGCATTTTCTCATGAGGTAAGCATTTCTCTTCTGAGGAGATATAGGGTAAGGAGTACATATCTTGGGGAAAATCAGGAAAAGGCTAAGACATAAACCCATTTTTATGCATGATGTACAACCAAAGGAAAATGCTTCAGGACATGGGTAGCTCCACAAACACAATATCAAATTCCTGTCTCACGAGAGTTGGAGTTAGACATTTACCTAACTGTTGGCAGGATTAGGATCCACTGTTAGGAAGATAAGATTGATTCCCTTGTCTCCCCACCACTCATTTCATTTTCTATCATGAATGGGGGAAAAAGGAATTCATGCATATGTACCTGTATATTCCTGTATATTGTGAAAGTACCCATATATTCTTTGAGAGATCATACCAAATAAAAACAAGCATTCTGAAAAGGTTAGCATGTAATTTATAACTAATGTACATCTGCTCATCCAGGAACACAGTCAAATGTCTGCTTTCGTGTGAGGTTCTCTTGATTTCAGTGTAGTTGCATATGAACTAATTGCTGGCATAACAGGGTTGATGTTTAAATGCGTATATCACATTATGGAGTTACTTGTAACTGTGCAAAGAAGTCTTAAACAGTTATTAAATGTTATGTTTGTATGAAATCTTTTATGGATGAGTGATAAACATGAAAACTGCAATTGCAGTATAAACACTAATTGTCTTTTGAAAAACAACAATACAACTTTCTGCTCTCGTGATCACTGACCAATAAAAAATAGACATTTGTACAAATAAACACAACTCTTGATCTTATAAATGTCAGATGAAGAGGCTGCATAAAAAATTACACAGAAAAAAATTCCTGCATTAGAAAGTACTCCTGTAAAGGAGGTAGCAGTAAATATTTTGCAATGGAATTGTATGATTTATTATTATTATTATTATTATTATGCATTTTATTTATTATATACATGATAACAGCCTGTCTGATCTGTCCTTTCTGCCAAAAATAGGCTCTTTGTTCCTGTGCTTTGGATTCATACACCAGGCAGTTTGCATAGTGCTAGCTGTCCCTTCATGTCCATAAAGGAGAACACTGCTCCTTGAGGAACAATGCAAAACTGCAAGAAGAACGTTATGTTATTTACCATTAAACAACTGACAACTATCATCAAATTATGTTATGAAATTCTCACACTCGATAATTGCTAAATCATTTGCAATTGTTGCGTGATCCTTCCTTTCATTATCTACTTAATTTTAGTATTCCAGACTTCTTGTCCATTCCTACTGAATTTGTAAACAAACTGGAGACTTGTGATCCTGTTTCGATATAAAATTTACAAACATGTATATGTGTATATATATATATATAAAAGAATGAATTCCAAAGAAGCTTCAATGCTGTTGATGTTATACAGTGCTTAGACACAGCCAGACAAGAAAGATCTCTGAAGATAATTCAGTCAATTGCATCACAATTCCATATAAAATGCCATTTCTGTACTACAAATACTAAAATGTGACTTGTGACTTATAAATACACCTAACAATAAGTATTTGAACACATGCTTCTAGGCAAGTCCATGTGCATACCTTAAGTGACCATTTTTGTAATCAACCATTGAGAACCAAATTCATTATTGTATTTTAAAAGCGTTGGTTTACAGTGGTCCCATTTAGATTACAAATCTTTTAATAACGACATACACGTGTATATAGTCCAAGCTATGGGCAGACAACTTTGCTTTACATTGGCTGTGGGAGCTACAACCAGAGACAAGAAGGAAGGAGGCCCACTAGAGGTCTCCCAAACTAAAAGAATGCTACACACCTCAGGCACCTGGTAGCTCATTTGGGTTTTGATGGTCTTCCCAAGTCAGCAAGTATAGGAAGTACAATGCAGGTAAGTCACCTGGGCCTTGTAGCACATTGCTGAACTTTAGTGCAGGCCGTACAGAGGCCTGAATGAGTAGCAGTAGCCAGTCTTGAAGTCTGTATCATCTCATGGGGCATGCTGGAAACATGGGTACCCTTAAAATATTCACTTTCTTCTCCTGTATGCCCTCAGAGTAGAGTACTCCTATGATCTCTAGGACATATACATGATTCTGGTGCTGCTTGGTATTCCAACACCATGTGCTCTTACGAGCGGACTTGAGTAGATGCATGAAGGCCTGTGCCCAAATGGCAGTCTGGCTCAGGCACATGTGAATGTTTGCTTATTATGACAATGTGTCTGATGACTTTGCTAATGTCAGAAGGCAGATACGTTTTCTGTCTGCTTTTTAATCAGATGCCAGTACTTATTGATCAATATTGTCTTAGGGTCTATCAGCATACATGAAATCCTGTCGTGATCACAACTGAAGATGGCATAGACTTCTCTGTGATGGCTCTTAATAACTATTTAATTCTGAATAACTATTAAATTTAGTCTTTCTGTCTGCCTCTCTTTTGATAAGCAGTGCAAGATGCAGGTTTGCAACCAGAATACAAATATTGGGTTGTATTTCCAGACATTCCTAACAACTGCTATATATTTTTTTTTCCTAAAAAAAAAAAAAGTACATATCACAAAGACAGTTGTATCCAAATTCAGTAAAATTAATAGTACACTGTGCTGTTCAAAACATATGTAGATACTAACAGGTTATTTCATACACCAGTAAAAAACACTTAGAGCATTAAGAGATATTTTTTTCTTCATACCAACATCTTCCTAAGCTATTTATATATGAATATTAGAATGGCTTTGAAACGGCTCTTCAGAGAATTGAAGCTCAGCTGAAGGTATTTAGGGGGCAGTGGCATAACTTGCTACCAATGTTTGTTAGGTACCTAGTAGTTAACAGTGTGAAAAATACATATATTAAGATCAGTCACATAACTATTTGACTGGACTGTATATTAAGACTGGACTGTATATTAAGATCAGTCACATTGACTATTTGAGTAGAATATTTACATTTATTGAGTTTGGAGTAGAAAAATAGCATTTTCTTTGATGTCATAGTTATTTTAAATTTGCTGTGATGTCATAGTTATTTTAAATATACTAAAGGATATTGATACTAATAATTTTGACCCATGAGTATGCTTAATTGAACTATGTTTTTTATATGCATATGACACTCCATCTTTAATCTTCTGATACTCAATTCTACAAAGAACATTGATGAGACAATTACGTATTTAACTTCAAATTCAGGAAAAAAAAAAATAAATCTTATTGACAAGACCAGGCTTGGAGCTTTTTTTTCTTTTCTTTTCTTTTCTCTTCTTTTCTTTTCTTTTCTTTTCTTTTCTTTTCTTTTCTTTTCTTTT
>NC_048896.1:49910109-50022116 GCF_011077185.1 Oxyura jamaicensis | reverse complement strand
TTCTTTTCTTTTTTGTCTAAACAGAGATTGGAGTTTACTAGGGAAATAAAATCTAAGAAGATGTCACAAGCAAGTTCAAACATTAGAGGAATATTAGAAATCTAACAGGAGTAGAAGAGCAATTAGGAACTGAATGCCTGACATGACTACACAGGAAAGATAAAGCACTGGAGCAAATGTGCTTCTAATAGATACAGAATATGTGTCCCCCCCAACCCTGATTTACCACATTACATTTCCTCTCGTTTGACCTAGTCCTGTCTCTTCCCTATTCTTTCTCTTTTTCACCTCTTCCTCTCTTTTACAAGTCTCAATTGATTATTTAATTAAAGTCTACTCATCCTAATCTTATCTCACCACACTTAAGTACTAGCTTTTCTAATCCACATTCTTGCCTTCATAACTAGTCCTCCAATACTGCCAGATTTGTCTCCTTTTTGTACTGTGCCCTGTCTTATCTCCTGCCAGTCTCCAGTCTCTCTGTGTTTACTTGCCATGGCAAAACTTTTCTGCCATTAGCATCTTGTGGAATGAGAATTTCCCACATCTTTAGTCAGGTTCTCGTGGCATTGACTAGTATGCAATAGCCAGGAGGAGCAAATCAGTAGAGCAAAAGAGGTGGTGCTACAGATCGAGAATCCACTATATGGATGTTGGAGATCTTTCACTACGCTCTCATAAGAAAGTTCAGATGTTGCAAGGCTACTATGATACAGTAATCAATGGTAAGAGAGATGCTTCAAAAGTATCCTTATCTGAAATAAAACCCTAATGTAAACATACCCACTATCTCGTTTGCCCCATCAATTACAACATTTTTCCCAGCCCACAGTTATTTTAATCTATGGTCTGTATGTCACTTTACTGACATACTCTTTCTACCTCTCAATAAGGCAGCTTCCCTGTTCCACATTGCATGGAGTCAACTGGAGAGAATGTACGCTATTGATTCAGCCCAGTCTAGGCTTGGCATCATCTACAGAAGCACACCAAAATTTTATTCAGGCCATCTGGAGCTTTCCCAGAGAAGAAGTGAAGAGCTTCCAAGGAACTGATCTGTAAAATATAAGTCTTTACTGATCACATGCAAATGGTAATTTTCCACGTTACCTAAATTTACCTAAAATAGCAGTAGGCATGTGTTTGAAAAATAATAATAATAATAATAATAATAATAGTTAATTTCACTTTCTAAAACCTGAAATCAGTGGAAACTGTTGGAAAAAAATAAAATAATAATAATAATAAAAAAGCTCTTAACATGGGGGGGGGGGGGGCACAGAAAATCATAAACACTGAATTTCTCATCAGTTGCCTTATTCACAGAACTATCTGAATTATTTTGGCAGAAACAAGGTTCAAGTTGGAGCACGGAGACTTTCATCCCATGCATTTTTCCAAACTCAGAAATAGGAAAAGTCTTAAAAAAGCAGGTCACCTTAGCAGATGGCAACAATTCTAATATTTTTGGAGTTCTTAAACACATGCATTAATATGTTTCAAAAGCAGGTATAGGTTCTACAGGTGTTTTTTAATGTGAAAATGCTATAAACAAGGGCTTAGGAGCTTAATTCTACCAATTTCCTTCTACCCCTTCCTACATAAATATAAGTAGAATTTTTTGCAGATTAAAAATTGATTAGAAGGATGTGAGATACTGAAGAGAAATTAATTTTTTACATGGGTATTCATTAACTACACTGTAGAAAATCATAGACAAAAGCATACTTTAGTATTAATATTTTGAATCAAGCATTACTATTTATATCTGGAAATCCAGGTAATGCTGCAGAAAACTTAAAACTTAAGAACTGCCAGTTGGACAAGACTATAAAGAATGTACAAATGACACAGTATTCATACCAGTAAATTCTCATTGTTATTTCCTTGCCAATTCACTAAATGGAAATGTACTACAAAGGAAAATAATTTTAAAGCTTTTTCCAGTAATTCTTCAAAGCTATTCTACTATTAATCATTGGAGTTCACATCATCCAGCTAAGAATGCACAATATTCCAACATATTGCCAACATTTTTCTTTATTGATCGCACACTGGCATTGAATCACAGTATTTTATTCCCACAGCACCAGGAAAAAAATAAGAACTTCAGCTTCACTACCATCTGGATCACAGATCATCCCATAAAATGCATTCAGGTTGACAGTAAGTCTTTGAAGTACTTATTTCATACTATGTTTCTGATACTGTTGTATGTTGTGCCCTGTCACAACCCATTTTGGAAAGAATACCACTCCATTACAGTCCAAATTAAACCCCCCCCCCAAATAATAATAATAATAATATATATATATATATAATTTTCTCCTTAGAAAATGACCTGTCTCTAGTTAGGTAGACAGAGTTGGTTTGTAAACATAAGCAGTGATGTCATTCCCAAGTGCTTTATGAGCATGTTAGTTACTGTCAATAGCTTACAATTTAACCAGGATCTGAAGTTGTTAGCATCTTTTTGGATGGAGCTCAGTACCTCACAGGATTAGGCAGTTCAGAAAGCACAGCAATGCCCAGAAGGAATTGTGTACCTAAGTGAGAATAGTGGTGGACCTGAAGCCCTTAATCAATACAAAATATAAACATTATTACAAGGACATAATTCAAAAATATGAACCAGTTTTGAGATAATTCTTAATCTACACAACGAATGTTAATCTAAACAGATTTCTATGATTGGATCCCAAGAAATGCAACCTGATCCTAGAAATCCAACCTGATCCTAATCTCCTGAGGAGAGGCTGAGAGAGCTGAGACTGTTCAGCCTGGAGTAGAAAAGGCTCAGGGGAGATCTTAGCAATGTGTAAAGTGAAGGTGCAATGAAGATGGAGCCAGGATCTTTTCATTGGTGCCCAGCTCCAGGACAAGAAGAACTGGACACAAACTGGAGCAGAAGAGGTTCCCTCTGAACATCAGGAAGCACTTTTGTACTGTGCAGGTGACTGACCTCCAGAGACCCCTTTCAACCTCAAGCATTCTGTGATACTGTGATTCTGTGATCCTGCCCACCACACTGTTGGACAAGAACGTAAAAACTGTGCTGCACAAGGAATCCTATCACATACATAGAATCAGTAAGCCTGTTCATGCCTAAATAAAGCAAATAAGATTTGATCATCTGTAGCTCAGCACATTTCTGCTCAATCCTGTGAACCACTGAACTGAATAATGTTAGTTCCATTATATTCATTAAAAATCAAAAACAATGCTAAGAAAGACTGCTCAGTCCTTCATGTAATTCAAAATTAATAATAAAGATAATTCGATGGTGAGGTCTCTGCATTCTGCTCAGCTGTCTTGTTTATAGCATAATGAATGGATTTTGATCCTTTTTGATGAAGAAAATAATGAGACCTCTTGTTTCAGTGCCACACCTGGTCATGATCAAGTAAATCATGCCAAAGCAGAATGATCATTTTGAGAGATGAGTAAAGCTGTGGAGGATAAGTTACTGCCTTTCTTTGTTCTTCAGTTTGTACCTCCCTCCCCAGTGTTCAGGACTCATGCATTTCTATTCTTTTGTTTGGCTGGTTGGTTTGTTTTGTTTTGTCCATCTTATTAACTGCATGTTTGTGTACTTATTGCTCCCTACAAAACCTGTATTTGTCACGTAAAGTCGTTTGCTATGTTTCACACATTTTGAGAAGAAAAGTTGGTTTGCAGAAATAAGTGATTACAATACCAGATTTTCCATCAGTGTGTTAAACCTTATGAAAGCAGTAGGCATTTTATTAGGTAAAGACAGCAGAGGACAGACAGTAGTCTATCTATCCCTTACATGCCACTGTTCACCAGAATTCTGTTGATGTAAAGAGAAATCAGTGCTCATTTTGTAGTAGAGACTAGTTACTATTTTAAGGTAATTCTCAATCTCTTCTTCCATTTTTATCACCATGGACCATATTTATTCTTCCGGCAGGACTAGATTCTCATATTATGGAAGAGCTGTTTGTGATAACATTTAGGACTACTCTAGCCACTGCATGAAAGAAGATAATTCAGTCATCATGCTCTTTCTTCCTGCAAACCATGGGCAGCCAAACATCCACGTACAACAAGAACCCAGTTATTGAAAATGTACTTCCAACATCCGCAATCTTAGTTGAGACAAATATATTGCTTTAGGTAACACAGAGAGTTTAGTGCTAATTGAATAAATGAGAACAATATTATTCATTGCACAGACTAATTCAGAACTGCTAATATAGTTATCAGGCTGAAGTCAGAGTTGTTGTATCAGCTAATTCTTGTGTGCATATTATGGCATTGGGAATAGCTGCTTCATGTTGAAACAGTGGAAAATTCTAAATGCTTTTTGCAAACTTCTATTTCTTTTTCCAAGGTTGTTAACTTTGATTCGTAATTTTTTTTCTAATACTGCACAAACACACACACACACACACATATATATATATTTTCAGTACAAAGTGCATTAATAGCTTAGGGCAGTATTTTGAGATATTTTAGGTAAATACGCTTGTAGAATGATGTTTACAGCTGTTAAATAATATCATTTTGATTTTCAAGGTTATTAACTCAGGTTCTGACTTGCAATGATACCATACAAAGACAATAAGCAATATAGTGTATAATATTTTAGAAGTTAATAATCTTGAGAATCTGTCAAGTAACAGTGAATAAAATAAACATTCATGCCCTGCTTTGCAGATATGAACTTGTTCATTTTAATATGTAGCAGGTTGCAACACCCAGAAGGAAAAAGAAAAAAAAAAAAAAAAAACCCTTCCAGCAACACATTCCCTTTTCAGTAGTCACTCATCACTCATCCCCTAGTATATCAGGGACAGAAAGTGAAGTGAGTGAAGTGTAAGAACCACCAAATGACATCTGACATATATTCACTAAGATCTGCTGAAATGACTACAAATATGAGAGCAGAATGGAAAATTTCTGCCCAGAGAAGACCACTAAGGGCTGACAAACAAGGGCTAGCCTATTTGCATGCAAAGTTGTGCTAGCATGGCCATGTGACTTTCAGGATGTGAACTAGTAGATAATTGCAGTATGATATTCTGCCTTACAGATATATCAGTCCCCTCAGATGAGGTTTTGTCATCAGGTCCAGCTCAACTTAAATCCAGCCTAATCATGTCCCTCCCTGTGTTGGCTTCCTGTGGATCCTCAGTTGGATTTGCCCATTCAATGTGAGTTTAGGTTACTGTTGTCTAAGTCATGCTGCAAAATGCTTATATTCTAGCTTACTTATCTCTCCAGATACTCTCATCAGCTGAAAAAAATAAATAAATAAAAAAATGAATGCTTTTGTTGTTGTGGAAAAGCCAATGTTAATACAGTGTCACCTATGATAATGAAATACTTTCTATTCCAACAGCAACTGAGTAGGTTGGTAACCAACAGCTACTAAAAATAACCACCTAAAGAGGCAGGTCTCAATGAGCTGCACACAACCTTGTCTCAAGGGCTTACAAATATTTGTATTAATTTTTGGTAAAGCTTGGACTAATGGAGGAGCTTTAGAAAATGGTAAAAAGCAAGTGATTATAGCTCTGTTTCAATGGGAATGGGATATAACATAGTCATTGCCATATCATGACCTACTGCAAAGTGAATTTGAATTTCTTATTGGTAAATCCCCAGTTACTTAAAAAGAGTGACTGGAGTGATACAAGTAAGAAGAGATGTGTCAGCATGACTTTGATAAATTAATAGAGAAATAAAGGTGATTATATTTCTATCCATTAATTGAAATCATTCAACACTGTTTATGGCAGATAGAGCTTGACAAGCTAATTCGACCTTTTTCATGAGATTACACACTTAGTTGCTAAAAGTAATAGTGTTGATGTAAAATGCCTCACAGAAGTTTGAGTGTACAATGTGGTACTGCAAAGCATTTTGATTAAAAGTCTGGAATGTAAAATCAACAAAAAACAGAAGGTAGACCTGTTTGGAGCCTTGGGGCTGAAGGCAAGAACAGCATCTTGCAATAAGTGCTCAGCTTCGTGATTCAGCACATTTGTACAGGACTTGGAGGAGCAATACTAAATGACACCATTTAAAATTTGACCCTTGAAGGACTAGGTGAGGAACCTTGCACTCACCAACACTGCTGTAAAGCTAGAATCATTTTATTTACAGCTGTGAAATGAGGACAGGACGTGTCCCAGTCTGCATATTTACCAACAGAATATAATACGAACTGTCATTGAGGAGCATTCATTTCCAACCAGCTAGGAAGCTTTAATTACTTGGAATCACATTGGCTCTCCAAATTCGGATAATATTAAACTGCATTGATTATCTACAAACCAGGAGACTGAGGCTTCCTATCTAAGGTCTACTCAACAACAGAGTGCCCAGAAGAACAGCTGCCACACCTGCAAATAGTTTTTGTTGTTGTTGTTGTTGTTGTTGTTGTTGTTGTTTTTTTTTTTTTTATGATGAACCACCTCTGTATCCTACAAACTCAGTGAAATCCTGACTTTGGCTGTATGACCAGCTGTAGTGCTGTGAATCTCGATGGTTTGGACTCAAAGTAAGAGTGGACAATTCAAAAAAATGGTGTCCTGGTGCCCCTTTCCTCACAATGCCTACAAAGCCCTTTAAACTAGGATTTGAATGTACCTCTCAAGAACACCTTCGTGATTAAAAATAATCCTTTCCCCCAGAAGAAGTTTTGCCTGGTAACAGAAGCTCTGCACTAGGAGGTATAGATCAAAATTCAGTAAGGCTGAGGAACTTGGTGAACTTGGGCCTCTGTATGGTGTATAGTGGTGGTAACTACTGAGGTACTGAGCAGGAAGGAAGTACGGCCAGCTGCTTTTCCATCTATCATTTAAATGTGCATGCAGTTAAACAAAAAGAGTTTAGGCCCTAGGAAGACTTATGTGTGTGTGTGTTTGTGTGCGTGTGTGTGCGTGTGAAAATACTTTCAGCTGTAAACATGCCTGTCAGACATTCTGTACAGAGGCAGAGAGGAAATCTTATCTGTCTGTCTCTGTGGATCTACCTACTAGCTATCCATGTCAATTTAGTTTTTAGAATATGCACTGTTGGGAATCCAAATGACAGGTAGCAGTTCTTCTCCTACATCATGCAGGGGAGCCTTTGCACTTAGCTCAGGACTGCAAAGACCACCCCATGGTAGAACATTTTAATAAGGTGCTGCAGTACTTAATTCCCATTAGGATTCTTCTAAAAATACTTTGTTTGATTAGCAGGTCTTTTTAAGTTTCATCACAATGTGACCATGGAGATCAGGCATCATGTACTTATTAAAGCTGACATCTGAAGGTTTTTCTAAAAATAAACTCCCACTTTGCAGAGAGGATTTCTCAATCACCTTAATCTTTTGTGGTATTTTAGGATAAAAAGACATTCCAATGACTGGAAAATGTCCAAAATGATGTCTGGAATATTGCAAAAAAAATCATAGGATTCATGAATCTACCATTCATTCGGGAGATTATCCTATCCTATTTTTTAGCTAAGGGCCCGAGGAAACAGGCAGTGCATCATTCAGCTTTCAGGCTCTTTGTCTCGGTATATTAGATGTTACATTTCATGTCCTCCTATGGCGTGAATCACCCAAAGGACGAGCATAAGGGATTATGTCTGACCTGCCTGCCCCTCAGGGAGTTATTGCTGCTGCCAACTTAGTGGTTTGAGTACTCAGTAAACAGAAAAACTGGGTTTAATAGTCTTCTCAAGCCAGTTGACCGTGGCCTATTCACCTCTCCTCATCAGACAAGCTATGAGGATGAGAATGTTCTCTAACATGCCTATTAAAAAGATGCTAGAAGTAGTAACAATACCAGTTGAAAGAGGCAAAGAAGCCTCTTTCAAAGAAGTTGAGAGAGGAAAGAAGCATTGGCTCCCTCAGTCTAGTTAACATTGCTCAGTGTGGACAGGAGAATGCTAAGCCCATATTTTTGCTAGAATTGCATATTTCCTGCTAAAAATTTAGTGCAAACTATCCTTTGTACTGCTGGGCCCCTTCCATGGGTTTTGCTGGAGAAACACTTAGTTTCCTTCTTGTTCTCCTGGGAGACCTGCAATCTACTAAGTCAGGAATGACACCGGACAGAAGCAGCACCCTGGGCATCTGAACTGCTTGAAGATCTCACAAAAAAGGAGGCAATAGTGAATTTAGGTGCTGCCAAGGCCTAGATTAAAGCTTGTTGTTTTTGTTTACTTCAGTTGTAATGTCAGACAGTCGTGAGTCATGATACTGGACAGAGACGGAGCAAAGTGTGCTTAATTCATCATTCAGACTGATGAGTATTTAATTAGCTTAATTATGTTTACAAAACTGGGAAAATGACTTTGTTGTTTCTCAGATGGGCATAGAGATGCATAAGGAAAATAAGGAGTTATTTTAATATCAGTGTTGCCTGATCTCTTGCTCTAGTCAGAAGTCCAAATCCATTTTTCCTTGCTTTTCTTGACGGGTTTTTAATGAAGATTAAATAATGAAATTATACAGTTAAGTGTGCCAAGAGGCATAGAAATGTGTACCTGGAAGAGTCTTCCTGCATCACCACAACCTCCCTTATCTGATGGCTGTATTTTAGAATTAATTTTCTGGAACATTGCCCACAGTATTCCAGATGAGATTGTTGCTTTCTTTATTAATAGTTCTTCATCACTGCTTGAAATATTGAATCTAGTTAGAAACCTTATAAAATGCTAGCCCTTTATATTGCTAATGTATTCAGATCTTTTCTGCATTGCAAATCCTCATAGGCCTAATCCTAATAGGCTCATAGCAGAAATTCTTATTAATGCCTTTTTCTCCAAGTTTAAGTTTCATACTATTTTTCTTTTCACAATTATTTTTCTAAGCCTCATGGTCATTCTTCATGTATAATAAGCTATTCTGTCCCTTCTTAGTAATTTCTCCCAACTCCATCAGCAATTTTTGCTAACACATATTCAAAGTCATTAAGGAAATAGAGATCATTTAAGGGAAATATCTATTCAAAACCTTATTGAAGCACATATCCAAAGTTAGTTTAAGACACCATAGGATAAATAATTATCTTTTTAACCTTTTGCCAGTTACCAGATTATGTTCTAGTTATGGGATGGATATAACCAGGCTGTTCACAACTGTATCTTGAAATCTTTAAATGAGCTATATGTAATTAATATCCCAGGAGCTTCATATTTCTGTTCAGGAGGATATAGTTCAATATATTTTTTTCGATTAAAAAAAAAAAAAAATCAATAGTATATACCAGATTCATGTTATGTTAAAATCATGTACAGCAGAACAAGTACAGAAGAAGAAAAAGATAGTTGCTCCTAAAGGGCTTGCTGTTTAATAAGGAGCAAAATTGGATTAGACAAAAGTCTGGAAAAGTAGTTTCATAACTACTACATGATACAGTCATTCTTAAAAATCAAAGCCAATAATGAACTCATCTGCCTAAATATCAGCTTGCTTCTTGTGCTACTGAAAAGGTGTTTCAGGGGGAACTGAGGGAATGCTTCCAAGAGACCAAATCTTACTTTATCCAGTGTTTTGGAAAGAGCCACAAACATGAGTTAGGTACTAAACCTTCAGTTAAGACAGATTGGTATTTTCTCACCAAAACTCGGCAATTTTCATAACTTCTTGATGAAACTGTATATGCTTTCCTCAACTTTAATCAAGTGGGAGTTATTAGGGTTCCTACAGGATCTGCCAGGCAGGTTGGCAGCAGCAACATCAACATCCCTGTTGTATTCATGTGCTGATGAGCAGATTGGGTTTCCAGGGCCCGGAGGTCCAGAGCAGATCTGCCAGGATGTGTTCAAGCCCCATTGCTGGAGAGCCATAAAACCACAGGGCAGCTGGCCTGGCTGCTGCTGTTAATGTCATGGCTTCAAAGAGGGGATCAGAAAGCTCTGTCTCACCAACGCAGCCAGGCTGGCTTAAAGGTTCATTTTCAGCTGTAACCTGCAGAAGTAACTCTGCGTAAGGTTCAGCCTCTCAAGAAAGAGCAGGCAAACCCATGAGGAGAAAAAGAAATGTGGTGACTCCGCCACCTCCCCCTGTGAGCAGCCATTCTGAAAGCCCTAACCCGCACGTGGGCTCAGGGACAGGGAACCAACAGCTGAGGGAGTCCAGCTGGCTTGCCAAACACCACGACTACAGTTTCCAATAGGGAACTTTCCTGGAATTTCTGCTTGCAGATCACTGGAACAAAATTAATGTTACAAAATGTTGGAATTTCCCAGTCTTACTCACATTGTGAGTCAAAAGAAGTGGATCCCAAAAGAAATTTGAATTTAGAAAGAAACCACTTTTTCATGATTTGTTAATACAAGTGTTTTTTTTTGTTTTTGTTTTTTGTTTTTTTCTGAGAACAGAGATACATAAAAATGCCATGCACAAACCTGGAGGTGAAAGATTAATGAGAGTTAATGCCTCATGTTAGCATCTAAGAGATGCTTTTTGACCAAGCTCAGCCTGGAAATGGCATTATCATGAACAGACACTACATTACTGGTAGACCACCTACTTCTCAGCAGTCTTGGCTTTGTTATTCTGTAGTTTTGTAGTCACATAATATTATCAATCCTGCTACCATTTTTGCATACCTTTGTTCTTTTTAATATTTTTTTTGAGGTAATAACATTAACCTTCCATGTAATGAATTTGCCTCCATTTGTTCTTCCGACATTTTCTGTGCATATTTCTTTGAGTCTATTTCTCCAGTGACCTTTTGTCCAGGTCATGTGTGAAATGGCTACTGCTAATACTTAGTGTTTAAAATGTACCTCTTTGTTTTGACTGAACAAGAACTGTAAGCTTGATGTTTTTTCCTGCCGTGCTTTGAAACTGCCCTTCCAGACATTTTAAAAACTTAGACTTCTGCACCTGTTCTTGTCACACACCTTCACTCTCATCTTAGAAGGAATAAAATCAAAAGGGACATATGCATGGTCAAAACTAATTTTGTGAAATAATGCTTCTCTCTCCTTATACTTAACAGCTTTTTTTTTTTTTTTTTTTTTTTTTTTTTTTTTTTCCCCAGGTAAACGTAAAATTTTGCCATTGCCATTTGGACTGTGATGCAGGTCAGTACCAGAGTTGCAAAGAGAATGCAGAAAACCTGTAACTTGTTTCTGTGGTGCTGCAGACAGGAAAAAAGAACAAAGAAAAAAGAAAAAAAGAAAAAAGTAATTGGCTTAACAGTTCTAAAATATAGTGTATTTATGTTGTAATCACATCACTTAAAATCCGAGCTCTAAACAGGAAGGATATAAGAATACACTTTAAAAACAAAACCTTTTAAATACATTTTCTGGGTCTGTCTCTCCCTCATTGAGACCTTTTCTAAGTCCTTTAAAAAAAAAAAAAAAAAAAAAAAAACAGACAAGAGACAGTAATTGGATTTCCAGACGTGTCTCTATTACTTGAGCTAAAGAGGGATGTCCAGAATGAAATGGTTTAACTTCTTGCCAGAACAGAATCATAACTAATATGAACTGGCTCTCCTTTTTGCTTCCCTTGGGAAAAGGGCCACTCACATTTAAAAGGAATCTGATACTCAGACTTTGGAGATGTATGAAGAAAAGTACTAGCACTAATTGCATCTTGATCTGCAACAATTACCTACATGCCTATTCAGAATTAAATACAAAAGAGAACGAGGAGCAAAACTAAGAGTAAAATGAGTATTAACAGCTTTTTTAAAATGTGTAATTTTGTTTGGTTGGTTGTTTTTAACATGACCTCTTTCTAAACTAGAAAAGTCCTTTGCCAAACCACACACAGACTGAAATTCTGGTAGTTTATCTTTTAGGAAACCTGTTACTGTCTCTAAGTAGCAGAAATCTGTCTCCTCCTTTTTCCATCATAGGTTTCCTGAGAATTTCCTAAGAACTATGAATTCATTTTGGACTGAAGTACTCTAAGATGATACCAGCTCCATCACATAAAAATAAAATAAAATAAAATAAAATAAAATAAAATAAAATAAAATAAATCTTGGTCTCTATGTTTAGATGCACCTTTCTTTGACATCTTTGAATTGGAAACACCTGGATGATTTTAAATACATATAAAATCATTCTTTTCTATGTATACAAAATAAATTACTCGGTCAGATTTTACTGTAGATTGGGCATATAGGATATATGATTCATTATAATGCACTGTTGAACATCTGTAGGTTCCTTCCTATACTGAGAACAAAGCATTAAGGCTGAGCTCATATTTCTAGCTCGGGAAAATTTTTTGGGCAACAACAGGAATGACTCTAACATTTGGGGGATTCTACAAAACTGGACACTGGAATAGAGTCCAATCTGACAGTGGAGCGCTGTGTCAGTGTTTTCATATTCAATGCTAATATGGGAATTTCCCCATTCATCCTATCACCGAATCCTACAGGGATAGTGTAGGATACACTATCCTACAGGGAAATCCTACAGGGTTGAATGGTACTTTTGGTTCAGACATCACCAGTAGAGTACAAAATAGTAATATCTCAAAGTTTGAAGTGTTGGTAAACATGATCATGCAGTTAAACTACTTATCTGGAAGAAACAGATGTCAAAGGATAATCTAATTTACTCTCAGATTGGTCTGCAGTACTAACCAGTTTAACATACAGACAGAAAAGTAAATGTACATTTTAATTCTGATTACACATCAGGATACATCTTTATACCAGATGGTGCCCAATTTATATGACTTTATATACCCTTTGAAATTATGGATGGGCAAAACCTGGTTTGCAAATCTTTTTTTTTTTTTTTTTTTTTTAACATATTATTTATACCTCATTTCACTTCTACACTTTAAGAACATAATTTGTTATCCTGAAAAACCTTAAGGAAGACATACTGTAATTGTGGCTGATAATGTTGCATGTATGTTGGAGAGAGAAAAAAGGGCTATTGCCATAGGTTTCTAGCCCACATCAATTTTCACAATGTCTGACTTCAAATATGCCCAGTTCTTCAACAAAAATGTAAAATTTGAACCTACTTAGTATTTTCTAGAAAAAAATATCCTGGAAACTACTACTACATGATCCTCTGTTTGAAGGTATTAATTGCACTGACCAATATCCAGATATGTGACTTCTAATTTGCTCTGCTCCAAGTCAAACATGACTACAGTTGAGTATTGCACTTAGAGCAATTTAGCACAATACGTTAAAAATATCTTCCAGCTTCCTTCCATTCCGCCCACACCTATGGACCCAATTATAGTGTTCCTACATCCTGTCTGGACGTCTGTTAATTTCACCAAAAAAAAAGAAAAAAAAAAAAAGATTAGGAAGTCACACTGTATATCTAGGGAAGCTGTAAAATGTAACTGCTAGGTGCCCCCTTGGTTAAAAGAATGAGGTCATATGAAACACGTTAATGGTATCAAAACTTAAAGTACTAACAGAGGTGGCAGACAGGTTTCTTTAGCACCTTGCCTCAAGACGGTGAAATGCCTAGAATATACATTTTCTTCTTTTGGGGACATGAATGATTTGTGACTGAAAACTGGTTGCATTGAGAAAGAGAAACCTTGGTTTCTCTTTTATATATTTTTTATATTTTTTTAAATTTATAAGTGAGCTCCCTAGTGCCTTTCTAATGTTTTAATCTAGCTGGATTTGCCATCTGTTTATTATTTTATAACTGATAAAAAAGTCAGTTTGAATTAGAGGATAATTTAATGGAATGAATGCATCCAGGTTCCATGCAAGGAGACAAACTATTCACTGACCCTAGAGGCTTTGGGTTCAGATGTGAGTTTCAGTGCCCTGATTTTAGTAGCCCAAAAGGAGATTCTATTCCAAAAGGCAAGGAAAAATGAGGATTCTTGTGAGCAAGCAGATAATAATATAGCTGTCTGAGGAAAATGAACCTATTTTTCTCTGCAACACATTTTTCTGTCTTTGTGATGCCCTTGATCTGGAAGAAAAAGGAGAAGGCTGTGCATCAGTACAAAGTCTTGCATTTCTAATTCTGAGCCTATGAACTGAAATTCCCTCAGCAGAACAGGTTTGTTTTACACAGTGAAAGAAGGATGATGGCTCCTCAGCTTCTACTCCAGAATTTGCTCTACCATATGTGAAGATATTTTATTCAAGTTGCAGTGTTTTATTGTACCCTGCCAGTTTTTGAAATTCAAATCCTCAAAGATTTTGGGTTCTGTAATAGAGAATCTTAAGACTGCAAAAAATGCATTTTCTGGCTAATTAAGAGTTTTGCAGGGCATGATTTATCTAGTTATAGAACAGGCTTTGTGGCCTTGTTCAATCCATCACCATTAAATAGAAAGTCTTGGTCCTCCCCTGGCTTATATGTTGCTATTCAAAATGGGACTGTGCTTTTCAGGATCAAGTGAACTTTTTGTCCTCTTTCACTTTTGTGTTCAGAAATTGTCCTTGAACTCCTCTCCCTGAGGAGGCCTGTGTGATAGCAACCTGAAACCAAACCCTAGCAAGAAATGACATTTAAAATTAAATCACACGTTTGTTTATAGAAAGTCTGACTGATTAAATGTCTTAAGACTGCCAAGGTTCCCCTTGTGTTGCTAAAATAATTTTAGAAAAATTGTTGTTATGTAACATCTGTTTACTCCCATTTGTTCCTATTCCGTCTGGTCTGCCAGGAGAGCCTTTCCTGACCCATGGTCATCTGTGCTGGCCCTCTGACTTTATCTCTTTATTTATGTATTTTGGAGCCCTGTTCCAAATAAAGTCATAAAGTGGAATAGGAAGGAGTGTGAATGTTGGTGACAGAAATGGCGGGAGAGGAACCTTTGTTGTTCTTGGCTGCAGACGCTTCCAGGCTGAACAATAGCATGTTTTCTTCTTTCATTTCACAACTGCCAGCTTTCAGGGCAGGAATTTCAGTATACTTTGGAGGGGTGTAAAAGCTATAATCAAATGCCTGTGGCAGGTAGACAGGAAGTTTGCAATAGTCTATTAAAGCAGGAGAAGCAAGAAAAGACTTTGAGGTTTAAAGAAAAACAAAACTTTTTCAAAGCGTGTTTTAAGGAGCAGCACCTACTGCAACTCAGTCAGCACTCTACCTGCTGATGGCTCTGCAGCCATGCTCTCCACAGGGAGAAGAATGAGAAGTTACAGCCAGGGATTAGCATTGTCTGTCATGCAAAATGCCCGTAAGAAATTGCTTTGTGTTCTCAAACCACAACGTCAAACATCTGTTAAAATGAAAATCCTAGATAAAGTGAGCACCGGGATTGGCTCTCTTCAGTGATTTATGTTAAAGTCCTATAAGCATAGTTAACAGTTTGTAATTGTTAGACCCAGAGGGAGCCAGAGTAAGACGTGCACTTTCAGTGGAAATACACAAATTTAACTTTGGTTATGCTTACAGGTTGCTGGTAGGATGTTTCCTCATTTATTCTATATTGTAATTATTATTTTCTTTGCTTAAAAACATCCTACACTTCTCTCAAATAAAATAATAGGTAGTAAACTCCAATAATGAAACAAACAAACAAAAAAAAAACAACAGCTGGGGGCATGTCGCTAAAAAGTGAGTGTTTTTGCATGGGCTTGTATCTGAGCACAGAGCCAAGGCCTTGCCTGAAATTGTTTTATATCAGCCACCATGCAGATAACACTCCAAAGGAGAAGGAAGGTCTGCTTCATCTGCTCCCTCAGGTCTTCATGAAACACAGTGAGTTATCAGCTCTTCCATGACCCCTCCAAAAGCCAACGAGCAGAGGAAAAGAAAAAGAAATAAACTTAGTCTTCCTTAGACTTAAGCCAGTGCAGGATGGTGCCTTTTCTATCACGTGTTTATTCAGCACAGTGGAGGCCTCTTCCATGACTGAAAAGGCCTCTGTTGAAAGAAAATAATGCTCTCTTAGACATTATGGGTTACAAGCATTTCTATGGCAAATCTTGTGGCTTTTTATAAGTCACATTTCAGTTTTGAAACCTGGAAAGAAGAATTTGTAAATTTTTGACCATTTCCCATTGGTTAAGGATGGGAGAGCTTCTACAGATAGTTGAAAAGGTAACTTCTGTGTTTTGTTCCATATAGACCTCTTCACCGTACCTCATAAGACTAATTTCACACAACCTAGGGCTGAAATTATGGACATGATTTGTATTCTGTGCCTTAAATCTCCAAAGCAGATTGCAGACAGGCCAGTTGTCCAAGTTGCTATGTAAATAAAAAGATTACAGAATCCTTACTAAAAAGGGAGCCCAACATCCTCATCTAAACCTAAACAATCTGCCGGATTTGGTAAATTTTATTTGTTAAATTGTGCCACTCCTTCAAATACGAATCACTAACTACAATTAGGCATGAGATCGGGCCCTGTTTGTTCCAGAAACGTCGTCCGGTAGTGCTAATATTTACATGTGAACTTTTTCACGTAAATAATCCCACCAAGGCCATCCCTGAGGATGGGAATACACTAACAGCAGTAAGTGCAGAGCCAACGTGGTCTCACAGAGTATCTTCCCTCTCTCTTCTGTATAATAATTTGAATACACTTTTAAAAATGTGCTTTGTACTGTTACCCTTAGAACCACTTATATGAGTTTAAATAATAACAATTCTAAGTATAGTAAATACAGTGTTCAGTTAAAAAAGGAATGATCATGACCCAAACTTTCATGAAGAATTAACCGTTTCATCCTGAAATCCTTCAACTGTTTTATACCAGCAAGGGTCTCTGAAAAATGTAACACAGTAAAACAGATATTCAGTAGATATCTGAATCTTCCCTCAGTTTGGTAGTCTAAAGAGGTCATTTCCAACAAGCTTTCCTGTCTGCCTGTTTGTTTTTATTGCTCTACAGGGATAAACTGGTTTACTTTTAGTAACTTTTGCAATTGTTTAGTCTGACTTCTTGTGAAGTGATTCAGTCTTAAGGAAACTGATTAAAACCAATGGCTTTTCCTTTTTTTTTTTTTTTCCACAAAGCTTCCGAAAAGTCTTGTTGACCAGGAAATTTCTGAAGGGTTGGGTAAGGTTATGAAGTCAATTGCCTAAAGAGGAAACTGCTGCTGGCAGTTCTGGGTATGTTGAGCAATTATATTTTCAAGTAATCCTTGTTTGTTTTTAGCTTTTATGGTAACCTTTCATGAAGCTTCATGTGACCGGTGTTTCTCCTGCAGGGACAAAACCTTCTTGAGCAATTTTTTTATCTTTTTAAAATCATTTTTTCTTTTATAACCTAAAAGTAAATAATAATTACTTGTATAAGCACAATACTGTGGGAGTGTATTAGTAAAAGTAGGGAAGTGCAGAGTATTTATGTGCATGGTTATCAGGAGTATATGCAATTTTAGTAAGCAATGATGGGAATTTAGCCAGCATTTTTCATTTTTCTTACATCCTTCTCTTTTCATGATTTTACTTTGGGACTTGCTCATAAAGAACTCCTGGTAAAATTTCCCCGAAGTCACAACATTTCAGGTCAGACCAAAGATTATGCTTGGCACCAAGTCCAAGTCCAAAACCAATAATTAATACTAGAGCGGACTGCTCTGTACACCCCACTATTTATCATGGTTACAAAGTCAGTTAACATCCAATGTCATAAAAATCTGCTACTAGTTTCAAATAATTTTAAATCAAAGATTTATTCCAATGAGTATCTCTAAAGTGCATGCATGATTAAAGTGACTTTGTTTGGTTGTTTTTTTTTTTCCTAAAAAAAAATCCAGTAGAATTTAAGCACTGAATAATTATTTTATTATTTGTGGATATGATCTCAACTAAAGATAATCAGCAAAACAGAGGCAAAAAGATACTTCAAATTTCTGTATCACCAGAAACCATTCTCCATGTGTGAGCTTTTGAGTAAAGAAAAACAAGTCATGCTGAATGAAATTAGATTTCATAAGGGACATGCCCATCAGTGTGATTTTAGAAAAACTTTTAGTTTACAAACAGGGAAAATGTGTGGCTAAACTGTGTGGCTGTGAAAATGTTACCTCATAGCTTAGAAAGTACTGCCATGAGATAGAATTTCCATATGGAAAAGTTCTGTCACTGGTGGGGCCTTGCATCATTCATCACTTTTTTCTGTGCAAAACAAAAAGAAATAATGAGAGTTTGTTGGTTTGACTAGGAGGAAAGGGTCGGTTTAATTCCTCAAATAAGAAAGAGGTGGGGTATATATTGATATAATATGTATTGTCCATTAAATATGTGCAGCCAAACTCAGTCCTATATGTAAGTAAAATATTTTCACATTTAAACAGAAGAAATAGGTTAGGATTTAAGGAGAAACAGTGAATGAAGAGAAAATATAGCGGTTAAAAAGTGAAGTATCACTGGAAGAATTATACAAACTGATGAAACACAACTCTTGCAAAATCCATCAGCTTGGATGACAGTGCAAACAATAATATTTTTTTGCCTGAGTATGACTTATCTCTAAAAGGAGTCCAGTTTCTCTTGAATTCCATTCAAGACAGAAATTAGAAAATTTGGTAATTTGAACTGGTAAACTCCCATTTTGTAGGTCAATGACATATCTTATCACCATCGTGACAACTGCTGGAAAAGATTTTTTTTCAGCCCGCAGCCCTGTAGGTAGGTATTTTGGGAAGCGTTTCTAGACTGTACTTTTGTCAAAACTTTTTCTCATTTTCTTACTGGGAAAGGTATGTATTCTTTATTCCTCGGGGTTTATCTAACTAGTGATTAATTCCTATGAGAAAGAAAGAAAAAGACTCTGATACTTCATGCTGATGTTTCTGTCACTTATTTAATTATTACAATTATTTGAAATACAATTACAAAACTTTTCCAGGAGCTTTGTTAAACATGCTCTGACCCCTATCAGTCACCAGTAAGGATTGCAGCAGAGTCTCTTGCACAGGTCCCTCTTCAAATAATTAAAATGTGGGGCTGTGTTTGCCTCCTAAATGTCAAAACTTGATCCGCTGGAGCCTGGGAGATTTGAAGTAAGCCCATCCCTCTGCTGGGTCAGAGCATGGGGGCTGCACCCGGGGCACTTGGCAGCGCCAGGCACTGCCAGTGAATGGAAGTGAATGGAGCTGAGAGCTGACATGGCTTTGCGTCTGTAACCAGGTGGGGGCCTGTGTCCCACGCAAAAGGACTGAAGCTGTGGAAGGTGGTGAAGAAAAGGTCATTTCCTCTATGTATACTATTTCTGACTGCTCTACGAATGACTACAACTTCCATGGAAACCAACAGGAGTTGCCTGCAAGCTCAGGAGCAGGGAACTGAGCAGTGAGAGAATACTTTTGGGGCTTATTTTTATCCTATTTTATTTAGCCCTGTTTGCAAAAAATGGCCCTTAGCATTTTGCGAACACTTTAATGGATAAATGCAGAACAATACAGAGAGAATCTGCCAGTGGAGATACGGTCTTAAGGATGGTGGAAAGTATTTGTCCACACCTCTCTGCTGAGTGGAAGGATTACAGGATTAATCAGTGCCTGCCAGCATCAGGGGGCTGCTTTTCTCTGGTCACTTATCTCCCATGCCAGTTTTTGTGATTGCTATCATTTGCTCTTTCCTTTAAATGATCATTTCTTTAAATTCTTTGCCATTTCTCTTTTTATAAGCTGCACATCATGCAAGAAACAGTCAAAACTGATCCTTGTATCAGCACCTATTGGAAAGAGTTAACAATACAGAGTGCTTAAGTGCCATGATTTTCCAATGAGATGTTAGATTTGTTATGACATCCATCATTTTTCAAAGAGGAACTCAGAGGATGGAGGAGATTATTGAAAACTATAGTTTATCAATCTGCTGCTAATGATTTAATCTCATTGAGTAAAGTTCATAAAGCGGGGAAACCTATTACCAGGCTTTCTAGATGTAATATGTGAGGACTAAACATTTGCTAAAGAGGATAAGTAATTTTGGCAGAGAATAAAGGAGAAAGGAAATTTCACAAGGCACTGGACCGTCTTTTCAATTTTTTTGAGGTAGCTGGAGTGAGGTCATTGGCAATGCTCACTGTGTTCTCAACCACATTTTTTTTTTCCTGTCATTTTTATGTGTAAGATATTGCAAAGAAAACTGCCACTATTTGAAAACTAAACAGGTTGTCATTTTTGCTTTTAAAACTCTCTGCTGTGTAAGCCATTGTCATAATCCACCTGTATGTCAGAGTCAGGGGTAGTGTTATAATATCCTTAGATACACAGAGATGCCAGAGACTGCAAAAATCTCTTTACTTTGCCAAAGTAAATAAATGAAGGGAAATCCCTGAGGGTAAGGGGTGAATAGAACAGATGTGATAGCTTTATTTCACATTCCCTGCTTCATGCATAGGTGCCACGTAAGACATATAGTTTGAGTGTTGTTATACTTAGCCAATAGTCAGTAATATAAAAGTCTCTTTTAATATGTGGGCAGCTGAATTTAAGTCATATCAACCCTAAGGCTTCTGTAAATTATTCAAGATGCTGAACTCGGGATAATTTATAAAGCTCCTTTTGAGTTAAGGAATACAGATCAAGTGTAACATCACACGAAAAGAAAACTGCAAGTTTCATCCTTGTAATCTTGCTGTTGTACTCTTTCCACCCTAATAAAGTGGGATTTTTTTACTGTTTTTTCTACTGCAAAACACAAAAAAGAATAAAAGAAAAAAGAAGCTGCCAACTGGCTGATTTTCAATTTACATGGGTATTACTGAATACAGAATCTGCCCGGTATTCAGCTTTATTTAGAAACATAGGCCCTTGTCCAGCTCCCCTTAAGACTGATGAAAAATGCACTTCATTGATTTCACTGACAGTGGACCGAGCCCATTAAGAAAAATGAGTTTGGTGGCAGGGCAGAGACAGTCTCTGTATAAATTGGGAAGGATGCAATCTTTTGTAGATCAAAAGAACAGACTTTCACAACTTTAATATGAATTATATTAAAAAAAAGATCTGTTAAAAATTAATTCAAAATGAATCATAGAATGGCTCAGGTTGGAAGGGACCTTAAAGAAACCTCGTTCCAGCCTCCTTCCATGGGCAGGGACACCTCCCACCAGAACAGGTTGCCCAAAGCCCCATCCAGCCTGGCCTTGAACACTTCAGGGATGGGGCATCCACAGCTTCTCTGGGCAGCCTGTTCCACTGCCTCACCACCCTCTGAGTGAAGAATTTCCTCCTAACCTCTACTCTAAATCTCCCCTCTTTTAGTTTAAAACCATTGTCCTGTCATTATCTGACTGAGCAAGAAAGTTGCTATCTTTTTAATAATCCCCCTTTAAGTACTGAAAAACTGGAATAAGGTCACCCCAGAGCCTTCTCTTCTTTAGGCTGAACAAAAAGATGCTAGTGCCTGTGCACGTTCATGTTTCTCTTATTGAGCAACACTGCTGGAAGAGCATAATGAGTCTCTTGGTTAACCATCATGAGAATAAAAGAAGTATTCACAAAAATAGGGATTATATTCCCAGTGTATTGGTCACTGTGGCTGCACTAACTTGAAAGAGAAAACCATTTGCTGTGGTAGACTTCTAATAGATTATTCCTATCCCACCGCCTAGAGAGAAACGGATAAAGAACTGTTATTTTCTTCTACTGACACTAAGTGGCTTACGTGAAGTTAACTCAAAATGACTGTTTCGCTCTAGGGGAAGAATGGCTGCACATTTGTGATTTAGTGTACCAGAGGGGTTGAATTTGTCTTGCACTCGCAGTTGGAGTCTTGCAGGATGTACCACAGAGTATGACTGTTGTGCTGGGAAATTATTTCCCTCCTGGTGGAACCAAGGTAGAAGTTGTTCATCGGAGTGCTACTGACTCATCACACTTGCAACAACGGATGTAGTTACCCCTTCATGCATGTGTGCTGAATGCCTACAATCAGATATTAGCACACACCTTATTTTTGGTAAGGACACTGTGTGCACGTACAGTCCTAGAACCACAGAAAATTACAGCACAGCAAAGCCATGTTCCTTTCCTTGTGCTCTGCACCAGTCAGCAATGTAATTACAGCCTCTGTGCCCCTTAAAATAAAATCAGATCTTCAGCCACTGGAGAGGAACAACATGTCTAAAGAATGTCTTCAGTTTGCATCAGCCTAGCAACGAAACCCAAATCTCGATGTAGTCCATAAACATGAATGGAGATCTACACTTTGCCAGATTTAAGGAAATGTCTGTGTTCCTTAAAGGGATTAAAAGTATATGGAGAAATATTACAGGACAGGTAAGACTGGTTTGGACCCAAGTCTCTCTCCCCATTACTGGGAATATTCAAGGGGAAAAAGGGCAAATATAGGGGGTCCATTCAAATTCAAAGGTCCTTTTGATGAATACATTTTTTCCCTTTTCCTTTCTTTCTCATTTTTTTCTTTTTCTTTTTCTTTCATTTTTTTTTTATTTTTCTTTTATTTTTGTTTACTTTTTCTCTTTGGTTTGCTTACTTATTTATTTATTCTTTACTTTCTAAATTAGATCCCAATCAGGGTTCAAGTTCATTCAGGACATGAAAATCCTGACCTCACTTCTGAGCAGAATTCACTGCTGAGATATATGAGTCTGTCCTAAAGCAAAGTCAAACAGCTTAGTTTTGTGTAGCCTTCCACTGGAACTGAAGAGAGAAGCAGTATTTTCAGGGCTAGGAATCATCAACCAGAAATCAGCAACCAGCAGCCCTATCTCCAAGCAGATCTGGGTGGGAGATTACTGGTGAGAAGAACTGGAGCTGCTCTGGATGTCTGGATAGCCTTCCATGTAATTGCCGTGTGGTCAGAGCCAGCCAAGGTATAGGCCAGGTTTGGGTGTTTTGTCAACCAGTGTTCAAAGGCACCTCATATTTGAGCTGAATCATTAGTAAACATCAGTGGCAAGCTTTAGGGAAAAACATGTTTTTAAAATAAAGATCTTTTATATGTGGCCTAACTTCTAGTTAATCTAATAAAAGGTTACGGCTACACTTCATTACACTTCTATGTTTGCATTAGTTTGCTTCTGTTTTAATAACAAAACTGCTACTCTGAACTTGTGCTGTAAATAGCTGACTGGCAACCACACTGTTTTGAAAGACAAGGAAAACATCAATAAAAAATAATTTAAAATACACTATAATGATATTCCATAATTAAAGCTCAAAATTCTGATCTACATAAACTAAAAGGGATTTCTTTCCATTAAGTGTGACTGAGCAAGGACAGTCCATGCTTTTGAACTAGTCAGCATGTGTCTTTGTTTAGTTGGTTCTTTAGGAAAGCTCACTGGAGCATTTCACAGATAATGGCAGCATGTTGCATAGAATTGTATCAGCTATATGTGGCTTTTCCATTCGTAGGAAATGGCAATGATCATTTCAACATATCTACATTTTGCTGTGATCTGTAGCTCTATAAAACTCCACACCAAGGTATTTATTAACAGAAAGTGCTCAGTTTGTTTAAGTGTCTTTACTAAAATAAACAACTGAGTCAAGCATTGTCACAGTGGTTCTTGCATCCATTTTATGGAAAAAGTCTAGTGCATGAAGTGGACCTAAGACTGTAAGAAAACCTAAGTCACTCCATTTTTGGCACGACTAACCTACCTACTGATCTGAAAATTCAAAGAATCCCCCAATTATTAATATTTGTGGAAGTTAACTACAAATTTAGACAGGAGAGTAGAGAACAGGCCTAAATGCAGTGCTGGAACTGTGAAGCCTATGCCTGTTTTACTTTATTAAACTATTATGAAAAGGGAAGAAAGGAGAAATGTGAAATCCTAGGAAGCTCACTGTATTTTCAGTATCCAGGGACAGGGCATAAACTGTATACACCCCAAAGATGAGGAGCTAAGAAGCACACAATATGGGCTTGTCAAAATCCGCCAAGTCAACTGTTCTTTGACAGAGGTGCCAACCTACTCTACAAGCGAATAAAGTAGAAGCAAAATAAATTGACTTTAATCGGGGAGGCTTTGTTACCTATCTGAACAAGAGGAATCTTAGTCTGACCATAGGGATGAAAACAGAGACTAAAGCAAGCACAGTTTGTTCAGTAGACAAGGTCCAAACAATCTGGTGTCAGAGGGACCAGGGCCTAGTGCCAGGGGATGAACAATGTGGGCCTGGCTGCTTTTATGCAGTCATTTGACAATCTTCATCAAGTATCTAATGACTGTCAGGTCTTCATATGAACAGTTCTGCAATATATAGCATACAGAATAATAGAACGATACTTTAACACTGTATTTTTGGGCAGGCAAACCCCAATATTCAAAATAGAGTTTCTACTGAGTTCTGTACTCAGAGTGACCACAGGATCTATGATGTTAATTGCTTGGTTCCAGAGAAGGACTAACATAAAATACAGATCCCAAATCCAATAAAATATTTCCAATCACACTAAAGGATATGAAAAGTTCTACTAAAGACAATGGCTCTGCTGACTGGACTAAACTGATACCATATTTTACATACATAAAAGCAAAACCAAAACAATAATCAGATATAACTTGAAAAGAAGGAAATATATTTTCAACAACCAGGTTGTTTCCAGGCTGAAAAAAAAAAAAAAAAAAAAAGTTACTCCTAGCAACACAACTGTCAGATCTTTTAACCAGGAATGAGTCTCTCCTAGTTCAAGAGAGGAAGGGTAATGTTGTAGAGGACAGAAAATTATGCTAAGGATGCAGCAAAAGGTCAGTACATTCTTTAACAGAGTGACCACAAGTGCTAAAACCTCTGTCATCTCTGTTTACAGTTAGACATGCAAATAGAATTAGTAGCACCAGAGCTTTCACCATAGCTCCTTGAACTTCCAGTGTTAGATTTGTTTTTAGTGTTAATGTAAGGTACATCATTTACAGTGTACATTTTGGGTGGGCATAATGTCTAAAATACTTGTTTCCATAACAAGCTGCCACTGTAGCATGAATGGAATTTCTACAGGGATTTCTGGGTAACATATTTTTGGAAGTTTCTATTTTGGAAATTATTAATTGCTATTATAATTGCTGAGAAACCATGTAGTGTAATAACTAGGCACCAACTGTATAATTATGATTACTCTGACATGTATTTTCCAAACTAGGAGGACACGACCTTTCTTGTGTGCGTAATTGTATTCAAGCCTCTCAGAAGTACGTTCAGTCAAGATGGTTCATATAACAGTGATTGCTCCAACCACTAATTTTCTCCAACATTCCCTATTCTCGAAAAATATCCCTTTAAATAGGGTCTCACATACCTACATTTGTGCCTCAGGCAATTGTTCTTCTTGCTGAGTGTATTCATTCTCCAGGACTTGTGATAATGGTTCTTCTACAGTCTTCATTTCACTCCTTACCCAGGGAATCTGGTAAGGAGTCTGGTATCATCAGGGCTTTTGGGTTTTCTGAAAGAAAACCAAACCAAACCAAACCAATCAACTAAACAACCAACCAACCAAACAAAACAAACAAAAAAAACCACATATCTTTAATTTCAGAGTAAACTTAACAGTGCCTTTCAGGATCTACTAAGGCAGATCCTTTAATCTGCATGGATTCTTCACCCTGGTGTTAAGTGTGAATATAGACATTCGCCTAGAAACTGAATTTATTAGAATGATGTCCCTTTTCTGAATTCCTAAATCTGGATGAGGAAAGAGATCCTGAAGTTATGACTGATTATAGCATAGATGTAAATAATACAATTTTTTCAGACTAAGAACCAAACTATGCCTTTATAAGGAGGTTTTGCTGAAGCAGCTATCTGAAAGGGAAAAAAAAAAAAAAAGTATCTATTTTTTTAGATGGCAGATACGTGATGAATTTCGGGGCTGAAGTCCAGTTTGGAGTTGGAGCCTGGGACAGGCACTATTCCTTATAACACAGTGACAGTGTGCTAGAAGTGTTCCAGAAACTGCATGTGAGCATCTTGTGGATTGTAAGAAATTTGCCCTGCAGGCCTTTGGCACCATATGTCTAGCAGGTAGCTGACAGCTGTTCAGACAGTGCAAATCAAGAAGAATTTAAGTAAGGAGCAGTACAGTAACGCACATCAGCAGTGTGATCTAGGCAGAATGCATGCACTGTGGCTGAAAAGGAAATTTGAACATGACATTGTAGGATGCTCAGTTCTGTCCTGAGGAACATCTACATATCATCAGCCAGAAAGGATCCTAAGTCATACTTAAAACTCTTATTAGCTGGAATTGTCTGGACTTGCACAACCAGGCATCTGTCTCTTCTTTTCTTTCAATACTGTAAGTTGAGAAAATAAAGACAGGCATTTAATCCTGTGTAGCGCATTGCATGCTGTAAGTGCCTTTAGAAAGTGTTTATGTTGCAGAAAGTATATAACATTGTTGAATGACATTTCAATAATAACTGTCTTCCTGTTCAAAATTCTTTTCAATGTATAGCTATATTCTTCTACTCATTTATACAGACATAGGTGCAGTACAGTTATTCATGAGGCATGCAGTTCATGCCTGTAGCATGTTGATAACAATTACTACTCATGCATTAACTCTTCACAAGTTATTTATGTCTACCGTTTATGCATGAACAAACACTGACTCTAAGAACTTTAAAGCTGACAGGCTAATCCTTTTCCCCACTGACTTGTATCTCAATTCTTAAATGATGGTATAATCCACGAGAGAAAAGAAGTTGGCACTAAATGCATTCAGCCAATTAATTACACAGTTATACAGTCCTATTGAAAAATGTGAGTGTGGATGCATACAAACGGGCATTTTTGGAGTTATTAATGTTTTCACCCAAGATCGGTGTGAAAATATTTCTAAATTTTCCAAAAGATTATCTTGCATGTAGAAAAAGCCTGCATCATTTTAAAGAGAGGTTTAGCTAGTCTTTTAACACTTACGTTATTGTATACAATTTTTTTAAGGTACTGTGGTTGCTGTAAGGTCTAATGAGAGTTTAAAGTCACTTCAATGTAACTTGTAAAATATTCCAACAAAAGGAGAGGTGAAAAACACACTTTTTTTGAAAATTATTACATTTCTCAGACTGATTAAGCTGTTTTAGGAACACACAGAACTTCACATAGCAATATAATTAGTACTAGGTCCCAGGTTTATTTGCATAACAACAGGAACTATAAACTTAATCACTTTGGAGATGGTTTATTATGTTGAAATGTCTCTACGATTTTTTTTACCCACTGATAAGAGTACTGAAAAACTTATTAGCTTCAGTGACCTAGGATTAAACTTTAATCTCGTTAGTGATAACACCACAGAACCATGGAATCAACAACTACTCACCTACACCTCCCCGTCTGGAAACCCCACGCGACACGTGGATGTTTGTATGCTACTTCACCTCTGCTTTTCTTATGGAACAACCTTTCAGTGATTACAGGAAATGTACTCTGTTCTTTCTTTCCTTTTTACCTCAGCTTTGGGGTCACTGCAAAGGGACATACATTTTTATCACTAACAGAGTGGGGGAAAATTCTTGAAGTCATATACTCAGTTTAACAGTGCTTTGCTTGTGGAGATCAGTCAGTAAAGGCAGATACATAGGAAATTTAAGTAACACAATGCTCATGCCTGCAAGGAATGTATGTTTTGGGCATTTTATATGACCCAATTTTATACATACAACAGCGATAAGACTTGTGGCTGCTTCCCGTAAAGTACAAGCATTAAGTACAATTGTGTCTACTATAATCAATATATGTGATTTATCTATTAAACACAGAAAGCCTAAGATAGAGCAGGCTTCTTACATTTACCAGCAAAAGCATGTTTGAAGGTGCATGTTTCTAACGGCAGTCTCATTCAACTTTAATAAATGAGACACTTCAGAGCACTTACATCTCTCTCTAAAATCTTCATTTTAAATCCTCCACCAAAGCACAGCAGTTTGAACTTGCCAACATTCAGAATGTATGAATCATTGGTCATACTCAGCATCTGTAACAGAGAGAGAGATGAGGGCCTGGAACATGAAGGAGGACAGATTATGACGTTCTTTGTCTGCCTGTTCATCTGTTTGTTAATTTGTTTAGTGCTGGGTTAGCTACTTGACATTTTGTAATTCAAAATGGAGTAACAAACACCAGTATTTTCAGAATGAGGAAAATCACATACTTCATAGATCTGATCATTGGTACCAGAAGGAAAACAATTTATACTAATTTCCTATTTTGTCTCTATTTCTTAGCCCTTATGACATGAGGATATATACCTCTTTACAACAGTAGAAAAAGAAACAAGAAAAAAGAGCTTCTATCATCCTTTTGAATTCTGCCTTTCTTAGGAGTCCTGTAAAGGTGCACCTTCGTTGGGGCACCTTCTGGATGATCACCTAAGTCACCAAGCTTTGACAGATTGAAATAAAGACACCTGTATTTGGAAAGGCTGCAAAACATGAAGTCCTTTTTACAATGGTGATTTCTAATTGTGTGAATTAAATCAATGCATCTTTTGCGACCCTTGGCACTAATAAAACTCGATTTCCAATCCATGTTGTTCTTGTGGCTGACTGGTTTTTAAACTGAATTAATCTGAAAGCTGCAGCATGGGTTCTTCTGCTGCTAGAAATTTAAAAATACCTACTTTTCTGAAAAAATCTCGATAAAGACTTTAATAAAACTTTGTCTATTATTTGACATTAGAAGTTTTTCAATCATAACTTCTCCCTTAGTAAAGCAGATACTTTATGAATGAAGTATATTTGTGTTTAAAGAATTTATACAAGTTCTCTCTCAGGCAGATTTTCTGATGTCTACTAATCACTTCTGCCAGTCTGCTTCCTCCTTTTATTCTTTCTACAGAGACACTGAATCTCTCTTCTCAGCAAGCTGTCTTTACAAAACATTCAGGACTTAGTATCTCTGAGTTTTCAGCTTTTTTATTTTTTTTAATGTGATATCAATCTGTTAAAAACAAAACTAACAAAAAAAATTTTGCAACAAGCCATTTGAAATATGCATGCATACTGAGTATGACTTCGCAAAACTCATTACCTTAAGAAAGTAGACTAAAAAGAACAGTAAAGCCAAATACATTCTCTCTTACACAGCTGTGAAATATTTTTTGAGTGACTGAACAGCAGAGTGATGGATTTTCAGGTCTCCATGTTCCACTACTGCAAACTAAAGACAAGGCAAATGTCCCTGGGCTGATCACTAGGTGAGATCTTGCTCTATTCTGCCTGTGTTTTACAACTGTTTTCAACTGATCGGGATAATGCCTGACATCAGGAATTCCTGGGGATTACTCCCAAATCAGAGAAATGTGCAAAAGTATTCCCAACAGTCGATACAGCAGCAGCTGTGCACAGAAGATAGCCAAGTACACCCCTGTGCTCTGGTCGTACAACGAACGCAGAGACTTGGCTTTGTCCTTATACATTGATTTACTGGTAAAACTTCTGTTTACTTTTTTCATTTCTCTTTAATAGGATCTCTGAAATACAACACGCCACCAAAAACAATCCTCAGAACCTGGTCCATTACTCATGATCGATTGGTTCCCTGGCCCCAGGCTTGTGCAGGAGTTTTTTTTTCCCCCACTACTTCCTATATGGGCATTGTGAAGCCAGCCAGCACTGCGATACGGCACCCGAACAAGCGCAGACTGTCCTTCAAAATCCTGCACACATGAGAGCACTGGCTTCTCTTGGCAGGTATTGTGCGAGGCGGTGGAGCGAGCAGCATGATTATCCTGGCCGTGCTGGCTTGCCAAGAAGGTGCTGCTAGGTAAGCAAGCTGTGACCTTGGCCAGATTTGTACAGGGGGAGAGGGGAGAAGAGGCTTCTTCCCACAGACCCTTCACTGTCAGCACTCCTCTGATAGCTGACACCTAATTTATTCAGGTGAATTTAAAAAATTCAAGAGTTACTGAATTATTTCTTACAATATTTGCTATTATTTGTGAGGTGTTGGACATGTAAACATATTACATAGATATCTTACCGAAGCAGCTCCTTTGTCTAGTCTGTGTCACATGTATCTCACTTTAATTAGCTATGGAAAGATATTAGCCACATGATCTTATTTTCTGTGACTCCGGGGGTGGATAATACTCATGTCTACTTCATGCTTTATCCTGTTGAGGTACCACAAATACTCATCCATCCTTAGGTATCTATACTGATGGCTGCAGCTGGATGCACTTGCAAATACCAGTGGATATGCAGAAAGCCCAAAGGAGGCAGTTATGTACTCTGAGTACAAAAGGAGGTAAAATGTACCCAGGCTCGGTGGCTGCAAGATGCAGAGTGCAGAAAGAAGTGCTTGTTGTGGCTGCAGAAGTCCTCACACTGATTTGCTGCTGCTGCTGATGCCAATACGGCTTTCTGTAAACGCTTGTTCTGCTCTCCCTTGCTAATGCTTTCTTAACACAAACTGGGGCCATTCTGTTCTCAGATTAAGACTGTCTCTTAATTTTCACAGTCTTACCTTCAGCAACACAACAAAAATGCAGAAAAATGGAAACAGCAATCAGTGGGCACTTGCTCTCAAATGCATTTAAGCCAGTCTTAAAAGACAGAGAACATCATGGTTTCTATTCTGGACATAAAATTCAGAAGGGCTTTTAAAAATAACTTTTTTTTTTTTTTTTTTTTTTTTTTTTCTGCAGAAAGAGTGTTGTGTTATGGGAAGCCTTTGAGCTTTGCTTTATGTTTCAGGAAACAACTTTGCTTTAATTTTGCAAGTTCCTGTGTTTGAGCTGGAAAACGGTACCTTCAGAGACATGTGGCCTTCAACACACCTGACTAGGCTGGCAGACTTTGCATGCATGTATATGTACACACACACACGTACACATGTATGGCTGTACACATACAGCATTTGGCAGCAGATCTGGAAGGTCATGGGAGTATTATCAGAGTGTGTCTAGAAGTCAGTTAGGGCAGGAACATCGCTCTAAAGGTGGAGCTGAGGGTCCCTGGCATTGGGAATTACTGAATCTATTCACTTCTTGCTGCCTGCCATGGCCTAACTCACCAGGTCATGTTCTCCCTTTCCATTTGCTAAACTCGTGATTTTCTTCACTTTTTGTCCTTATATTCCAGCTTAAACAGTGCTTCATAGAAGCATGATAAGGATTACAGGGCGCTGCAAAAAGCATCCACTGATGCATCATACTTAATTGCCATTCCCGTTCTGAAGAATACAAAGTGGTTTTCATACATCTTCAGGTCCTGCTGTTCTTTCATTTTAGTGCAGACTGAAGCTCTGGCTGTGTATGGGGCATCACAGAATCCTTAAGGTTAGAAAAGACCTCCAGGATCATCTGGTCCAACCGTCCCCCTACCACCAATGTCACCCACTAACCCATGTCCCCAGGCACCACATCCAACCTTTCCTTGAACACCAAGGGACGATGACTCCACCACCTCCCTGGGCAACACGTCCCAGTGCCTGACTGTTCTTTATGAGAAGAAATGTCTCCTCATTTCCAACCCAAACCTGCTCTGGCACAACTTGAAGCCATTCCCTCTAGTCCTATCCCTAGTTATCTGTGAGAAGATGCCGACCACTCGTTCTCCACACCTTCCTTTCAGGCAGTTGTAGAGAGCAATGAGGTCTCCCCTGAGCTTCCTCTTCTCCAGACTGAACAACCCCAGTTCCCTCAGCTGCTCCTCACTGTGTTCCAGGCCCTTCACCAGCTTCGTAGCCCTTCTCTGAACATGCTCCAGGGCCTCGGTGCAAGACTGGAAGGTAAGGAATACTTGGGAAGGGTCAATTTCTGGAACTTGGCTGCTGAAGAGAACACGAGACAAATGGGAGACGCTGCCTTTGAACTACAACAGGAGGGTGGGCGTTAGCTGACCTAAGAGAACCCGCTCCCCTTCCTGGCCCAGGGCCCGGCCTTCCCCAGCCGCAGCGGGCAGCGCCCTCCGGCCCCACTGCCCCCGGCCCCTTCGCCTCCTCCGGCGGCCTCCCAGTGCCCGTGTGCGGCGGGGCCGGGCCCGCCCGTGCCGTGCCCGAGCCGTGCCGTGCTGGGCGGCGCGGCCCCGCACATGCTCACTGGGCGCCGAGGCAGGGCCGGAGGCAGGGCTCGCTGCGAGCCGCCGCTCCTGCGCTCCGCCCCGCGTCGCGCCGCCGGCCCTCATCGGGAGGACCCGCTCGGCTCGGCTCGGCTCTGCCCGGCTCGGCTCTGCTCGGCGGTGAGCGCTGGGCCCCGTCAGCACCTCGGCCAGCGCCGTGCCGCTGCGGCGGGGCCGGGCCGGGCCGGGCGGGAGCGGCGGGGGAGGTCCGTGGGGCGAGGGAGCGGGGAGGGGACAGCGGGACCCCGGCGGCTGGGGCCGGGGACCTGCCGGTGCCTGCGGGCGGTGCGGGGAGGGGGGCTGGCTTCCTCCGGGGAGCGGCTGGGAAGGGGAATGCGGCTAGCGCTGAGGGGTCCCCCAGGTGTCCCTGGCCTAAGGAAGGGGCCTGGGGAATGCCCGTGGGAAAGGAGCCCGGGGGTGGTGGTCGAGGGCTGGTGGGGCACCAGCCCATGGGGCATCACCAGGTGGGACTGGGTGCAATGGGGCAATGCCCAGGGCTCCGGGCTGTGCCCAGAAGCTGTCTTGGCAGATCCCATTCAGTGCTGATGCCGCATCTAGAGTCCATGCAAAGTAGTCATCTATGGGTAATTTCAGCCATGAAATTAAATCTGCAACCCTTTCTCGTAACCAGTGTTGAAATTGTGGCTGCTTGCGGTGTGCAGAGGTCAAGACGCCTCTCAGTCCTCTACCTTGTTAAAGGCTGGTTGGCCACCTTTAACCGTGTTTAATGGAGTCAATAAATGGTACTTTTGGTGAGGAATTATCTTCCACATTTCTGAGGATTTTGAGGTGGGAAGCCTTTGAAGGTCATCCCATCACATTTATGTCTTCAATACACTGGACTCACACTTAAATCAGTTCCTCACAGTGATTCTCCTAACTTTGGGAAGCTCCTTAACACTCACAAAATTACCTAAAGTGGTTTTGTATCAGATTTACACCTCAACAGACTCTCCTGTGTCAAACTGGATTTTTGAAAGGAAACATTTGTTTACTCTTTTTACATATATGTTCTCATTTGCCATATTTAACCCTACTAACATAAACCTCTTTATTTTTCCTTGCCATAGACTAAAGGTTTCTTTGAAGCTTAACCTTCAAGATGAAGTTCTTACTAGCGGTTTTCTGTTTGGTCTCGTTCTCCTTATGGATGGAAGAAGTCTATTCCAAAGAGAAGTCTTCAAAGAAAGGAAAGGGGAAAAAGAAGCAATACCTTTGCCCATCGTACGTTCCATGTTTCTTTTATATTCTTGCATGACTGTGATCATGCCATATATTTAAGACTGGACATTGCATGGGAATTGAAGTGGAAGGTGGTGTTTTCCATTAAAAGAGGGATTTTGGGGGTGGAAGTGAGAAGAGGGCTTGACCAGTGACATAGCTAAGTTCTGTCAATGAGTCTGTTTCTTCTGCAACAGGTTCTTTTAATGAAATAAGAAATCTAAGCAATAGTAAAGAGATTTTTAACAATGAATAAAAATATTTTGGTGAGATTCCAATGCAGTATCTTGCACATATGGGCGCAGAGTAATGTATTTCTGTAATGTTATGCTGTCTGGCATGTTGAGAGTATACTGTCTTAATGAGATTCAGTTTCTGGTTAGCTTAGTTCTGTAAAAGAGGGATAGTCCTACTCACATTCTTATTACATGCTGAATAGAACTAATGTCTTAGCATCTTCTATCAGTGATTTATGGTACTGTATTTTTTCTGGAGGGGGATTGGATTGTTGACCTTCTGGAGCATTCTCTCTGTAAAAATACAGTAACTAAAATTAATCAACAATTGATGATTGCCCAGCTGATTAGAGACCATGTTCAGGACACCTATAATTACTTCACACTAAAAATAGTTTCTCCTTCTGACACCCACCACATTTTCTGTTGATCCATAGGACAATGCAGAAGTTTTATTTGGAGGGCCTTTGTTTGTCATTTTCATGGTCATCCTTGGTCATCTTTTTAGTGTTATGGTGTAAATATCTGAAGAAAAGATGGATGGAATATAACGAGTTACCATTAGATGTAGAAAAGCACTGTGCCTTAAATGATGAAGTGGCTCAGACAGGTTTACAACGCATTTCTTCAGAGACCATAAATGAAGAAGACTGGAGATTGAGACTGGATAGCTAAAATTTAAAAGACTTTTTGCAAGGAAACGAAAAAAAATAATGGGATAACCAGAATGAAGCACCATTTGAATGATACTTGTAAAGGTCCCACTCTTTTTAAGTATAAACAGTGATGTTTATTTGTAACACTGAATTTTTAGAAAGTTTCTACATGCAGTGAGTGTTCTCATTCTTTATTATAGTGGCCCTAAAAAATGAAATATGCCTTTGTATTTGAAAACATTAAGATACAAGTCTCTAATGTGATTGTGACTCATTTGAAGTGACCCATATCCGTTCTGTCTCCTTTGTGAAGTTACATTGAGCTCTGTATGGAGCTTTCAGTGTGAGCTACCATAAGGACTTCTGGCAAGGAGAGAAATGCCATGGTTCCAAGACAGGCGTGAGCACTGAAGTCCTTAGAAAGGAAGTTCCACAGCTCCATGGGGAGCAGAGTCCAGATCTGTCATGGTCTCATCAAAGTGACCAGCATTTTCCCCGTCTGGGACTTGATCTTAATTAGAGTTCCAAACATCGATGGCATTTTATCTTGAGAAGTGTTGTTTTGTGGTTTTTGTTTGTTTGTTTTGTTTTGTTTTGTCTTGTTTTCCTTCAACACAGTATTTTCTGGTACTCTGTTCTTCTAGACACCTGTTAATTTTACAAGCTATAAATATGACATCATCTCTCACCACCATACTTGGTGAATAAGTGCTGTAATTTTCTAGGCGAGGTTTTTACATTCCAGCCAGTGGAAGCTTTCTGTGAAAATCCTAGCGTGATTCCGTGTTTGTTTGACAAACCGCGTGTGCTGTGCTGCTAGTTAGAATTAATTGCCATAGCACTGAGCTCTATCATTTTTTGAATAGCGAACAAGTTGTTGGTGTCTCACTTGGCTGAAGTTCACAGCTTGAGACAGTCACTTGGTAGTGAAGCTGCAGGATCACTGGGCTTGTGGCTGGCAGCTAGACAGCCTCTGAGGTGAACAAGCTATCAGAGTGAGCTCTGTCGTGCTCGCATAACTCAGGCTGCTGAGGACAAACTTTCAACCATTGACATGTTTTTTATAGCCTTTCACAAAACTTCTGTAGTTGATGACACTATACATTGTAAAGGAGGAAGCCTACTCTTAATGTTTTCTTTCCTATGGAAAAAAAAAGGAAGATGAATCTTTCTTCAGAAACAAAACATAACTTAATGCAGTGGAGTGGGAATTCAGTGCCAATGTGAGGGTTGATAAAAATTAGTCTCAGAGAAAATGGCTGAATGAAAAATTTACTTGTAAAGCACAAAGGAATTCTTTTGAAAGAAAGCATTTTATCTTTTTCAAGAAGGTTTATAGGATTTTGCATCATTTATTGAATGGTGCAAATTCCTAATGAAAACATACATAAGTTAAAACTTTGATCTACCTTTAATTTTCATTGGTTACTAGTGCCATACAGCTTAAAGTTTTATTGTAAAATATATTGCCACTTGTTTCTTTCCACCATCTGAAAAGTTAAATTCTACCTCCACAAGAATATAAAAAACACTGGTAATTATATAAAGAACAAACTTTACAAATTTTATAATGGCATTCAAATGTATGCAAACAACTTCCTAGGAAAGATTTATGCTGAGCCTAATAATACTGCTTAGGTTCTTTAGTATGACATTGAGAAATGGATGGTGTTGGGACTGGTTTGACTTTTGGACTTTAGCATGAATTTGTATGAAGAATGAGCACACCTGAATTTTTATGCATATCTAGCACACAAGTCTTTAGCTAAATATACCCCTCTGGCATGAAATTAACTATAACTGCAAAAGCTAAAACCAAACTGATTAAAAAAAAACATAAAAAAGTTCATTATTGTCTCATAAACAGATATTTGCTTCCTTCAATTAGGAAAATTCTATCTTGTATCTGGGAGCAAAAACTCTTACTTGTGATTATTCATAATGCTTCTCTGTGTATTGTGTGACAGTGGCTTGATAGGCCATCTGATTTTCATTTATTTCTGAAACTGTTTCTCCCAGCATTTTTACTGAGGGGTTCCGAGAAGCTAATGCTTAATCACTTGTTCTTATCTTGATTTAAGGCTTCCTCAGACAGATGTAAAATTTCACATCTTAAATTTAGATCATTTTCTTTCTTACCTCAGGCTTTCCTAGTGAAACAGAGAGTAGTTATACTTATGTCTTATTCCTGAATGTTTGTTGATTAACAAACAAATTGATATATTAGACCTATAAGCCCACAATAGGGAGTTTTGCAGCATAAGTCTGGGAAGCTGGTTGCCACAGATGCATAGTGCAATAAAATATGCAGCTTTAATGTAACAAAACTCTTGCCTTTTGTCTCCATGGAAAACAGCTTTAAAAAAAAAAAAAAAAAAAAAAGAAAGCAAACAAGAAAGAGGCAGGTCTACCTCTTCAATAAAATCCTTTAAGATCTTTGTGGGTTACAGTATTCTCTTTACAAAGCTTATTTTGAAATCCACTATCCTGAATACAGATGACCTTGATGAATTTAGTCACTTGATCTGTTTGTTGGTTTTAGACTATCCATCAGCCATATTACCACTGTTATTTACTGTTTGGAGGTCACTCCAGGTTGTTGTGCTTCTGCAGTGATCTACCAGTCCCAGGCGAATGGAAAATGTGAGCAGTGAAGTGACATTGCGGGTTCTGGTGAAATAGTGTTTGATGTTTAAGGCCTGAAAAAGAATATGTAATGGGTAGTTGTTTCTTAAGTACGACAGCTCTTTATCAGAGTGTGTCACATAGGTTAAGCACAAGAGTGACTGCTTTACATGTTTCTTGTTAATGTGAATTAAGCCTACTTGAATGTTTCAGGCAGTTTGAACAGATAAAAATGAGCGTTTTGTTTAAAACAGTTGCCCCAGGCCCAGCCAGCTTTTTGAATAGTTACGTATTATTTGCCTTCCAGTACTGGTGTTATTTTGCAAAAGTTGCCAGATGGCAGAAGTTTAGGAAGCTACTCCATTTTAGTCATGGTGAGTGCTGACGTTGAGGATAAAATACATAGACAGACATGTTTGGGATGGAAGTTGTGGTCAAAACAGATTTTGTCTAATGCTATTACTTTTCCCTAGTGTAACTTCCTTGTAATTCCTCATAATACCTGTTTCTGGTAAACATGTTGGACACGCAGCTGTGACTTTTTCTAAGAGCACTGCTGAAAGAATGTTTTTCCTTTTGTTATGTCATAATAAATACTTCAGTTATTTTACAGTATTCCAGCTGCTGCTGTTATCCCACGGTCTTTGGCAACCCAGAAGTTCTCTCCTCAAAGCCACTTGCAAGATCTCTAGCCAAATTAACTTATAAGGAAAGGCAAGTTTGCTATGACTGTTAGAGAAAGCAAAGAGATATGTGTGTCAAATAGCAGCTAATAAAGTCAGTTACAACTGTGCTCACAATCCCAACTATCCCTGTTAATTACAGTTTTAGTATGACTCGGCTGTTCACCTGCACACCGTTAATTGCTGATGATCCCACAGGGAGTCTAATGCTGAGAGTATAGCACTGATCTCTGAATCCCATTCCTTTCTCTTGATCTTAAGACTGCTTTTAAATAGCATCCCTCCCCACCTGTGTGCATTTTCCGATATGGAGATTTATATACACGTAGATGATTAAATAAATACTGTATGATATCTACAGAGACTTTTTTTACCCACAGAGCAGGAGCACAAATCGTGTTTTGGCTTGTGTTCAATAAAGCATATCAGCCACTTCAGAAACTGTGAAATGGCCCTCAAAGCCCTCCACAAAACATGGCTTGTGCCATCTGCCAGGGCAGAAGTTTAGAAAGGTCACAAATGCCAAGGTTCAATAAACAGCTTATTTTAAAAAATAACAACAAAAGACGGTGGAACTGATGTGTTCAAAGCATAGAATTGTGTGAAAGTCTGTCCTATACATTTCCCTTGCTTAACTGCTGGCTTGTGCCAAGCTTTTTCCATAAAGACTAAAGCAAGTTCAAAGTCTTATATCTTGGATCCTCTCCACCTTCCTGTGGACAAGGACTGTTTTTCTCACCACGTGTCTGGGTATACATGGCCTATCTATCTGTAGTATGTAGTCATCCCCCAGATGTAAATGGTGGGAAAGTGGAATCGACTCTGTTGTCATTCCTGTCTTGTAGAAGACATTGTTGATGGTTTGTGAACATCTTCACTTGTAGGTGTGATGGTAGGGTTGATATACGTTGTGGAGGAAGATGGAAGAAAGTTGAAACAACAGCCTGAATTTAGTTGTGGAGGCAGTTATATTTCACAGTCATTCTGAAGATAAAGACATAGCAGAGCTCAGGTCTGGTTCCTGTAAAAATTCTTTTGCCCCATAGCGACAGCAAGTGGTCAATGGTTTAATTATTACGTAGTATGTAACTCTCATGGAAAACCATGATCCCAGACAGACAGGGCCACATTCCAGGAGGTCTGGGAATTTGTATTCAGAGTGGATAAGCATGCTGGGAAGTAAAAGATAAAGCTGTATAAGCAAAATGTAAGTTATCTTGTAAAACAGTAATTAACTATGGTAAGTTGGTTCTCTTTCAGTAATTCTTCCTCTCAAGTGAGCAGTGTTCACACCATTCCGAACAATGTAGTGATGAGACAATACAACTATGCAGAAGAGTTACAGAGTTGAGCACTCTAATTCTTGTATGGCCTGCAGACTGAGAAAAAATGTGGATCTGCAGGTTAAATTCCATCCCCTGAGCCTAAGTGCGAGGAAAACTGTAAGACTACATTTTGTTCCCAGCGCCACCAAACAGGTCTTTGAAGGAAAAATTCCAAAAATGTCTCTCCATTTATGCTTTCTAACCAAGATGGTGCTCTTGTCAAGATCTATGTCTTCTTCATCTCAGTGTTTATTTAGAAAAGAGATAGGGACATGGGGATCGAGGTGGACAAACGTCTGTAGTTCTGCTTAAACATCTGGATGCTGATCATATTTCATGCATGCTTGTGATGCCAGAGCACAGCAGAACGGCATTTCTGCGCAAAGGTCACTTGGGTGGTGACTTCAGTAGGACACAGAGAGAGCGGGAAGCAAACAAGCACCATTAGCTTGCCGTGAGCAGTTCGAGTCGGGTTGGATGAAGTACTGTACTAGCCCAGTTCTGTGGGTTTGGGGGCTGTAGCCTCTGGTGGGCAGATGAATCGTCTTGCTTTCTCAAGCTTACTGAAAAATAACAAGGCACTTCAGGATGCCATGTAAACACTCCTCAACATGTCCAATCCTGGAAATGATGAATGTGAAACCAAAGCTGAACTTAGAGGGTTCTGCTAGTCAAGGACTGAAGTAGTGGCCCTAGCTGAACTATTCACACCACCCAGCTTCAGGAATCTTGCTGACATGCCCATTGGGACCTATTCTCTTTATTCTTTCTACCATAGCAGATGAAAGAGGAGTTATTTTATTCAGTCTGCCCCAGAAGGGTTTCTGTTTTGCATTGCACTATGAAGGAACCTTTCTCTTTGTTCACCATACTGGATTACTTCCAAATTCAGGGACTGAAGTTACATACCTAAATTTAAGTGCTTAGCTGTCAACTGCATTTTGTGAGCATGCATAAAAAGTTATTGAGATTTCTGTAGTTTTAATGTAATTTGAATGACATCGCTTTGCATTGGAGATATCATAATTATTCTCCCTAGTAATAAAGATTTCAGGTGCTACAGTTTGAAAATGTGGCTGTTAAGCATGCTTGAGATCATACAGATTTCTCAGAGGAATTATATAGCATCTCTTTGATTTGTATTAACCTGTGTTTGTGCTTTGAGTTACTGCACTCAGAAAATCAAATGCCTGCAAATCAGAACACTGATAGGTTATATCAAGGAAGTAGTACATGCAGTGTATGGCAAGATGACAGGTACTGTGTTTCCCCAAAAATATTATCATTCCCTTATATCTCCTGCCATGTTATGTGACTAAAATGTCAGTTTCCATCACATAAATTAGATAAACTGTACTAAAATCTGTTGTTTCGGCATTACGTAGGACATTATTCTGGAGATAACAGTGTGAGTTGGAATATATATTTTTATCTGTCAGACAGTAATCTATGCAAAGGTAAAGCTTGACGCTAGGTTATCCAAGCTATGAGCTCTAAGTAAATGCTGACAATAGAAAAAGCATGCAGCATGATTGTTTGGATTGCAGTGTATTATAAGGTGGGATGTGAATTAGCTTGCCTCTGATATGTGCCTGTTTTTTCCCTGATTGCCATGCTATAAGTTAAAAATATATTAATGTGATTTTCTAAATTGAGAGATTCTTCAGCATAATGGGATCTTAAGAACAGGGATCAGGGCAATAGGTGAATTAAAACAACAGCAGTGAAGGTTCCCATCCCCATATGTGTAGAATAAATGTTGTTGATAATCCTTTTTCCAGCCATCTTCCTGTGGCACTGTCTGTGATAAGGACTCCTTGTTACTTCAGTGAGCTCTGGGAGACTAGATGTCATGATAACCCAGCAGAGAGAGACATAATGTCTTCTGACACATTTGCTTGACACAAATGTAAAGAACTTATTATTTCAGTTTCAACCAAGAGTATGCCTCTTCTTTGCATGCATATCTACTTATCAAAACTTCTGGATTTTTATTAAGGAATTAGGAAGATAATTATCTATTGACATCAATTTAAAATGTTAATCATGTTCTCCAAGGGCTGCAATAAAATGTGTGCAGCTGCAGTGGAAGAAAGACGAAATGGACACCTCCCTGTGTATCTCAGGCAATGCAGTACTTAAAGTCATTCTTTCATTCATCAGTGATACCAGAAGTAGACTGGAGAGAGGCCAGTCATATCCCACTGACGTGTTGACATACTAAGTGTATTTTGTTTTCTTTCTGGCTTTAGAGAGCACTGTTCATAAAGTGAGAACACTGATTGCTTTCTCCTTTCTTGCAGAAAAGGAGAAGACATTGTGCTTTGCTTTATTTAATTCCTCCCCTCCCCCCCCCCCAAAAAAAAAAAAAAAAAAAGTGGTTTAGGCAAAATTTTGATAAGGCAATTTCTAGCTTTCCTATTACTTTCTTTTAAATTCCTTTTATAAGAACTGTGAGACTTCAGCTGCATGACCCTTTGCTTGTTATGTACTATGTCTTGAATAGAAATGATAAATTACCTTGAAAAATGTTGCTACATTGCTACATTTCCATTTCCTAATGCTTTCCAGCAGCTACACATGCATTCCTTGCAGGTTGAAATAAATGTATTAAACTAACTACATGTGCTGCAACTAGTGGAAATTTAAGGGGAACCTTTGGCTCGTTATCAGCTTCTCGTGAAAATTCTAGGTCAGATTAGGAACGGTGGTAAGTAACTTTTGAGTTGGTGTGAGTGGTGTTGTGTGGGAACCAGCCTTTAGAAAACTGAAGTACTGCTTCTTTTGGGAAGGGAGGTTTGAGCTCCTATTCTTTTTCTCTAGTGTAGCCTACACATCAATTCAAAGCTCGCTGTCCCAGAATGGCCAGGTAGGCAGGGGTGGTAGTGGCTTTAGATGAGTATCTCCCTGGCTTGAATCATCTCAGCCAGTTACTCCATGTGCCCAGCCAACCCTGCTCAGTGTTTAGTTATTCTGCTAATCTATCACTCTGAAAGTGGCATAATTCTGAGCTTACCAAAAGCTATGCTTATGATTTCCAAGTGAAATTTTGATTTCAGGGCTCTCTGAAGGAAATCCAGTCCTTGTGAAGATGTTTAGTAGCACGAGCGCTACTCAGTGATGATAGTTCAATGACAGCATACTGTGAAGGACTGCAGTGAAAATACACCCGGTACTCAGCAAAGCCTTTTTCCATTCCACCACTTTGTTCAAAGTCACCATTAAAAAACTAGTGATTACTGACTCCAGGCTTCTTCTCCCAGCTCAAAGTAGCCAATGCTGTTGTGCTTTACTTGGCTCCTCAAGTTAGGAAAAATGTGTGCACATGACACAGCTTCAAAACACCACCCAAGGACTTGCAGTAAATGTGATCATGATGCTCTTCACCAGAAAGCAGTGCTGCCACGTCTCTTCCTCACATCACTGGATTCCCCCACTGCAGTAAATGTCCATTGTGTGACCTCTGAGCAAACAACCTGAGCACACATTTGTATTAACATTTTTCTGCAGTGCAACACAGACCTCACAAAATTACAGCTTTATTCCTTTTACTTAAAGAGACAAATAAACCTGTCAGAATGTCAGCTGTGCTTGGCCTTCTATTACTGTTTAATGGACTTTTTTTTTTTTTTTTTTTTGGTTTGTTTGCAAATATATTCTGCAAGCATCTGTATTTAATTTTCGTCATGTTGTCCCATGTGGTTCAGATCATCACTATTTAATGGCTATTACCGTTATTGCTATTTAATGAACTTCTTCGAACAATCCATAAGAGAAATATAAAACAAATTGGGTTTTAAGTTTGTTCATTAGTTGTTGTTTGGTTTTGTTTTGATATTTCACTAATATTGGGTATATATGTTTAGATACGAACCCTATTACTTGTGTTACGGAGACCATTCATTTATAAATATAATTTCAGCAGGCACCTGATGTGGATGTGTTAGGTGTTAAGATGTGTGACTTGCAAGGAAGCAGTGCCATGAACCTTTTTGTGTCAGAGAGAGTGCATAGAATGTTGGCCTGCCTTTTTCTACAGTCAAATGAACGTTCTTTTCAATCCTGCTTCTGCTATAAAATGGAAAATAATATTAACATTTAACTTTGTGTTTTTCTGTTGAATTATTGGCAACTGTGAGAAAAGCATACAAAGCTAGTGCATGATGTTTCTGTAGTAGCCTCTTCATTGGTCAAGGTCAACACTGCAAACTGAAAACAAACCTCAAAGTGACAGAAGTAAATCAGCTCTTTTATGTACTTAATGCTTCAAATCTGAGTCAAATATAAAAAGCCTAGGAAAATAATTGGAAGGTGAATTTATCAATTATTTATCAATTATTTATGAATTATTTATCAAATAATTTATCAATTATTTGAAGAAATACCCTCTTGGTATTTAATTTCGCTGATACTAAATTAGCAGAGTTTTATTGTACAGAGTAAGGATATACTAGTGGAAGTTAAGATATGTTGCAAGAAGGGAAAAGTTCCGTGTTTTAGTGTTTTAGTAATTAATTAATTATTTAATGACTTTTTTCCAGTAGTCAATAAGAATGATGCTGAACAGAAGCTACTGGAAATAGACATCTTGAAGTCAGGATGCTTTTAATAAAAAAATATAAATAAAAAAAAAAAAGGCCAAAAGCCTTTTGGAGAGTTAATATTATCTTCAATAAATGTTTGAATAATGCAGAAGTCCCAGAGGACATGAAGGAAAGTGAAGGATGAGATGAAAACTAGCAGTGAGCCAAAACGCTATAAAGAATCACCGATAGATCTGTCAAGCTGACGTTGATATGAGATATGCGAAACAATAATGCAGAAAATAATTAAGCAGGGTGAGCAGGGTAGTAGAGACAACAACAGCTGATACAAGTTAAGGAAAATATTTATAAAATTTACTGGATTTTTTTTTTTTTTAATAAATTTGTACATTTGCTTGCTGGAGGCAATAGCGTTGATATATATGACATGCCTGTGTAGGGTGTTTATCTTATTTTTACATGGCATCCTGATTATTAAGTTATAAAGACAGAGGGTTAGCAGAATAGTCAGAAAATGGAGGGAAAGATGAATATGAGCCAGTTCAACATTGAAAATCATCACTGAATAAGTTCTACAGACAGTACAGAAATTCATTTACAGGACATCACCAGCCCACCAGGTGCTTAAAGTGCGTAGGGTGGGGACCGTGCACCCTTACTCTTGCTTTTTATTCCTCTCATTTTCATGTTACTCTTGTAGCCACATTCATCTGTCACAGGTTCATTTTGATTTTCGTGATGGCTTTAATTTAACACACAAGACAATGACAGCAAGGTAAATGGAGATATTTTTAAGTGCCTTGAAAAAAACAGAGTGCAAGGCCTTGTTTTCCATAACAAACCTCCCATTAGTGCTTACCAATGAGACTATGCAAGGGCTGCAGCTGAGTGGACTAGCTGCCACTGGCATCTGAAAGCAAGAGGCTGCCAAAAGGCGCTGCGTGTTTTGTCACTTAAGTGCCTGTCAGTTTTCTTGTGTTCCTAATCTGACAGTCACTAAAAATAGTTAAGCTGGCTGTTTTCTCCTAATGAAGAAACCATGTCCCTCTGGATATGTAAGAGGGAAGGGAGCAATTAGTGAACTTCTTACTTATTTGACAAGATTCATTTTATTATCTATTGAATTTATCTAGTTTACAGTTAGAGTGTGTAGGAGAACTGTCACGTTTGTTACAGCTTCTTGAGAAATACTAAAACATCACAAAGAAAGACTATCCAGTATGGAACCTGAAAATGTTTGTGAAATGACTTAACTTCAAGCACGTAGCTGTTTCTGTCTAAATAGTAACAAATACACTTCTTTTTACAGCCAGCAATCAGCTGAAGACCTTGCAAGGGTACCTGCTAATTCTACAAGCAATATCTTGAACAGGCTATTGCTCAGTTATGATCCCAGGATAAGACCAAATTTCAAAGGTTTGTCAGATATTTCTGCCTTTTTATTTAATCTTTGGAATTTAACTTCTGCTCTTCTCACACATAGAAATTTTATATAAAGGTGATATTCACAGCCTATGTTTCTTTTTAAAAATGATGGAAATTTCCCTACAGTGTGAAACTATAGGAGACATTTACGCTTTTGAACTGAAAGATAATATATCAGGACATCATGATCATAATAGTGTCTGAAGCTTTTGCTATTATTATGCTTGCATTTTTATAAATTATTTTATAAAAGTTGAATTAGGTTTTGTAGAACAAGTTTTTAAAATATCTTTTTATCCCTACATTTTAATTTGTCTTTAGTAGTATCTCTCCTCTACAGAATTTTAAAACACTAAACTTCTCTATAAAGGTTCTTTAAGATGACTTTATAAAATTTGGAATCAGCAGTAACACTGCTGGAAATCATATGTTTCATATCTTTAAAGATATGTTAATAATACAGTTTACATATATGGGATTTCAAATAGGTGATGACTTTAAACACATTCTGTGATTTTGAAATACCTTTCTTGTAGGTATCTGTTGTAGGAATCTTCCATGTAGGCAAATGATTTCCCTTCATGTACAAAAAAGACTGGAATACCTATGCTCTGGAAAACCTCTCGTAATCATACAGCTGTGAATTACACTTTCCAGGAGTTAGATTACTTCCTTGCTTGAAAAAGACATATAAACTTTATTACATTATAGACACTGCACTTTACACAAATCAGTTCTTTCTTTTTAAAACGTATATTTAATTATATGTGTGTTAAGAGATACTGTAACACACATATCAATATATTTGAGAAATTGTGAAATCTATAATCTTTGTTGTGCTTTTGAAGAAACCAGTTTCAGATGCTCAATTTAACTGTTTTATAAATTCATTAAACTCAGTTCTCAGCAAGTTTCTTTCTTATTCTCTGTAGAATCATATTTATTTGATTTCAGCTCTGAACATTGTCACACACACACACACACACACAAAAAAAAAAAAAAAAAAAAAGTCCAGCCTCTGTTCTACCTGTTTTTCAGCATGATAAGCTTGTTATACCAAAGCATATTGCAGATTGATTTATATTTTTGATATCCCTGCTGGCAGTCTGTTAAGAATCAAGACTGAAGAAAAAGGGAGGAGATGTAACGCTAGCTCACAGGGAGCTGGAAAAAGAAAAACCAACATTTTCTGACAAGTGATTTGCCCATGTTAAAACGTTCCTCATGCATGACTGATTTTCTTGGACTGCACTTCCTATTTAGATCTGATAGAGACGGAACACTCCTGGCTACCAGTGGCACAGTGGGTGTACCGTCACAAACATCAGGAACTAAATGATGTATTATGTTTATTGCGTAACTGAAAGAACTACACTGATCTGATTTAATGAAACAAACAGGTTCGCTTTTTCCGTGAAATTTACTTTTTTCAAGTGAAATTTTATTGTAGCGATTTTCTGGTAAACAAAAAGAATTTACAGAGTTTGAATTTTTGTTTAATGTAGTCTGAAATACTGTGTGTATACAAGCAAACTATTAAACAAGACATATATTACTTGGTGTTTGCTCTATTAGAATTGTCTTCTTATATTCTTATATTTCATTTACTGCTGAAAATGGGAATTCCACTGGGTTAAGTACTTGTAACAGTGTAAATGAGATTAGATGTATACATCTAATGTGTGTACTGACACTCTCAACATACAGGTGCTAAATAAAACTAGTGGACCATAATTAGTTCTCAAAACCATCAGGCCACTTCCCTCTGCTTCATGATAACCCGCTGTTAACACCAGATAAATGACTGCCTATCAGTTCCCGCGGGGTGACAGAGGGCACATGTAGCAGCTGTCACACCATCCCTCTTGAGCTACAGGAATCCTGGCTGTGGAAAAGAGGAAAAAATCCAGTCCATCTTGATATCTTCACAGCTGCTGGCTTCTCAAAATTTTTCTTGGCAAACTGGTAATCATTGTAAAATGGAGCAGCTATCTGACTCTCTCTTGCTTGGTAGCTGGGAAAGCTGTGTGAAACAATTTTTATCTCCCCATATGCACACTTGTGCATTTATGCACTTGACTTGTGCAAAGAAGTATCCTCTTACAATATAAGTAAATGTGTCATCATAAATCATGTACAGGTAATTTAGGATGATGGATCTTCATTGTGACTTTGGCAGTTAAATGTGTTTGCTGCTAGAAATGTGAATTGCTTCTATTCATTGTACTGTGTGTAAAAGTAATACTGGATGGTGCATTCTGTGATAGCTGAAAATCATGGAATTTGAAAATGATTCAAATTTATGGGCTATGAAATGCTTTAAGTTTAGCACTCTAGACTAAGATTTTTTTTTTAATGTTTCCTTACCACTAGGATGAAAATAGTGGCAACAGATTAACCATAGCTTTTGAAAACAGGATGTATATATTAATTTGAAAATATAAAGCTGTGAAAAATATTATGATAGCAGTACAAAGAAGCCTCAAATGAAGGATAGTGTGCCTTTACTGGATTGTGCAGCTGACTGGAAATCTCTTTTTTTTTTTTTTTTTTTAAGGAATTCCAGTCGATGTTGCAGTCAACATCTTCATTAACAGCTTTGGATCAATTCAAGAGACAACTATGGTAAGACTGAAATGAAGTGAATGGAGCATATATGCAGATTTTCTTACTAAATTAAACTTGAGGGTGAGGATTATGAACTATAAAGTATAAATGATTGTTTTGACTGCGCAGACTGAGAAGTGAATTAATTGGGCTAGTAATAGACTGACTGTGCTTTATGCTGTAAATATAAACCTGTTAATCTATTTCACTCACAGATTGCCATAGCTCTTAGAATCTGATGAACATAAAATGAAATCTGTGGTTTCTAAGATGCAAGAAATGAACTTTTTTCCATACTTTGTTCAAAGGAAGAACACATTTGGAAAGTATGCCTGAGAGTTAATAAATAGGTTGCTCTCTGTATTAATAAAGGAAGTACTTGGACTGTAGATAGAAGGGAAAGAACATAGATGCATAGGTCTTGAGCATATAGGTAGATTCTATGTTGGTCTGAGAATTGGAATAAATCATAGAGGAATACAAGGAGAAGGAATAAAGGAACAGACCATCAATGACTGTACTCTTCCTCCTGTTTATTTGCTGTGTGAGAGAAGATAAACTGAGGACTGAAGCTTCTAAAATAGTTTCCTCAGTTCAATGTATCTCAACATGTCAATAACAGCAAAAAATAATCCACATTGCACTTTTGACGTGCTGTTGTTGTTGTTGTTGTTGTTGTTATATGAAGTAGAATCGATTTCAAAATAAAAAATAATTCCAGCAAAGCGCTTTCCAGTATTCTGGGACTCTAAGATCTTTTTGCAATGTTTTTTCCAATAAATGCTGTCAAAAAGATTGCAAAATATGCATTCAATTATTGAAGATGTTATGACCTGATCAGGGTTTTTATTTTGTGTAAAAAAAGATGGGAGTGCACCATGTCTTGCCAGTAAGTGGGAAGCCACAGCCAGGGTGTGTACTGAGACCTGGGAGTCCCAAGGCACTTCTAGACCATCCAGTGTAGAAACAGCTGCAGTGATCTTCTGTGTCCAGAGCATTGAGAAAGTTGCCCAAATCAGGCTGCTTTTTCAATGCCGTGGTTAATGCAGCATTCCTAGTCCCAATGGCAGAGAAGCAATAAGCCATAATATGGCTAATAAATAATAAACCACCTATTGTTGCACATGGAAGTAAATACTCGCTTAAAATTCAGAACCAGTGTACATGATACCAGAATGTTTCATTGAGACTGCAGAGCTGCTTAAATTTAAACGCATGCAATGGCTGAAGTAGCTTTTGAACAGCTTGGACAGAAATTTCTGTTTCTTTGCTAGGAGGGAATAAAGGATTTAGATTTGATTGCAAATGATAGCAAGTCAGCTAATGGCATTAGCAGGAAGTGATATTAAAACAAAGAAAGTAAGTTTGCTGAAGATACTTTGAGATTTATTTCCTGAAAACAAAAAGGGGACTGAAGTTTAAAGGAGCAGGGAGGAAGAGCAGGAAAGTAGGAGTGAGATACATGTCTAAGATGGCAGGTATATTAGGCCAGATGGCCCTTTCAAGTTTTTTAAATTTATTGCATTCTTTAAGAAGTGACTTTTACAGAGGCTTTTTTACAATTCACCCACATCCAAATAGTAACAAAACATGAATGTAAGGGGTGTGCCTCCACCCACAAAACTAAGCATCTTCTCCACTGCAATGCATGTATGCCTGCCTGTAAATTCCTGTCTAGTTGCTCGCAAATTTACTAGGATGTTCAGTAAGATAAGTCATGCTCTCCTTCATATTTCAGAGCTTCAGACACCAACTTTCAATTTAATTTATGCTTTTATTTAGATTTCTATGTCTAGCCCATCATTGTAATATCTAAGCATGTTAATGTGAAGCCTGATTTACTTCTCAGTTCCCTTCATGTGTCAGAGGACTTTGTCAGAAGCACTGACAAAAGAGTTAGTTGATTTGTTCTTACGTATATCACTTGGGAAGCCTTTCCTCCTGCAGTATAGGGTCCTGTGGACATACAGGAATTGCTGCTCTTGGGCATAGGCTGGTACTTGTCTTCATAAGGTCTGGATAATGCACCAGACAGCAACAAGTCCCTTGGTCTTTGAGACAACTGGTACCTCCATAATCACAGAAAAAACTGTTTCCTGGAGCTGAGAAATCAGTTCTGTGAAGGACCAGTGGAGCCTCCTGAATTCAGAAAGGATTGATATTTGCACGCAGTAATAGAACTGCTGAAAAAGGTTCCTCAGTACTGGAGAAGAAAGTGGCTGTCTGCATCTCTACTGTGTCGGGAATTAGTGTGAGTCATAAGGAATATTGATTTCTTGACTAGCTCTCTAAAATTATCAGCAGCTACTAAACTGGTTGAAGTGATATCATTACTGATACAAAAATATGTGAAAAATACATTTTTAAGTACTCTGTGAATGGTGTATTGTGATTTTTGGCTCTGCAGCCAATTCTGTCTGCACCAGCTAAATTCATAGTTTTTTTTTCAAAAATCTGCATGGTGTAAAACATCCTATTTGACCAAGCAAAAGGCACGTTCTGCGCCATATCAGTATTCCTTTTGTTGGGTGATTGAAGGGTGAGGAAAAATAACCATGAGTGCCAGGTGACTGGAAATGAGGTGGTGGTGGAGGACCCAACAAACAAATGGGTGCAGTGCCTGTTAAAAAAGGCCGTTAGGTATGCAGATTTCCTTTCAGTTCAGGAGGCTGTTAAAGAAGTGCAGAAGGAGATATCCTCAGAGAGTGGTCTAAGATGATCCACTCTCAGACCACTCTCTGAAATAGCTAACTCTATCCATGGAATTAACGTCTGGAACCTCTACCCAGTAAAGAGGCCCCTGCAGTGTTCCTTGTTGTCATATCATGGTGGCTGGTTCTGATGGTTCCTCGCATATTTCAGAAATCCCACAAAGTTCAACAGACATGGCTTCTCTGAAAAATACAGTAATCAGTGATTCAGTCTTTTCACCAGTTGTAGCCAGGCCAAAAATCCCAAATGACATTTATTCATAAATAGCATGTATTGGAAAACCTTCAAGAGTGTCATTAAACTTATATAAATGCTGAAGACTGGGGGCTCTTTGCAGATATTAAGAGAAAATACGTTGAACAACAAGAACTTGATGCAACTGATCTTTGACACAAGGACTAGCATTTTTTTTCTTAGCTTCATATTTCCTGTTTTTATCTCATGTAACAATAATGCGTCTCCATCATCTGGGATTGGTGAGTACAGCAGACATGGAGAGAAAGGCTCATTCTGCTAAAGACTGCAAGTTTAGACAGGTTGCACAATCTGTTCCAGCTGAAAACAAGGCAATCATTGGATGAAAGTCAGTATATTAAAGCAGAGACAGAACAGGAGGCGGAGGTGGGTGCTGAGACAAGAACTTTACTCATTCAGGGTTAAAACAAGAAATAAAAGTGTGGCTAGACTGAGGGCAAGGAAGGCCAGAAGAAGTCTTACTGGGAACAGACCTCTGCAGCCTGTCCTCTGTGGGCATGAGTTGTCCAGCAATAGATCAAACTGATTGTCGTTATCAACATCTTTTGACTGGCTAATGGCAGGGGAAATAATTTTATGACTTAATGTCACATTCCCTGTTCTGCTCTTTTGATGAGGATCAATTATTTTTTTCTTTCTGTCCTTCTAGTCCCAGAACTATTTGTGTTCTTAGCTATGCAGTTGGCTCATCATCAACAAAAAAAGAGTAGAGATGACCTCCTGCTGAGGTAGAGTCCACTTAGTTTTAAGAGAGAAGGGAATTTCTCTGTAGAAAAGCATCAACAGATTTGAATCAAGATTAGTGGAGGCATAGCATTGATCCTATGCCCAGAAGTCTATATTGCTTTATTCAAACACCTGTGAAGAAACTGAAGGGGAAATACTTTTTCCATGTCTAGGAAAAGTAGGGTTCATGTTGTATTGTTGATTACTAGAGATAATTGCAACCTTTTCATACATGCATCAAACAGGTTAACTGGTAAAAAAGGAAAAAAAAAAAAAAAGTTAACTACAGAGTGAATAAGAATTTGTACAGCTAAAATGGAGGAAAGCTTCCAGTAAGCTCCCGTCATCTGGACTCATGTAACATGTTTCCTTCTTACTCTTTGGAGTACTTCTCTGGGATCCCCATGGTAACTCTGCTCCTGGTTTTTCAGTGATTATGCCACACTTAGAAACTGTTACAGACCAGTCAGAGATTCCTCGGGATAGATCCTTTGTGTTACAAATACCCATGAGGCTATAATATTTTAGCTGTACTAACAATCTGTCCCTTTGACTACAGAGGCTGTCCTCAAGGTTTGTATTTGCAGTGTAACCTTTCTTCTCAGACTCAAATGGCAAAACAACACTTCCTTCTCCTTTACTTTAAAACCATTTTATTTATTTACTTATTTTAGTATTCATGTGCTTAAAATAATTTTCAGTTTTCTTTTCTTAATCTGAAAAATGCCATTTTCTACTTTACTGCTCTGTTAAAAGAGAGTACTCCTGCTCGGTTAAAAGTGACTGCTTTTATGCTGCCTTTCTTTGTATCATTGTAGTTGATACAGAAAGAGCTTTTCATGATCTAGTGTTGGTCCAGTTCTCAGAGAGAGAAGTGTTGGCTATGCCTAGATTCTGGCCTGAAGAGTATTTCTGGCCATATGCCCACTGTGTAGGTTACATTTGAAATATTTCCTAGAAGGCCTCCCCTTTCAACCTCCCTGAAAACAACTTGCCTTCTGTTGGGAGTTGCGTGGGAAAACAAAGCCTTGTAGAACACTTTAGTGATTCTTTTTACCTGCCAGGTCCTCCTCACTCCAATGGTGACTCTTTTTTCACCCTAGTTTCAGGCTTTGTAATTGTTATGTGACTCCCTTTTATTGTAAAATGTTGATCATTCTGCAATATTCAAAGAACATCTGTAAAATATATAGGAGGAGGAAGACCATGTGTCTTATGCAGAACATTTCTTCAGCATACTTTGAGGTTTATTGCAGTGCACATTCTGAATCTGAAAATCTGTTTCCCAAGGTTTAGAGGACTAGTTACAGGCTTGTTCCAAAATGGATTATACCAGATCACAGCCTATACTGCTGACATATATTGTAATAGTTTGTATTCTGCCAAAAAGAAGCCCTTCTATGCATTATTGTCTGTAGCACCAGTTTTGTCTCTTGACATCTCTTTCCTTCTCTGGACATTTTCTGTATTGCCTCAAGTATGGGGTCAACTTCCTTTCCGAGTACAGTGTCACAGTTTTCTAGTCATTTAGGTAGATCTGAACCTACCTATTTTAGGTGGAATTCTCTTCCATTGACTCCAATGGGAATAGAATCAAGTTCTTAAACTGTCGCTACAGTCCATTGTTTGGTATACTTAAGATCATTTTTAATAGAGAAAGGAAAGAAGTAGAGTGCCACCCACCTGATCTCATTACCAATTATTATTTTGACAGTGCATTCTGATTTTCAGTTATTTAAACATCTTCTTCTGAATTAGGGACTGACCACAGCCTCCATTTCCCAATCCCCTGAGCTACTTGGGAAGAGGAGGGAAGGGAGAAGGTGTTTTTAGTTTGCTTTTAGTTTCTCACTATTGTAGTCCACCAATGATAGTTAATAAATACAATTAATCTCCCTACACTGAGTCTGTTTTCCTTGTCACGATGGTTGTTGAGTGATCTCCCTGTCCTTATCTCAGCCCTTGACCCCTTTCCATCATATTTTGTCCCCCTTTCCCTTTGAGGAGGGGGAGTGAGTGAGTGGTTGTGGTGGAGCTCAGATGCCCAGCAGGATAAAACCACCACAATGTGTAAGCTGAAGGCGAGTGTTGGATAGTGCTTATCATTTGCCCGTGGCTGTGAGAATGTTTAGCTGGAATGGGAACTTCAGAAACAAGCAAATAATTTTTTGATTATCTGTATATAATTGAAAAGATGCACTCTGAGATAATGACCTGAATTCCCTCATATTCTGAAGTTTCTCTATGAAAGCCTTCCAGTACTAAGTCACTTTATATCATCCGTTATTTTATACTGCTTCTTTACTTTGACAGGATGATATAGGCCTTTGTATAAAGAAAAATCAGACTACATATATTTTTGTTTCAAAAACAGACTGCTAAAGAGTAACATTTCTCTCAGAACTATGCATATTAATAAATGTTGCCTCATATCTTTCTACTTAGTCTTGGTCCTTTGCTTTTCATTACAATGCAGTGGGAATACACATTACACAGCTTAGCATTGTAGTGTAGTAAAGAAATAACCTGGGCTGATCCGACTGGCGAACTGGACATGGGAAGGTGGGCACTGCGTTCCAATTAACAGGATAAATCAGTAAGGTAAACTATTCTACATGAGGTCTTAACCAAATGAACGCCTTCCTGTTGGAGCGAGCATGAGTCTCTAAATGTGGCACTTGCTTTGGACTGTAAATATATGCATTACAGTCAGTACTATAGAAGAGAACTTACACTAAACACTAAAATGTGTAAAAGACACTAATTTGTACAGCATGCCTTTATAAATTTAGTTTGCCATGTTGAATACGTTGATAAAACAAAAATATGTCAAGAACCTTCACAGATATCTGGCATTTTGTTATAATTGTAAAACAGTAGCAGTCCATATCTCAGATTGCTTTGTGCCTAATAGATAATTATAAAAAAATAAACAAAACATACCATAGAATATGAATAGGGAGACCAGAGATAGAGTTACCTTAAATATAGAATTTTATTTTTGTTTTACTTTGTTTAACATTGCCTTTATTATTATTATTATATTTTTTAATGTGATCTGCTTAGTTTACATTTACAAAAACAAGAAGCATTGGCTTAAATGTAAATGTGAAAAGCAAAAAGACTTACACGTAAGACTGAAAAATTGTAACTGACATACTGGGTCAGATTTTTCCTTTGGATGCACACAGCTTTCACTGAGGACAGAATGCATGTGGGTATCGTTTTGCCCTCAGACACATGCTACTCCAATTCCCAAAGGCAAAATTTGGTTCTCATTGAACGTGGCTCTACTATTGTCCATACTTGAGTAAAACTCCTGCTGAATTCAGAGGAAAATTTCCTCTATATAAAACCTTGATTTTGTCTTGATATTTTGAGACCTTTTCTGTACCTGTTTTCATACATGCTACCTAAGGACTTAGCTGCATGCTAAGCTGATGCTTAGCTGCATCAGTTTTCCTACAAAAATAGCCCCAGATCGCTATTACAGGTCCCGAGGATGTATTCTCTGTGTGTAGTTTAAAATCTGCTTTCTACCTGGTCGGTTTTCTGCTTTTATAGATTGGCACATTGCCATCAGTGTGTCACTTAACCAACTGTAGAATAAACTGGAATTTACGCTTACAGGATATGTTGATAGAAGTAATGCTCCGCCTGCAGCTGCAGTAATTCAGAGTAGTCATGCTATGGCTCCCTCTGCATTGCTGCCTGCTCTTCTTTATGCCTATGTAACTGGGCTACTATCAGAAGGGATGCAAAAAGCATCCTGGGTGGACAACTTGTTATTGTATTCAAAGCATAAGACATAATCTACCTTTTTGTAATAAATTCCATTAAAATTGACACTTATTAATGCTGCTTGAATAGTGATTACTATCTGTGTGATAGAAAAATCAGGGCATAAATAGTTTTTCTTTAGTGAATTGGATATCATGGTCTTCTTTCTTCGTTGTTTTTTTTTTTTTTTTTTTTTGGGGGGGGGGGGTAGACTTTTGGCTGCTCTAATACTTATGTATTCTTGTTGTCAGGATTATAGAGTCAACATCTTTTTAAGACAGAAGTGGAATGACCCTAGACTCAAACTACCCAATGACTGGAGGGGTTCGGACACACTGACAGTGGACCCAACAATGTTTAAATGTCTTTGGAAGCCAGACTTGTTCTTTGCAAATGAAAAAAATGCTAATTTCCATGATGTAACTCAAGAAAATATCCTTCTCTTTATATTTCGGGATGGAGATGTACTAGTCAGCATGAGGTATTTTTATGAAATATTTTTACTCCTTCTTTTTTTTAGTGAATTAATGGCATGATGTGAGATACATACACTGTTAGATTAGTAACACATTACAGTTTTTAGCTAATATTTAAATATATATAGAAATTTTTAAATAATGATCTACTAAATTAAATGTATGAAAATAAAATGGAGTTTCAAAGCACGTTAATTGATAGCACAGCAAGTGCTAAAAGTTTGAAATGTATGTACATTTATCTATCATGTTAAAATAACATATTAGGTGAACTAGTATTAGTAACGAAATTTAAACTCTGTTGATAATTGCCAAGATTCCTGGAAGCTTAATGAAATGGAGATCTCTGAAGTAAAGCCTTCAGCAAAGCAACGTAATTTTTTCACCACTTGGAATTTCTACATCAACTAATGAAAATTATGATTACTTACTAATGATCTAAGGAAAGGCAGATATTACAAAATTTGAATTATAAATGTTTTGTAAAAGTTCTAGGATGTAATCCTTATTAAGGTCTGTGCCTTAGTGGATATATATTTTTCAGAGGGCCCCAAAATATTTAATTTAATTGCAATTAATACATACTTTTTGTGGTTTTATTTTATTTGTAGGTTTACACTATTCCATAAAAACACTCATTCATTGAAAACAACAAATTGAATTGATTTCCCAAATTCACTGCTACTTTACCACTTAAAGGGAACATCTGAAATTATGGTAGCATGAGTTCTTTATTGCCAAAGTAGAAGTGGCTACAAAAAAAGAAAGAAAATGGGAAGAGTCTGTTGTGATTTTTTTCCCATTCCAAATCCAAGGATGAGAAAACTCAGTCTCAAGACTTTTGCAGACAGCAATGAGAAAAGGAAATAAATTGGACAACAGAAGCATTTCATTTGGCTCACTCCAAAGGTCCTGGTTCTGATTTCAATTGTTTAAGTTGCAGTTTTTGAAGTCTATTGATATTCTTATTTCAAAAATGGAAAATCACTTCCAGCTACAAAAATCATTTCCCATTTGAAACAGCAAAAGTTAAGTGAAATGGTGAAATTTATTTCAAATGTTTTTCCAATTTGGAGCTATTTATAAATGAGCTTATTTCAGTGAATGTGTTTGGTTAGTGGATTGTAAATATTCAGTGAATACTAATAGTAGTGTTTCTGATGGAAAAATATTTCTCCTTAAACTTCCATATGCCAAAATCAAATTCAGTTTAGTTTGAAAATAATGTCTAGCTCTACAAATGTTCTGTTGATTTTAGTAATACAATGTGTTCATAAATGATACTGATGAAGACAAGATTAATTTTTTGGCATACTTAATTTTGGTAGCTACTATTTTTAAAAATTTGTATTGCTATGCCTTGACTTTTTAGTTTACAGAAATATTATCACATATAAATGAAATAATCTCCAGTTATCAAAATATATGCATGTGAGAGAAAGTTCTTACCTACATAAACAGCTAGGAGTTAGGAAACTGAATGTAGGAATAAGCAGTCAGTGTTCACGTGGAGGGAAGTAAGTAGTGGACTCCTGCAGAAAAATCTGTTCTGCTGTTCCACATAAATCACCTGGAAAAAGGTGAACGGTGAATTGGTGAGCACTTGTGATGGTGCTAAGTTATGCAGAATAGTAAGGAAAGAGTCAACAGGGAGAATTACAGAGAAATCTAATGTCTAAGCAACAAAATAAGAGATGAAATTCAATGTAAATAACTAAGAAATTATGCATGTAGGGAAAAAATATTCTAACTTTATATATAAACTGGTGGGTTTTGAGGATTATTGCTCAGGAAAAAGATCTTTGGGTAATAATAGTTAGTTCTCTGAAAATGTCAGCTAACTGCTCAGTACTCGCTGAGAAAGTGCTGGGGATTCTAGGATGTTGAAAGATATGGAACAGCATCTTTTATAAAGAACAGCTAATCAAAGCAAATCTTTTCACATCAGGAAAAACAGCAATTAAGGTGGTTGTATAGAGATCTCAAATAGCACAGAAAGAGTCAATGGATGTTGATTATTGACCTTTATTTTGCAATAAAAGAATTGTGAGACAGGGTCAAGACAGATGAAAGAAGACCATTAGAGTGTGCAGGATAGTGTGTTCCTAGCTGCAGGATGCTTTGTGTGATTAAAGTGTACATGCATTCTAGAAAGCAATTGGAAGCAAGCTGCTTCTGGAAGGACAAAGGTCTGTCAAGCTCTCTTAAATACTAAAGTATCACATCTGGTTTAGGAAGTACTTGAGGCACAACTTTAAGAAGGCTGTTGGATATCTGGGGAAATGTCATTTCCTGATTGCTCTAGTCTCATGTTCTTCCTCAGGAGGCTGCCACTAGCCACTGCCGGAGATGGGTTTCTGTTCCATATGGACCTTTGTTTTGCTTATTCTTAAAAATTATGTCTTCTGCCATCTATTATTAGTCCTATAATTTGTGAAATACCATATGTTTAACACTCTATATAAAACTGTATTATGAGACTACTAGAGATACTTAAATTTCTGGTAGAGATATTTAAATTGCAAACTGCTACTTAAAATTTTTGTTCATTTTTTCTACTGTTTTAAAAGCTGAAAGTCAAACATCTAAGGTGTGTTTTTTGTTGTTGTTTTTTTTTTGGTTTTTTTTTTTTTTCTCACAGTCTGCTACTTACACAGCAGCTCACCCTGTTTTTAAATTCCATTTCTGTATTTTCAGATTGTCTATTACTCTGTCATGCCCTTTGGACTTGACCTTGTTTCCTATGGATACACAGCGCTGCAAGATGCAATTGGAAAGCTGTATGTAAATCAGTTTCTGCATAAAAACAGTTGTCTTCTAGGCATGCCTGAGAATCAAACCAAAATGATCAGTTCTGTATTGTTTGTGTCAATGTTTTCTAATGAGTCTTGAAATTAACATTCACTGATTCCTACCAACATATATTTTCCTATAAAAATGTTTCTTGCAGTTATGGCACCATGCACTTGTTGTTTAGCTTTTGCTATCAAACACTGTGACAACTGATTAGTATTACAAAAATGCATACACTAAATTTAATTAAAATGGAAACACAAAACATTTGGAATAAAGAATATACAGTTTTAACTTACACAACCCGTGCTTCTGTGTACGTTGTCAGTGTCCAATTTAACTCCTTGCATTGATGATGAACAGTATTACTTGAATCTCCTGGAAACATCAAGGTTAATCAAAGCAGAGCACGGCATCCTGGTGGGGACCGGGGTAATAATAATGATATCAGAGCTCTACCGTTTATTTTTTAATTGCTAACATTTACCCTTAGAATTGCATTGTGTCCATAGTATTAGTGTTTTGCCCATCTCTGATATGTATATATATTAGCTGAAGTAAACTGAGAGTAAACTCAAATCAACTTGTGGTTGACCTAGCATTAGTAATATCAATGGAAGTTAGTTCAAACTTAGTCATCTTTGTAATCAACTTTATTTAAACAACTTTACTCTCTCTCCAAGCTGTGTTAGTGTTTTTAAATTTGGGAGGAGGAATGGAATTTCTGCTCATTTGGAAAGACTTTATGCACTAAACTTTCTTCTACCTTCATTGTCTAAAGTAAGAACTGCACCTATGACCCACAGTCTCCCTTCGAGTTCCAACAGTGGGCCTGCTTCCTCCGTTAGCCATTGGCAGTTTTATTCCACTAAAGTATTTTAAAATCACATTTTTTTTCCTGGTTGTTAGATTTCCAAAACAAAAGAGGCTGCCAGTTTTTACCAAACAGTTTCCTTTATCTGCAGTTATGATCACCAATACTACACATTCCCTATAGACAAGATTTTCACTATCCAGTAATTGTATTATAAATGATCCTAGTGTTTGTGATTTGCTGCATGTTGTAAAGAGGTGAAACTGATTGTATGAATCAAACATTGGAACAAGTAATTTTTTTTATATTACTTTCAGCATGAAGCTTTGAAATGTGATTTTATTAAGTTATTGTCGATCTTAGAGAAGTTGGATTATAGACAGTTTAACTTTTTAAATGACAGCTATTTTTCAAAGATAAAAAACATCTGTCCAATGCCTCCAGAACAAGAATTGTTCCTTAAACATTTCTCAGAGGCTTTGAATTGTGAACCACTACTTTCCAACTTTGCTTTTTTATGTTTCCCCATCCCTGTTCCCATTTAACACACACTATCTCTGTATCTCTGTTTGTACTAAGTTAATCCTTAATAAACAGAAGGTAGCAGAAAAACAACTTGTAAAGTCATGATTATGGCTGCATATTTAGTTAATACTGCTTTATGTTTGAATATTATAAGCCTAACTTTCACTGCCTCTCACTTAGTAGTGTTGTATAAAGCGTGAGTTAGGCACTCAAATGTATGTGGAGGTTTGTCCATATTCAGGAGATCATGAAGGCACAGAAGCACTGAATTGATTTCAATAGGATTATACATCTACTTAAATTCCTGGTTATGCATTTCCTAAGTGCTAAGTGCTTTCATCAATCAGGGCCTTTAATGTTAATAACTAAGCAGAAAAGTTTTTTTACACAAAAGCCAAGATTCATCACAGTAATTAGGTGCATTGTTACATTTTGTTGAAGTTCCTAGGACGTGTGAGTGTTGTTGAAGTTCAGTATATTTTTCATGCTTTGCTGAAGTAGAGTGTGAATGAATATGCAAACTTCAAAGCTGTGGATTGCTTTATTTGTTTGGACAGTGAGCTGTGTCATGAACACCTCTTAATCAGTGTAATATTGCTGATAACGTAATACTCCACCCGTCAACTACTAATTTAGATCTACATAAAAATTCAGTTGTATATTATTTCATGTTTTGTCTAATTTTTTGGATGGGAAGCAGAAAGAAAGAATAAAAGAAATAATGGTACATACATGCTAAAAACTCTGATTAAGATGGTCTTTATTATTTCATTTTGTTCTTGTAGTTGGTTACACGACTGATGACTTACGCTTCATCTGGCAGTCTGGAGATCCTGTACAGTTAGAGAAAATTGCACTGCCTCAGTTTGATATTAAAAAGGAGGATATTGAATATGGTAACTGTACCAAGTATTATAAAGGCACAGGTAGGTAATTAAAGTGATTTCCTTGGTAAAAACTTTAAGCTTCCTTCAAATACTGTTTATGGGTAATGATTAATACCCATAAATACGGATATTACCCATAAACATGGGTTCATGCCTTACATTTTATGGGAGGAAATAGATTACTTGTAACTTACCAGTAGTTCATATCATTGTAACAATCACATATAATAATTACTGCAAACAAATTCAAATACAGAAATGTCTAGGTTAAAGATGAAATTAAATGTTTGTATTGGTTTTGCATACACCTTCTGATCTTTCCATCACCATTTTGTTTCTATAGTCCTGATACCTTTCTATGCTTGTAATATCGAACTTTTCTGATAGACATTTCATGTGGAATTATGTGATATGCAGCAAATTAGGATAATTTTGGTTTTCTGGTAAAACTTTGGTTCAAAACGTGGATAGAGTATAACTTCAAAAGCTTCCCCCTGCAGGTTCTTCCTTTCTCTAAGTGTTCTTGAAGTTATGTCACTATAGAAAGCTGTTTGCAGTCTAAATACAGAGCTATTTGATCTATATTTATTTAGTCCTGTAGTTGTTTCCTGAGAGTAGGTACAAATTTCTACAATGGTTTCTGTGTTCTGGCTTTAATGATTAATCTTTTCTACCTTGACTGATTCCTGCTGACAATTATATCCAAACTGCTCACATACGGTGGCAAACACAAGACTTCCCATAATACCTGAAGTCAGCAGGATGTATTTTAGTCAGTGCTGTTGCATCATATGCACAAATCTCCCATTAAAACTCTACAAAGATGGCTGTGGTGCTGAATCGTCTTTGCAAGTTCCTTGCTGACTATTCAGCTGCAGTTGAGGGTCTATTAACTTGCAGTTGTTCTTGAGAGATCTCAGGTAACATTAATAGGGCTTGGAGTTAAGGAATTTAGCTTGAAAAAGATAAATAAAATTTATTTCATTTTTTAAACTGCAAAATGCGTGAGTTTTTGGCCTACTAACTACACAATTCAGTGTCTCAGGTATTTACATTTATAAATAGTATGAAATTATCCCTTCTCAGGAAAATGCTGCACTGGGGAAAGCACAACCAATAACTAGAAGTTGTTTGCATTCAAATCTAAGTCTATAAATGGTAGAAGTTTACTTAGGAGTGACAAAAATAATTTATGCTTAAATAAATAATGATTTTACTGAAAAATTAGGCTACAAAATAATGGAAAATTAAATGGATCAATCTTGCGGTTCCCAAATAATATTCATAAATCTGGGAAAATTGGATGCAATGCAAATAGACTTGCATTTTATTTGAGGGAAAAAGGGAATGTTTACTCCACATTGCTATCTTGTAACTGTGTTGTAGAATTTAGCATAATCATTCTACGTTTTGTCCTAAATCTGAAGTTAAATATCTAAAAAATCTTTGTATAGTTTAGGCATTTTTAAGATTTTTAGTACCTTAAAGAAAAATGTAAGAATTAATCACTGCACACTTTACAGTTAAACTGGAAAGAAAGCTAGTATTGCTCTTTCAGGTTTCAACACCTTGTGGTCACAAGGTAAAATGACATTGTACAAAGTACTCAGCACAGTAGTCACATTGTTGTGTATGCATGTGATTTGAACATTAAAGAAAGAACATTAGAGAGCCATCAGAGTTGGTGGAATGACAACATTACATTTAAGAAACTTTTCATAATTCTTTTATTGCTAATTCTTTTTGTTTAAAACTGGAGATTATCCATGTTAATCTTATAATCAAGACTGGAATTAACATGTCATTAATGCAATTTGAACATTTTGGCATGCTGAAGTATTTTAAAGGCTATTTTCAGGATTCAGTAACTGTTTGATTTACTTTGAATTCTTATATTGAAGGCATTTCAAAAAGCAGATTTTGCACACATAATTAAAATTAACTCAGTTAAGGGTTTTATCAGGTAATCAAGAGGCAGTGTTGCATGTACAAGCAAGTTTTCAAAATTACGGCTTAAGCAGGAGATTCTTGCCAGCTGCAAAGAACTTAACCTTTTCCACACATTTATGTCAACTGATGTTTTTATAATACCTGCCTAAGTAGAAAGAGGGTCAGCAAATTTGGTGTGACTTTTTATAGCAATAAATTGAATATTTAAGTTTGCAAATTGCCTATTCTTTATTTACCAAAATGTATGACAGATCCAAAAAGGCCCACAGAAACTGAATGGTGAAGGCAACGGATAATATCTGCCTAATGAAGGATGATACAATGCCATGCAGAATGCATTTCTGGCACAAAGCAAAGAAATAATGATTTTAAAGGGCATCCCCTGTTTGAATGTAAAACCTACCAATACCTAGAAACTATTCAGAAATTATACAGGTAGAATTTGCCAGACTACAGATCATTGACCAGGATAGAATGAACTGTAAAACAGCATATAGTGTCTTCAGCACAGCAAGGGTATATTTCCTTAATGTTTTATCATTTTGTTTTTTAATTATTGCAGTTTCTAAAAATATTTTAAGGTGACATCATTTGAGGATACTTAGTTGATAAAAGATAGAAGATAAATAAATACATTTTTGACAGATTTCACATTTTAAATCAGGTGTGCACAAACTCTTTATTTACAGATATATACTGACTTGGGTTTTCATACTGTTGTAATGTAACATAGAAATGCGTTTTCTTTGTAATACAATTGTTTATGATGTTTTTACAATGTTATTGTGTTAATTTTAACATAAAAATGCCAGTTCTGCTAAATGAGTGAAAATAGAAACAAAACTGGTTTTCTGGTTATCAAACTTCCCAATCCTTTTGTTATCTCCAGCAAATCTCTACTATCTGTGGCTTTACTTGTTATTGAATTTGTGTTATTAGACATTTTCTGAAATGCTTGTGTGCTTTAGTTCCTCATTTTAGAAGCTTTGAGGCAATATTCTTCGCTTGCAAAATTTAGTGTTTATTGAGCCTTTTGTACAAGTCTGTACCAATTTTAGAAGTTACCTATACCAGCTTTCAGTATTGGGGGAGTCTCTGCATAGAATCATATTCAGGTCACCTCTTTCCATTCTAACCTTTCTAAACTTTTTTTTTTTTTTTTTTTTTTAATTCTGTGTTCTTCACAAATTAATGCTAAGTAGGATTTTCAGGTGAGCTTAAGCCAGCGTCAAGATGAAGCTGTAGCTGCTGCTTACTTCTGTGCTGTGAAAAGACAGAGGGTGCCTTACAGATTACAGAGAGTATCACGTGCCAAATCACACTTGTAGGTTACATTGATCTGTACTTTGAATGCTTTTCAAATTGAACTTCTTGACTTTATTTAAAAAAAAAAAATGAATCAGTGAATCTTTACTCCTAGGATAAGTAGAAAAGACGTAGAAGATATTAATCCGAAGAGGTTGACCTGCAAAGCATATTAAACCTTAATATGCATTTATTTTTTTAAAGGTTATTACACTTGTGTAGAAGTAATCTTCACTTTAAGAAGACAAGTTGGATTTTACATGATGGGTGTTTATGCTCCTACACTGCTAATTGTTGTTCTGTCCTGGCTGTCATTTTGGATCAATCCTGATGCAAGTGCTGCAAGAGTCCCACTGGGTAACCTGCATTCACACATGCTGTCACAGTCCACTTAGCACCATTGAGCCATTCTCAGTTGCTTTGAAAACATGACACTGGACACAGAAAGCAACTTCACTTCCATTATTCGCTCATCATTGTCACTGAAGCCTTCTCATTCCTAGTCCTGTAAAATCCACCTCCACATTGAAACTTTGCTTGATAATGGTTCCAGTACTTATATGACGAGGACACTTTCTCTGCTTCTCAATACCTGGACAAATCTGATCTTATCCATGTGTGGGTAATGCTGTAGGCACTGTGTCACTTTGCAGTTTATAGGAATTTGAGCATTTAAAGAATGCTTGAAGTAAGAAAGCAGGATGATGATTAAGGCTCTAAATAACTACCTCTTGCAGCAGGTTTTCTGAAGATTAATAGAAACTGAATGATGTAATGATGTTTGGAAGAGAATTAGCATAGTTGTTACCTGATGGGTTTTATTTCATTAGAGATTCAGTTCATGAGGCACTTCAGCCTCTTGCTTTCATGCTGTGTAGCACAGCACAGTAGGTAGGCCCTTCATATATTATGAGATTGTAGGACATAGAGTTAATCAAAACAATATTATCTTAACTAATTAGATTTTACATGGGACTTTGGCTTGGGGGTGGCCCAGCCTGCAGTCCCCAGGAACTTGGTGACGTGTAGAGCCAGGCTTTTGCATCCTGACATTTCTATTTGTAATCCTTTCCCCATGTCATGACAGCTCCTTCCCCATGCCCTGACCTCCTTGTCATCCCCCCCTTTCCCTGATATTCCCACCTCCACAAGTCCATACTCCTTATTTTCCAAATCTTCTCTATGTTTCCAGGAGATTCACTGTAACTATTTCCCAGATCCTAGGTGTGCAGCTGAAGCATGCCTCCAGTCCCTGGCCTTCCTCAGAAGCCTCTCAACCACACGTTAACCTGCACATCCCCACTGGACATGAGTCCTTTGCAGCCTCATGTGCACAAAAGTGTGACAATACGCCCTTAGGGTTGGGACCTGCCCCATCACCGTCCCAGTCTGTGATCAGCAGAGTCTTGCAGTAGTGGGGAGCTGTAATCCCTGTGGAGTGTGAAGGGTTTCTGCCAAGTTTTGTTAAGTTTAAAAGTGCCCACATAATGCCCAGGTCTGAGCGCCACTGCTCAGGTCATCTGCCATGCCTCTTCCTTCTCCAGTGATATGACAACCAAAATAAATCAAGAGCCACTCAAAATCTGGAGCACCATGACTGGAGTACTGCTTTTGGCTTCTCTGCCATGGTTGGCTGTCTTTCTCTTTCTTTTTACAAAAACACCTTTTCATTACATTTTTTTATAGGTATCTCTTTTCCAGAGGACTATTTCAAAATATATATTTTTTTCTTGATCTGAAAATATTAATAATTATTAATAATCAGGGAGGACTCACAATCTGTGAGCAAGAAACAAATACCATATTTTCCTTTAAAAAGTAGCAAGGATACATTTCACAAGGTGAAACATAAGGCATTTTAAGAAAAATGCAGTCTGAGGCAAATATACCATGCTTTAAATTAAAAAGATAGAAACAAGAACTGAAAATATTTTTCATGTAGTGATCTCTAATATGATCAAAATCTGAAGTGTATTTCTGCTTTTGTAATCCTGAACTTCAGATAGCTGACCAGTCAGATTTATCAGTGATATATTACATTTATAAGAGGCATGGTGCTGATTCGTACAGCATTGAAGTTTTTATGACTGACGTGCATGCTTATTTATTTGTGTTTCTCTCTTTCTATTTATTATAAGTGTTTAAAAGTATTGTACATTAACATTTCTGAAATAATGCATTTTCAAAGATATTTGCCATTGGCATGGTTATGTGACTTTTCCTGCATCCCCAGAGAAGCAACAAACACTAAATCTGACCATCCTTTAGTCATACATCAGTACTTAGCAGTGCAAGTTGATAACACCCTCACTGGGGTAAGATTTATGTTTCTCCAGTTTGAAAGAGGGCAACAATCTAACTCTTCTAGCTACATCCTTGGAAGAAAGTTGACCTTGAAATCAAACAAGATAAACACTTCTGTGAAGTGAATCATTTCAAGTGAATGAAATCTACTCCTAAGAAAGTGTTACTAATAGTCATTACACTTTTAGTAGTTAGTAAAAGGTCTCATCTCAGAAGTTTCCAGGTGATTTAGGAATGCAAGATACTTTGCAAAAAAAGAAACCTCAATATGATTCTGCATTTTGGTTACTGTTCTGCGAAAAGGATGTATTTTTGTTTGAAGAAAAAAGGTGTGTCCATCTAGGAGCTAAATAAGTTGCAAGCCCTTTTTCTACCCATAACATTGCATTCAATTAGATTATCTAGTAGTAGGGAAATCCTCACAAAGGATTGTGAGGAGCTCTGGAGAGCTCTGGCTAAGCAATATAAAGGCTGACATCACTGAGCTCGTCTTTCTAATTGCATGCTGGTGTCTCAGCTTTTAAAGATCCCTACAGAGGACTTACCAGTTCTTTAAAAGTAGAAAGCATACCAGTATCTGTTTAAAAAATTACTCTCTTTCCTTCATTGCCTTGTGATCCCCAAAGGGAGTAAGGTCTTCCCTGGCATCTCAGGGACTTCAGATGTCCATCCAGCCACAGTGGCCTGAAAGAATGGATCATTAGCCCAGGCTGTAAGCAACCACACCCACACAGTACCTCCCGTGACCGGGCATTTGGGGGTACAACAGAGTAACTAAGAGCTTGGAGTAGTGATCAGTGATATATTCCCCACATACAGAGGACAGCCAGACATGCCCTCCACAGGCCTGCCCTCAGCATAATTTCAGTTCAACTCATTTCATTTTATACAGCTGTTGCAAATATAGTGTCTCAAAGGAAAGACCTGACCATATATTTGGAAACTGTAGTATGAAGAAGGACTGGCAAGCTTATGGCTTTTAGTTTACCAAATTTAATGAGAGAAGAGAATGTATTACAGATAGCAAATTATAAGGAAAGAAGGGCAGAATGTTATATTTTCCAATAACATTAGTGAGATGGAGCCAGAACTATTTTAAAGCAGTAATATAAAACAGAAAATGCTATTTTATACAGCATGTAATTAACCTGTGGAATTCACTGCCAGGAGACAGTGCTGAGGCCAGTTAAATTTGATGGATTCAAAAAATGGAGATTTATTTATCTGGCAGCATGTGCTGAAGTGCTTTGCTGGATTGGCACTTTGTGATAGTATGCATATGTAACCATAGAATTTTTTTACGTAGTTACTCTGCACAATCATGTTTTCAGCTGTGAGCTAACTAACTTTTGCAATAGGGATGAAGAAGAAAATTCTTTGAGTGGATAATTTGGTTATTAGGTGTTTAATGCAGTCTTTCTCACATCAGTGAACCACAAATTGCATGTTGGCAGCTTGTCTCATCTAGTCAACTTACCTGTAAACAAGCCTGTATACTTAAATTGCTTGGTTGTATGTGAGGAGATCACTGAAGGCTGGATGTAGGTGACCTACTGAAAGAAAGAGGATGCGGTTTTTGCCTCTGTGCAATCCTACCAAACAGATGCACTTTATCATCGAGAGATCCCCCTTTGGGAAGAAATCTGTAGACATATTTCCAAGAAAGGCCAACATTCCCTTTAAATTAGAAGTCTGAATGAAAGAACTAATGTCCTTTCCACTTAGTGCTTCCAACGAAGAAAAGGGGGTTTATCCCTACCCCACCCCCTTTTTTTTTTAATATTTAATCTTGCAGTTTGTTTATTCATTCTTCTCACCCATGCTGGAGCCCTGGGCTTTGAATTGTGTTTGATAGGTACCTCATACAGCTGCTATCAGAGGTGCAACTTAGAGCTCCATTACAGGGTCTCTGAGGCCTGGCCGCTCTGATCTGGCAGCAGATGGCTGCTTGATGGAATATTTCTATCTTACTTTACAGTTCCATTGAAACCCAGAAGGTTTTCTGTGGTTTCTCTGACCCTGAGAATGAAGTTTTCATCCTAGTAACACAAACAAGTGGAAGGTAGTAGCAAAAAGATTAGCATAGGCAGATATGTCCTTTTTGTGCTAAAAGACAGTACAGCCTTACTTGCACTTACTATTGCAGTTCATAACGATCCATAATTAGTGCTCAGCCAAAAACAGTTGGTGTTGGTCATTGAAGACAGAAAAATGGGGACTATTCTTTGCTCACTTTCTACACTTCTGGGCACGTTTGTACTTGAATGCATCAGGTATAGTAGTTTGAAAATAAGCCAGAGTGGACACTATTTGCCATGTCATTCTCATCCAACATAGAACATCTGGCCATTCTCTATTATCGCAATGGAAAAAAAAAAAAAAAGCCCACTTTGCAATGATATGTTGATAATACACATTTTTAAGTAAAACACTGTAAGATTTTGTATTTAAAATAATATGACTGTAGTTATTTCTTTATACTTCCTCTTCAGTGGCTTAGCAGCTAATAAGTTGCCCATCTGAGATTAATACCAAATAAAGTAAGTTATCAATCTTATTAAAATCTAAATCTAAAGAATGCTTGTTATTTATGATCAACTGGAATTTAATACTTTCATAGGCCAGTTCAGACACTTACATCTTTATTAACATTCTCACATCGTCGTTTACTTTAAAGGGATCTGAAGAAAATGATCTCTCTATGAAATACAATTTTTTAATGCTTAGGATAGCACATGTGACCCTTACAGGAAACATAGTTATGGCTAAGTGAATATCACCTTATGGCCAACATTTTCTGTAGTTGTTGATTACATTTCATGAAGCTACCCACTTACAATTGAAGGTGACTTTTATCATGAACATTCACAAAAACAAAATGGGAACTTCTTAGCTGGGAGGTCAAAATAAGTTTTCCCATGTGACAACCATTTCTAAGGTTAGCTTTTTCAAAAGGTTCATGCTACTATTCCCATTTCACAGGTGCCTGTGGGGAATCTATGAGGTCAGACTTGCATTTTGTCTCTTGTGATGTGAGCCCTGTGTTAATGGTGATGTTTGGAAGCCTTGTAAAGAGCAGTGCTTATTGAAACCTAGACTGATGATGAGTGTGACCTTTCAACAGCCTTTGCAGATGTACATTTTTATGATAAGGGCTTCCTCAAAAGCCCTTTATCTAGAAAGCTTTTTCTGGATACTGGAAGCTCAGACAAGGAGTGTTCATAGACCCTCAGTCACCTCAGTGTTTTCATCTTTGTGATGAATTGTGAACACAGACTTTTTAATGCACTGGTACATTCCCTTTCATCCTGAGTTTAAGTATTACACCTGTGGACAGGTCATGCAGAGGATGGCTCCTGCTGAAGCACAGTTCAGATTTCTAGGACAACAGTAGCTGTTCAAGTCTAAGTTAAAGGATTTGGAATCTTTTGATTTTGATACCATATATTTCTCTTCCATCTTCTCAGAATTAGATGAGCATGGTAAGATAAGTCTCTGAAAAGCCCCTTTTCCGGTTGTGTGATGCAGTTGTGTGGGGCAGGAGAACCACAGCAGCCAGTTTAGCTTCATGCGTTTCTGAGTTTATAAAATGAAGGTGCTTGGTATTAATAATTCATCATTAACCACAATACCCTACATAAGTATTCAGTTTAACTTATTCATTAACTGAAGGCATGTGCATTTTGTATACCTGTTGCAAAATATGCCTACCGCTTTGTCAAGTCCCATTTGCTGTTACGATTCATCATTCAGTGTTGTCTGGTTCAGAGGAAGAGCACGGGCAGGTGTCGTTAAGGGAAAGTTCACTTTAACTGTTATCAATTTTTCCTTTTGTAGGTATTTTCTCAGTGCTCAGCTTGGCATCTGAATGTACTACTCTTGCTGCTGAACTTCCCAAAGTGTCTTACGTGAAGGCCTTAGATGTCTGGCTGATTGTTTGCCTTCTCTTTGGGTTTGCATCACTGGTTGAGTATGCAGTGGTTCAGGTAATGCTAAACAATCCAAAAAGAATTGAAGCTGAAAAAGCCAAGATTGCCAAGGCAGAGCAAGCTGAAGGGAAAGGTGGAAACGCTGCCAAAAAGAACACTGTGAACGGCACAGGGACTCCTGTCCACATCAGCACTTTACAGGTAAGAGCTGTCAAGCTGCATACGCAAAATCAGCATTATCCTCTATTAACATAGTTCCAAAAATACACTGCTGTAATAGCTTTGGATGGTGCTTAATCTTAGAAGTGGCCAAGACACTAAGAACATACCAGTAATTAATGGCTATCCGCCTGGCCAATTGGTCCCTAGTGATTTGGGGTCAAATGTCTAAATGAAAAATTTATCTTTTAATATCTTAGTACCATGGTTGTTGCTGAGCTTAAGGTAAATAAAGCAGCAAGCAGCTTTACAGTTGCTATTTTTCTTTTAATAATAAATAGCAGCTGTCAAACTGTAACTATTCAGAGGACAGGACTTCAGTCAGTATTTGTTGAGAGCGTACTCAAATAACACCCATCTCATTGCTTTCCTTGGAACGGCCACAGCTGCACCACATTGCATGTGAAGAATCTCTATAGCCAGGGATTCAGAAGTCTTGACATTTGTAAATAAAAGATGATCTGTTTGTCTGTCAAACAGTTCCTGCATTTCTTGTGTTGCCAGATAGAGTAAATCGGTCAGAGCTCATTCTATGGATAAAGATTAGATGTACGTCTTAGCTCAGGCCAAAGTTTTCCATATGCCCCAAGAGTTACTAGACATTCCAGGCCAGCTGCCCCTAGTCCTGAGTAATATTTAGTTGATATGTATTCTACGGAAGAAAATACATTGTGCTAAAATATGTGGAATATGAATTTGGCTTATAGTTTTCAATGGCCCAACAATTTAGATGTGTAAAATAAAGCTATTTGGCCAGATCCAAGTGATAATATCGGTGGCATACCATATGACTTTAAAGCTTCTTTAAGGAGGGAGTCATTTATGCCAGGATGGCAGAAACCCAGCCCTACTATAAAGCTGGCATTGCCCCATGACTAATTACCCCCAATTCAAAGGAGTTGCTGATTGCACAGAGCACTTGACTACCGTAATTCTCATCTGATAGAGCCTCCTGGGAACTGTTTTGGCAGGCAACCAGGCTCAGCTTAGAACAACTCACTGTCTGCTTTGACTTGAATCACAAGTAATTCTCCAACCCCAGGCGACATGGGAACTGAGTAGAAAGATAGCTTAGCTACAGTTTTGCTTCCACGAAACTGAATGTGTTACAATTGTGGTTAACACTTTGTGGGCCCCAAATTCACCTCTTACTTGTGACAAAATAGTTGCAACAGTCCAGCAGAGCAGCATAAACTCTATTTATTCCTATTTGGAGTATTTAACAAGTGTAAGTGTAAAGCTTAATCAATGACAAGATTAATAAAAAACCTTTTTTTGATAATCGATTTTTTTTGATAATTTGACTTTTGATCATATGAACAAAAGCATATTGCTAATTTAGTGACTCTCCTCAGTGCGTACACCTTAGTGGGTGCACAGAGTGCTTACCCTTGACATAGACAGAGTATAAAATGATAACTTTTGCCGTCTTTGCTATCCTGTCATCTTTTAATATTTTTCCAAGAAGGGAAGCTTGGCTATACAGTGCATTCCAAGGCTCAGAGGAAGGGGAGTCATTACCCACAAAAATTAAATATTCCTCATGAGTGGTGTCTAACTGCAGGCAGAAGGCTTTTAGCATTCAAACCTTAGTCTGCTCTCTGAGATCATGCAGTGTCAGGTCCAACATGTCATATTTGACCTGTGCTTTCCAGTGTGCTCCCTATTTGTTGAGACGTATCGGAAATCAGTACACAATGACATAAAATCTGGCCATTTGGTTTGGTGGTCTCTTCCCCTTATGGCCAGTGATTGCTTGTGTCCAGTCACCTGCCTTGAAATACAGCCTGCTTGAGGAAGTGTGATCTGAGCTGGGACTTGCTGGGAAGATCACCAGGCTGAGAGGAAAGATGGGCCCTGACAGGTGAATTGTGTGGGGCCAGGATGTTATATGGCTATGATGCTAGTGCATTCTGGAGAAGATACAGGTTGGGAGGTTGGAACAATGACAGTCTAGCTGAGCTGAGAGTTGGTGGAAGCTCCAAAGGAACAGCAGGGCAGGGACTGCCTGACCAAGTTGCTTAGGAGTCAATGGAGGCAAAGAGGAAGGGTGTTCAGTTTCCATAACTATGTGAACAGGAATTGTTTTATATTATAGAAAAATTCTAAGAAAGTTGTATTCATCTTGTGATAACTTAATAAGTCAGAGTTCATTTCCAAAGAAAAGTGCTGTTTTTAAAGTGTGAGATACATGAGAAGTGAATGACAATTTGAAGACTGGGGAGCAGAATGACTGACAGGCAGAGTGGCTGCAGTATATTGTTCCTGAAGTGCTTCCTTTTGGTTAGAAGAACAAAATTTGTCTGAAGAAGATAAGAAAAGAAGTTCAACAGGTTATATTATTCTGTACATCACAGCAACATGAAAGAGAACATGAATCAAGGCAGGTATAGCTGATGTGGAAATAATTCAGATAGAAATTGTTCTCAGGTATACACTGAAAATAAACTAATATACTTCTGACTGTCATGGATTTGCTCACATACCAGCAATTTGGCATATGTCCGAGTAGGTTCAATGGCTCAGAACCACATACAGAGAATTTACCCTATAATTGAAACACTCCACTGGACCAGTACATTGTATTTCAGTAAGACAAAGATAAGATTAACTTCTCAAAGTTACACATTTTGATCACTGAATCTTAACTTGGATGTTATAAATAAGCCATATGACTTCTAGAGGTGTTGAGCATCTCCGGGAGCAGGTATTTTGCGACTTTCAAAAGAATGATGCATTTAAATCGGTAAACATGACTTTAGATACTTACATGCATCTACAGATGCATTATGTTCTATTTATTTGAACACTATAAATATACCTAGCTGAAAGCTCCTTCTCTGACCCAGCTACCCCTTAGGAGTACTTGAAAGTTCTTAACCCTGGAGAAGCCTGTACTACACTCCTAAATCAGAACAGGTGTAAATCTTTCAGTAGCTCTGAATCCTCATCCAAAACTAGGCCTGCCCCACAACATTTGGCTGGCTCCCATAGAGAGCTAGCAACCATCAAGTAAAGAATGCATTTGTCATATGGCAAATATGCAAGGGAGGGAAATGTTAAAGAAGCAGGTAATGGAAAAAGCTGTATGTTGAAAGGCATAAAGAATATGAAAGCCAGAGTGCCGTCATAGATCTTCAATTGCTGTTTCTCATCAGGGTTATGTAGGACTTTGTGTGAGGAGAGAGCACATACTGTGATAAATATCTGGAAAGACGTAGGTGAACCAATACATTCTCCTAAAGGACAACTTGGAACTGCATCCCTGAAATGAATGTGCATCCTTCAGAAATGTTTAAGGATGTTCTAATTCTTTCCTCACAAGAGGAATATGGAAATCCAAATACACTGTGTCACGAAACCCAGAAGGAAAAAGTGAAAAAGGGCATAGCTGGAAATTTCACTGTAACTGGACTTGAAGCAATGGATAGACCAGATGGGGCTCAAAGGTAAAGCCAACAGGAAAAACCTAAAAGCACAAGACTCCAAGTTGGGGAAACAGAAAGCATGAATAATTCCACTTACAAATGCTTCTCCAGCCTAAATGAAGCACTTATTTATTATGAGATACTAACTAAGAGATGCTGTTACATAGTCATAAGTTTAATTAGAGGGGAATAAAGTTTAAAAAGAGAAATTGCTTTATTTCGCTTCAAAATTTACCTGATCCCAAGGCCAGGAGCTTGCTGGAGTTGCCCAAGCTGCAAGTCACGCTCTTGCTGCCTCTCACTGGGGAAGGGGTTGGTATGTAAGGTGCAGCAGGGTTGTTGAGGTCGAAGGTCCCTTGCATGGGGAGGATTTGAGGGAGTACAGAGAAGCGAGTAGGGGACATTGGGCTTCCTTGCTTCCAGTCCTCATGGAACTGCTTGTGTGCATGTGCTCGCTCCATTTATAAAAGATTAAAATAGCATCTGGTCTGGAGACTTGGCATGTTTCGTATTATTGAAAAAAGAGCCAAAACAAAGGACAGGATCATACCTAAAAACACATTTATGACTAGAAATTGGGTAAAGGAATAAACTTTACATTATATTGTAAAACTTAGAAGCTTAATGCCTTTTGTAATAGAAGGTGAGGAGAATAGGTCCCCTCTAACAAAACCTGTCAGTGTCTCCCTGGAAATTCTTAGCTGAAAGCACTCTGGCACCATGTCAGCAGTCGATGATCATGACTGGTGGTCACCAGCAGTGATAAGATGGCAGAATGAAAACAAAGTTCACAATTGGAGAATCAGCCAAAGATGGAGAGAACCTTCTATGGGTGCATAGCTTCTCCTCTCTACCAAGTCCTGGGTACTGGCTGAAGTGAAAGCTGTGTGTTGCCAGTATACACCAAACTCCAGGGTCAGTGCTTCATGACTCATGACCCCCAGCAAAAGCCCTTCAAAAATCAGTGCCATTTTAAGCCCAGAGAGATTTATCAGTATGTCTGTGTGAGTAAAGTCAACAAGCACGTTCTGGCAAGATCTCCCTGAATCTGTAGGAAAAAAAAAAAAAAAAAAAATTCAACATAAGCACTTGTGCTGGTTTTGCTAGGAGCTGTAATGGCTATGCATATACAGGCAATAAGCCATGAGAAAACCATTTGGCTCCCTTAGCTCATAGAGGCTGCACGTAGATGCTGTTCTAAGCAGAGGAGAAAATTATGCAACCTGGTGGTAACCGCTGGCAGTGGTTTTTTATTGGGAATCCTCAGTAGGAGTTTGAGTTTGTTTCCTAGCAATGCAACATCATACAGTGAGAAAAACAAGCAAAAAGGGAAATGTTTTGAAGATGAATCAGTTTCTTTTTTCTTTCACTGGTGGTGTGATTACAGGGAGCGATTGCACTGTTAACTCTAACAATACCCCTCCATTTGAAAAGTCACATTTTCATCAAGCCTATCAAGCTGTCCCCCACAGATAATGCGCTGATGACTGAAGTGAACATTTGCTAAAAGAATGGCTCTGGCAGATGATGAATAGGTCTATGCAAGTGGTGGTATTAGCTTTAAACCCAGTTATTTTTGAAGAGAAGTGCTATTGCTTGCCTTATCTTGTCAGAGCTGCATCTAGGCTCTGAAACCTGATATGTGTTATGTTCATCTCTAACTGATTGATAATATACCTGACCACTGGTGGTGACCCATGGCGACCTGATCTTCCCATATTGTGTTTCCACTTTGAATGAGACTCAGACACAGATTTTTACTGTAGAACCACCAGAAACCCAGTTTACATTTTATCTTGTATGGAAAACCACAGGCTACAGTCTATTTTAATCGTTGCTGACAGCATTTCAGGTACAGGGTAGGTGCTTTCTGCTCTAGTGACTCATGTATCCATCCTTAGAGATAATTCAGAACATGAGTGTAAAAGCCCTGAGCAATCTCATTGACTCTGATTTGAGCAGGGGGGCTGAACTAGAAGATCTCCAGAGGTCCCTTCCAACCTCAGCTAGTCTGGGATCCTGTGATACTTTGTGTATAAGTATTATTTGTGCTGTACTTTGTAGTTAGTAGGGTAATAAGAATTCACAGGGAATACAGTATCTGGAATGTGATAACAAATTCCTGCTGCCTGCACCATAAAACATACTCAATCTGAATACCCACTAATGCTTAACAGCTACTTTATTGATGATCTAAATTCATCATTATGGTAAAAGTGGGAAAAAAGCACAGGACAAATGCAAGAAAGATTAATGATGGAATTTGTTACAACTATACCTTCATCTGGAGGATTTTTGCACAAGTGGCAGGACTAGCAACAGATGTGCATGCCAAAAGATGTTGGATGAATGGAAGAGAAGATTTTATGTCAGAGGAGAAGTGCTCTGTAGGTCAGAGAGTGCTGTGTTGCAGTGGGGAGGCAATTCATCCTGCGGGGCTCGTGCTGAGCTTGAGACACTGCCAGTGCTATAGCATGTTCAGAGCTTTGCTAGAAATTTTACTACACAATGCATTTCTCATCTCAAAAATTCCTAAATCTAAAATTGGGATCACGGGATGAACGATCAAGTGAAAAGGTTTTTTTTGTTGTTGTTGTTTTTGTTGTTGTTGTTGTTGTTGTTGTTGTTTTTGTTTTTCTGTTTGCACAAAACAAATTTAGTCTAGTTTTAGTATTCTTGGTATTGTGAAAGGACAGATTTGATGAATTTGAAAAACATTTTGTCTCATCTGTCTGGGAGAATTTAAACAAAAAATATGAATGATGATGGTGAGCTAAGACTGTTCAAGACAGCTACAGACCAGAAGAGCTATACTAATTAAAAACAAAACAAAATAGAAAAATTGAAAACAGACTCCCCAGTGACTCTAAACTAACTCAGCTTCAAGCATTATTCCTTTCTTCTTAGTGGCAAAAGGAGAAATGGATAGCAATTAATAGAACTTGAAATCCAGAAAATATAGGAAATAGATAACGAAAAAGTATAACAACAACAAAATGACAAAAGGGATATATGGTTAGAATAACTGAGGTCAATAGCAAGATATTGCACGTATATAGCAATAATACAAGAAACAGCCACAAGAGTATTATCCCAATATTAGATAGAGGTGCTGCAAGTGTCAAGAATTAGCAGAAGAGGCAGAAGTGTTGATCAAATGTTCTGGTCTGTGTCTGGGGAAAAGCCAGATATATTCAGTCAGATGATGAACTAGTTTCCATCGACAGTAGCTAATGAGGATGTTAAACAGTAGCTATTAAAGTCAGACATTTTAAAATCTGGTTATCAACTAAAGTTGCCTGTAAGATTTTTTTAAAGATCTGGTCCATTATTGCTGTGGAACATAAATGTTGATTTTGTAATAAAACTTTTTAAATGGGGAGGGTTCCAGAAGACTGCAGGAAGCTAACTTTGTGCCAGTACTTTTAAAGGCTAAATGGCATTATGTTAATAATTATAAGCCTGGCATCAATCAGTGGAAAATATTGAAGAGGTAACAGGGGCCAAATAATAATAACTCATAAATATTATTATTAATATTCATAATATTAATATAATAAATATTATTAATAATGTTATTAATATTCATAATTCAGCCCCATGTTAGCTAATAAATTTAAATGGGTCGGTGAAATTAAAGGTGATCTCCATGATTATCAATTAGTTTGACAGAGGTAAGGGTATGGAGGTAAGAAATTCTGAAGAACATTTGGCTTCATATGTCAGCCTGATTACATCATCTGAATTCTGCAAAATCAAGGCTAGATTTGTTACCGTCTGTAAGTACCAGCAGTTAATCAGGCTAAGTATAGTCATGCCTCGTGACTAAAAATTGAAGCCAAATAAATTCAGGTTAGAAATAAGGTACATATGTTTGTGAGGAACAAGGTTGTGAAAAAAACAAAACAAAACAAAACAAAAAAACCATTCTGGACTTTTTTTTTAAAGGAAAATCTAGTGTTAAGTGGTCCACACACTGAAACTTTGGAGCATAGCACCCAGGGCAGTGGCAGGTGCTGAGTGTGGCAGTGAGCATCCCTCAGCTTAAATTTTTGAAAAGGTGAGAATGGGTCATCACAACAGACCTTCTGGCTTCTAGGAGTCGTTTTCAGGTATTTCTGAAATGCTCATCAAAGGGCAGTGTCCTGTCCAACATAAACCCAGACAAGGTGGCCCACTCCTGTGAGAAATTGGAACTACATCTGTGTTTTGGGCCAGGCCCCAAGAGACATGGCGCCTTTCCCTGCCCTTCTCCACCTCCGCGCCGGTGGGAGGAAGAGCAGCTGCCTGCCTCTATCTGGGACACGGCATTCGCGATTCGAGCAGCACTCCTCCTTCCCAGACAGCCGCTCCCTGTCCCCAGCGCAGTAGGCCTGGGGGAGGCATCCTGCAGGCTGGACCTGGCCCACGGGTCATGATGCTGAGGCAGGGTGAGGTAAACTACACAAATGTTTATGCAGGTCAACTTCTGTGTCAGGATGAAGTTGAATGTATGCAAGTGGTATGGGAAACCATACCTCTTTAACAGTGTTTTACTTTAACGGTGTTTTACAAATCCTTCATGTGGTACTCTAAAAGTCCCATGGAATTTTCCATTGGAGTGGTCCTCATAGCCTTTGGTAGGCATCAGGAGTATTGTTACGCTTCTAGCACAGAGACAGGGTTAACAAAAAGCAGCTAGACCGCATTTAATATACATTACCTCACTTGTTTTAGGGAAGGTTGCAGATGAGCTGAAGAGGATTTAGATGAAAACAACAGAAATATTGGAGAGTTGATGAGATGTATGATAAGATATTAAAAAATATGTCCAGGCAGAAACTGAATATAGAAAGTAGAAGCACATGAGATGTAAACCCAGAGAAATGAAAGGATTTTTTTTTATACAAGAGGCATGCGCTTCGAAAAGAAATATTTGGGCCAGGTTGCTCTTACAAAGAAAATGGTGTCACCCTGATAAATCACTAGTACAGCTGATACTAAACTAAGCACAGCGCTGTGTGAATGTGGTGTGAACAATCTTCTACTTGCAAGGAAGAGGTGACCTAGAAGCTATTCCCTCAGTTCTCCTTCCTGCAAGTGAATGAGAACTGATTTGTAAAAGCCTTGGCCAGAATACTCTTTAATACTGGAGTGGGAACAGGAATATTCTGTGTTGTGCAAGGAGAGCATATAGATGGGCATTAGTATCAGAGTTTTACAATATATCTCTGGTAGTATGAAGAATGGACTCATAGTTTTGCAAATCCAAAAGGAAGCCTGTAATTTCATACAGGATTGTATTTCTCATTACAGCCCTACTAAATCTTACTAGTTTTGACCATGAGAAAATTAGGAATTTGATAAATATGTAGTGAAGGAATAATATTCCTGTGACTCTTGAGTTAACATGCAGTCCAGTCCTGCAAGTTACACTTCCATTGCTCAAGGGTCAGCTTCACAGCTTGATTGAATACATCTAAGACTGGGGGGGAACTTAGCAGATCACCAACTTCCACAGTTCTTGTTATTCAGGATAACCTGTCAGTTGTCATATAGAAGCTAATAATATTCTCCAGAATATTTTTCATTCATATGTAAGTCTGGTACCATAGTCCATTCTAATTATTTTAATAACTTACAAAATGTGCTAATGCAAATATCCTGAACCGTCAGCCTAAAACTGCAGAAAACAAGAGGTGGAGACAGCTGAAAGAAGAATACCTGAAGGCTCTGTGGTGGAGGGATAGACTGTTGGGAACAAGGGATGGGGAGCTTTTGGAACCAAATTTTAGTGGATCAGCGACTCCAGAAAACCCCAGGCTAAAGTTATCTTAATGTCAGTTCCCCATGTCTGCCACCTGGTTTGTGCACCAGCACTTTGTGCAGTAACTCTCAGTTTATATATGCGAACAAATTGCATTAATGATGCAGTTATGCAGTTATGTTTCATAACCGGTACTCTTTTTTTTTTTTTTCTGCTTTTCTGTGTACTCCAAATGGAATGAAACTTACCAAAGTCACAAAGCATAGTGACTTGAAAGAAGTCTTCAAATTCCTTCAAGCTACCTACCAGTGTAGGGTGATCCTCTTAGAGATTTGTTGTACCTGAAATAGTATCTTTCTAAAATGCAAGGAAGGGAATATCAGAACGTTTTTTTCTTTTTTCTTTTTTTTTTTTTTCCAAAAAAAAAAAAACACTCTTTGATTTGAAGGACATCAAGTGCCTTTTGCTTTTAAATATTCATTGTATATGCCAATAGGATTGTCTGGTCTGTAGGAGAGGGAGATTCACCTGGGATTGCTGCTTAGCACAGTAGTGCTTGATCACCAAGATCCTTGATGCAACTGTGGGAAAGACAGATATTCATCTGCTCAATTTATATTTCCCAGTTACACCATTCCCCAGGGTACCAGTTGGAAGCATGGAGAATGGTGTCTCAGCTTTGCTGCATAGAATCATAGAATCATTTAGATTAGAAAGGACCTCCAAGATCATCAAGTTCAACCACTAATCTAGCACTGCCGAGTCTACCACTAAACCATGGCCCTAAGTACCACATCTACATGTCTACATCCATTCTTGGATGGTGACTCAACTACTTCATTGTCTTTTAGAGAGGCACCAAGGACTACAAAGAAAGTGCCTTCTCACTTTTCACCCTAGGATGAGATTTAGGATCTTGACCTGGATAGTATGTAGAACCAGATTTTAACTCTTGGCCCAAACACTGAATTTTAGGGTTAATTCTGAATGGAGCTTCTCAGAAAAATGTAAGTATTGAATAGTATATTTCCTGAAGGTTCATCAGCACAGGACTTATTTCCAAAAATATTCTCTACAAAAATACTCCCTCCCTTTCTATCATCTCAAAATGAAGGAGTCTAACTATAGCAGGTTGCACAGCATGAGGCACCTTGTGCATGAAAAATTACACAATTAGGAATGTTTGGATTAGTTTATATGATTGACTGATCATCCTTAAGTACTTATAAAGCAACCATTCAGCAAATTAGGCTGATGTAATGTATCCATATCAACAAGTAATTTCCTATATGTTTGTTTGCGGTGTTCTCTAGCAGCTGCATTAAGTTTGTTAATGAAATATGGTGAGTAGATCATGATTCCCCTCACTCTTTATTTCATAGGTTGGTGAGACCAGATGCAAAAAAGTTTGCACTTCGAAATCTGATCTGAGATCCAACGATTTCAGCATAGTTGGAAGCTTGCCAAGAGATTTTGAATTATCAAATTATGACTGTTATGGGAAGCCCATTGAAGTCAACAATGGGCTTGGGAAATCTCAAGCCAAGAACAACAAGAAGCCTCCTCCTCCCAAGCCTGTCATTCCATCAGCAGCAAAGAGAATTGATCTTTATGCAAGAGCACTGTTTCCTTTTTGCTTCTTGTTCTTCAATGTCATATACTGGTCCATATATTTATGATAAATCTTTTATTTATTTTTTCATTTGTAAAATATATCCCATTTCATTACCCCTTCCCAGTCATGAAGGCCACTGTGTGAAATTATTTGCATTTGCAAAGCAATATGTTGCATTTTGATGCCATGTGATTGTACTGAAAATATGGCATCTGAAATTTGAATGAAAGCATGACACTGCAATGTCTGTGCTCCTACCAACGTTGTATATAAATGTACAGCATACATCCTGCTTAAGGAATATATGAAAGATAACGCATACGACATTATAAAGCTGAATAACTCTCTTCAGTTATTAGTAATATACAGAGATTTAAAGTGTTTCTGACAATGACACTGATGTGCACGTTAAGTATTATTAAAACCAGTATTATAGTATATGTAGTATTTAAAAGCTTTTCTGCTGACTTTCAGAGAAAAAAACATCTTGCTCATAATTTTAGATGGTGCTGTTGAAGGAAAGCTAAGTTGTGAAATATTATTTAGTCCTTGTAAGTGAGGGCAGCATTGATTAAGGTGATCTTGTCTATGTGGAAAAATAAAGATCAGAGAATTGCTAATTTTGTAAAATCAGCTCATTTAGGGAAAAGAAAAAAGAAATTGTATCCATCAAGCAAACACACTTCAAAAGTGTGTGAGAATATGCTGACAATAAAGCATTGTGCCCAATTTTGACTGCTGTTTCCTTAGGCACAAGCTAGATATGACACATCAAAAACAAACCGCCTACTTTCTGGAGTAAAGGTATCAAGACTATTGGAGAAGTATTACAAGATGCATTTCAGTATCAGGTTATATTATACATTTTTACATTACTCTGTCCTCTGGCCCATCTTTTCTAGTGTCTTGCAAGCATGCAGTATAAAAGTCAAAATTTCTTTTTTGTTTAATCTGATATGTGTTACTCGTTTTGTTTTGTTTATCCCCTTGAAAGCCTTCAGTTTAAAGAAACTATTTGTTTTTGTGTTGAAATCCCATTTTAACGCTAGTTATACTTTTCAAGCTTGCTTGTTCTAGTGTCTATGACCAAAGCTAATACCTAGCCACCAGTAGAAGTGAAGAAGTATCCAAAGGTCTAAGGCCCTGAGACTGTTAAATACGTCATGAATGCTTGTGTCTATGTGCTACTTAATGGCTGCCCTCACCTGCTCATTGATCTGGTTGCTACATTTTGGAAAATAAGGTCCTGTGCATGCAACAGTTCTGATCAGAGGCTGCTCTCCATTTTCCAGAGGAAACCACGTGATGTGGAGACTGCAGAAACATGTGTAGGGCAGGAATCAGTACCTGTGGTCTCGCATGGGTGCCAGGGTACACCCCTCTGTAAAGGCAAATCATGAGGTGAAACACAGCCAAATGAAAGCTTCCTGTATGTAAGGCATCCAAGCAGTATATGTTCCTTGGGAACACATAAAGACTATGCTTCAGCCCTTGTCAACATACCATAGAGAACCACGTTTCCACTTGTAAAACTGGGGCATAATATTTAGTTAATATATTGAAATATGACAGTTCTCACTAACTTGGCAATTCATTGAAGGCAATACAGATTATTGGCTCCTCATAAGAGAGGAAAGGACTGAATTACATACCCCAAATATTCCATAAGGTAAAAACAGACAAAATCACATTTGTTGTGCTGCACTTCTAACTGTTATGTGTTGAGCCCATGCAAGGCATAAGACTCTCCTATCACTTCTGTGTTGCTGCCTGCTCATGGAGCAGTGTCCACGTACCACAAAACTGCACAGTCAGAAGGTCAATTTGGGAATATATAGAGAGAACCAGGTCATGCTGGGTTCATCAGGCAGCTGATGGCTCTGTTAACTGTGGTTTTCTAACCAACTCCACTTTGAGATCCATAGCCCAATACTGGTTTTAGGTTGACTTTCCATCTTTGAGGTTCTTGGTAATTACTGGCCTAACATCTTTTTACAGTTCATGAGACAAATTCCTGCAAAAGTTTCTCATTCCTGAGTCTAGAAGCAGCAATTCATATTTGGGTGGAAGAGATCTGTTGTTCAGAACAAGGTTACACACTTTCCACCAGCTTCCTTGCCATTTTCTCATGGAGATTCCAAAGCATTTCTTTGCTAGGCAGCCTCAGGTTGTCCTTTGGATTTCTTTATCATTAGAGGAAATATAAGGGAGATCCCAAATGTTTCAGAAGAGAGATCCTAAATTCCTCCATGTTGAACTGGGGGAAAATATGGTATAATTAAGGTCTAGTTCAAAGTTTCAGAATTTTTGCCTATTTACAGAATTGTTAGAGACTCTAAGAAGCAATAAGGATAACTCAGAGATGAAAGAAGGGAGGGGTAACTTTTATATATAAAATCAGAGTGCTATATTTATAGACATTATTTATTCTCATACTTGTATTTTTTCTTACAGTATCAGAAGGCAAGAAAATAATGATCCTGTGTTGGAAATTATATGACTTTTGGAAGATAATTTTCTTGTTAGAACTCTTATTAAGTGATTTATCTGTAATTAATGTCCACATTTTATCTGTATAATCTCAATTATAGATTTTATTGTTAAATTAATCTTTGTTCCTTCTTGCTTACCTGCTCACTTGATGGCTTTTGTGTTTTATCATAAAACATGTGATCACTAATACACCGTACTTGCTTTCCAACTCACACAAAAGGAAGCAAAAGGAATGTGTACTATTAAGATAAAGGCTTTTCTTTAATTACTGCACAAAGACTATGGACAGAAACGAAGTTTAAGAGGAAATTTGAAACAATTTAAAATAAAACAGTATCAGCTATAAAGTATTAATATTTTTACTTACACTAGATAATATTGCAGTTTTTATATTACCTCAGAATATATTAACTTGTCCTACTGAGCAGTAATAATTGATTTATTTTGCTTCTTTCCACTAAAGGTCATTGAAAGTTTTGCGTATCATCACATTATGGTCCTCCAGCACCCTCTAGTTGTAAAATTCTGCCTGTTGACTTATTTCCAGAAGAGGTGCAAATATAAAACGGTATAGGTAGTAAGGGATGTTATTTGATATTATGAAGTAAAAATGCTAATAATTTAAAAATAAATGGACATAAAATCAATGGAAAGATATAGAAACATGCCAGCAGTATGATTTGAAAATTGTAGAAATTAGGACATTCAAGTAGTAGTAAAGTTGAGGCTTATGAAGAACACATTAGTAACTGGATTATCTAGCCGTGATGTCTGAACAAACTGCATGATAGCAAAATCTGTTTCTAAGGAAGAGACCATCTGTGTTTCAGCTGACATTTGCTTGAAATTCTCCTCTTGACTGGTAGGCGAGTTACAAATTTCTACCCTTAACATGAACCTCAGTATTTCTTTGGCTCTTAAGCATAGGGGGGTAGCATCCAAATGGCTCACTCCTTTCCTTCAGTGTTATGAACTTGTAGGTATCTTTCTGCTTCAGGTTTTCAGAACATATTCAGACCCGTGAACAGGAGGTGCTACTGGAGATGAATTAATTCATTGCTTAACTTCACCCACAAATTCAAGCTATGCAGTAAGTAAAGATGTGGCCTGAAAAGTCTATCAACTGCTGTGCATTAATATAGTTAGGATGCATGAAATGTATTGTCTGAAGCAATTTACTTTGTTCTCAAAGTGTGATGGAGATCTACACCTTACTTTGTGATGCTGGCTAGATTCATATTTGATACCCAGCTGTAGGAGCAGCTCTACAGAGCTTTGGGCACCCCTTTTTTTCAGTCTCCTGTTAATTCTGGCTGAGATGGTAAAAACGAGCAGTGTGCCTTTTCAGCGAGGAAGGGAGTTTATTTCTCTAAGTGCAACTTAAAGAAGACTGACCACTTAGAAAGTAAGGTTTCATCCTTTAAAGTCTCCATATTAATTTGGATTTGGTAACAGGAAATCTGTGGGTAAAGAGAAAGCTGCTTCAGTGCCCTGCTATCCATTAAAGATAATGTACTCATGCTGCCCTTTGGGGTAGATACAATGAGCATGACCCACAAAGATTGATCTGCCTGTGGAAACACACTTATCAGTTATCCTACCTTATTTTAAAACATTTTGCTCTGGAGAGAGACAATAACTTACTTAAGAGATTCTGTCATATATATTTAGTTAATTTATTAAGAGACTTTATAATACAGTTGAGAGCATTATTCACTTCTTCAGGCAGTTTACCATTGCAGTTATTGGATGACTCGTGCTGAGGATATTTATAGAATAGATAGCAATAAATTATTTATTTCCAAGAGAGTGCAACCTGAGTGTATGCAATGTCAAGCGATTTGTCAGGCTATAGAGATAACTTAGTGCTGAAATGAGTACAAGAGTGATATATAGCAGATAAGGGAATGATAGGACACCATTACTTGACGCTTTGGTATACTAATTCTGGGATTAGAGAAGATAATGTTGAGAAAAAGAGGAATTTAGGCAGAGAGAGATTAAATAATAGTTTTCTTTGTGTCTACAATTTAATTTGCTGGCTGTAGTAACAATAGCATATAACAATTGCCTTCTTATACAAATTTGAAGATTAACTTTAAAAAAAAGAAAAAAATAAGCTCATCTGTGGTGCCAGAAAGATACAAAATCTATTTCTTTCCATAGGAGACTCTACACTGGAATAAAGGAGGGCCAATGGTATTTACAGAAAACAAATTCATCTTTAAACACGTGAATTCTTGTTGTTACAGTTACGTCTGTACCGCTGTAGAAAATATCTGGGCTGCTTGCAGCACGCCCTGGCATTTTGGCTGACTTCGGGAACTCGCCCACCTACCAGAACCTGTCCTCACTCCGTTAGTGGAAGCAGTGCCAGTAGACGTTGAAAATAAAAATCATAGGTCTGTTTGGAAATCTTTCTGAAAACCCTTCAATGCTATGAATATGTCTACGCTGCAGTCACTAAAATGTCTGCAGCTAATGCAGGCTTAGCCAAATTAGCTTTAAACTCGCTGACTTGGGGACCGCTAGCAACGTAGCCATGGCAACAGTGAGGGAGGCCTACCTGCTCACGTAGGAAATTAAAAAGCAGACTTTGGTGTTAACCCCCACAAAGCTTTATGCTGCCTTGCCTGTTGTGCTCAGGCACTTGGTTTGGAGTCAGCTCGCGTGGGCGTTTGCCAGCTTGTGTCTGTGAAACGTAGACGTGCGCTGTGTGACGCACGGCAGGCAGGAGCTGGATTATTTTTTCCCACCGGTGATGTGAAAGATGCCACTGTAAGATATGTGTCTTGATGTCATACAGCACTTCTGCCATACTTGATTTCATGTACTGACAGAAGTGTTCACCGGTGGTGCCAAAAATTAAACTCATCACGCTTGAACCAATGCAAGAGTAAAAGAATTAGTGCGGTTCGGCCCCCTGAGTGTGAAGGTGGTGGCCTACTGAGCCTCAGTCATACAGACTATCCCTGTGATAAGATCCATTAAAAAAGCCAGTAATGAATGTTGGTTATAACCTGCTACGTTACTAATGAGAGTGAATCAGACAGAGGCAGGAAGTATGTAAAACAGGTATATAAAACACATGCCTTTTAGCACAAGAACCTCAATGGCTTTTCACCTACTACCCATGAGTGTGGTTCACAAGGGGCAGAAAGCAACCAGTAAAACAACATGGGCTACTAGGAGCTGCTCTCCCCCCAGGGGACAGTTGTTAAACCACATAACGTGCTTTGAAAGAAAGTCTGAAGACTGTGGAGTAGAAAGAGTAAGTTTTTGGATAACTGTTTTCCACCTGCTAAGTTCTTTGGGCTGTGGCAGTAGGTAACTTGTTTTTTATATCTATCTGTGCATGTCTGTTTCTTTCCATGAATATCCACAGTGGGAGTCTTTTTTCACTTGGGGAAGCAAATATAAGAGGTTTTGGAGCCCAAGAAACCCTCCTGAGGATAGGAGGCCAAGCTGCTGTACCACTGCCTCCTACAAGACCTTCCAGCTCATAGGAATCCTTCTCTAATGCCACAAATTGCAAGAAAAATCCCTGCTGAAACTACTGCTGCTGCTGTTGAGAGGAAAAGCTGTGCGTAGGCAGCCCCTGCATTTCCACCCTCTTTCTCTGCAGCGTACATCGTGATAATCAATAGCACTGTTTAGCTTTTCTGTTCTGCCAAGCGCTCCTTTCATCGAGCCGGTGTTATTTCTGAACCAGCATGCTTCAGCTGTCCCACCTCTCCTCTCAAACAGTCCAGGCGAGGATCTGCACAGGATCCCATGAAGGCAGCACGCCAGCCCCAGTGCTTGAGAATGGATGATCAGGGACGCATGAGGAGGCTCGGGGTTCCCTGGCTCTTCAGATTTTAATGCCAGTTGCATCACCCCATTTTAGTTATGTCCATATAGCTCAGAGTAGCGTGTTATCTGGATTAAAAGCTCTCTACATGCGTTGTATTTTCTAGTTCAGAGTATTGAATTTCTTGTCAAAAGCGGAATAGGAAAAAAAAAAAAAAAAAAGTAGATCATCTGACATTTTTTTTAATGTTGATTTTCTCTATTAACCTTAAAACTTGCTTCTGACCCAGAGGCTAGGGAAATATATTTCTCACTGTTTAATAAGCCCTACGTTGTCACAACAGATTTATCAGTGTCTGAGGCAAGCTCATTCTTTCAGATTCATTTGTTTGTTTCTTTGACTCCCAAAGGCCAGCTCATTGGGAAACATTAATTTGCAGACTGGCCATTTCAAAAGCATAATGCTGACAGCAGGTGGCTGTAAAAGCTGGCATCTTTGACCAGTACCACTCTGACATGTTTCTGCATCGGAGAAAGCCGGTCTTGCTACCGCCACTTCTTCCAACCCATCCCACTCAGCCGCAGCCCTCTGTGGAGTGCTGAAACTTCTGGAGGTGCTTTGGGGTCAGGCAACTGCGGAAACCATCTTCTTTTTCTCAAGCATATACAAATAGTTTACAGCATCCACTGTGAGCTCCAGTCAGCTTCATGGAATTAAACTTACATCTTTATTTCCTATTTTTTCCTATTTAGTTAGCTGTTTCTCTGAGGTCAAAATTTATTTTTAAAAAGAACATTCTTAAATGGATAAACACACATAAATAACAGCAACTGAAGAATGCATTTGGCCCACCGTGGCCAAAAAAAATAGTTCATGCTTGTTTTCTCTGGACTTAGAGCTATTCCCTTCTTGTGGTCATCAAACCAGGAAGGCTCTAGAGGATCTAGCACTGCTCAAGTCCCTGTGACTGCCATACAGCAGCATGCACAGAGATGAATTCTGTGTTTTGTACCTGCCCTGAGTGGCTGCACTCACCACAAACTAGCTACAGCTACATTTCCCAAACCCTGCACCGTAGCAATAGCATGTTCAACACAGTCACCAGTCACTACGTGATTATTTTTTTATTATTATTATTTTTTTTGCAAGTGAGAGGCACTTTGTTTAGAAAAATAACAGCAACACCACCATAGTAATATTCCCAGACACTGCAGTTTCATGGGAGTGTTTTATACCACTACTGCAGAATACCGAATATTATGAATTTCACCATGGGAGACTTTAAACAGAAAATGCATATCTAAGTTGGCAGCACTTTATTATCTCATCTGTTACCCATCAGCATGCTTTATTGCTCTATTTATCATATACTTCCATATTGTTCCCATTTCAGGAACAGCATTTTAAAAGGGGAATCTTTCTAAGTATAGGAGTTATTAAAGCATACTAGGATTGATCCTATTTTTTCAAAGGAATATAAGTTGAAGATAGTGTATTTTACATTACAGTATTCTTGCAGCAAGTTTACTATTGTCCGTGAAGAAAGTCTTGATGAAATTAAATAGGTGGAAAAAAAATTCATGAAGTGTGCAAATGAAACAGCCAGGAATAAATCCATTTATGCAAGACTCATGCTGAGAAGCTGATGAGCTTTGACAATTGGAATAAATTATATTGGCTGGAAGGAGAATCCATCCTTTAAAGACAGGACAATGCTGAACCTCATAATAATTTTCATTTGGCAACTCAAAAAGATAGCTTTATGGAAAAGACCAGGTAGTCATGTCTACTAAGGGAGAGCAGCTCTCCTGCAGTGTGGTTTTTCTACCAGCTCATGACGCAAGAATGCAACAGATGAAGTTGTCTCTTCTCTGGCCAGGCAGTGTGGTGACTGCTGCTAGCTGCCCGGCACGTGGTACATGACTGGCTGCACGGCTCTGCACAGCCACACTCTGAACATCCTTAGTGAGGGGGGGGTCGGTAGCTAAACACAGTACCCACTAACTGCAGAGAGACAGGGGTCTCTTCCCCAGATCTCCTGTGCAAATCTGGTGAACAATTTCCTCAATTTTCTTACATTCCTCTGCATCAAACAAGGATGATAACAATGCTGCTTTCTTTTGCTCTAAGGTCCCTTTGTTTAGATTGGGGTGAAAATAATCTCTTGCTATATATTGTACACTGCCTACTGTGTACTATAGCACTATTGTGCTACTACTGTGATGCACACAAATAGTTACAAAAATTATGTTAATCATTAATAATAGTTTGAGTTATATATGCCAGTGGCATCTGTATTTGTCGTCCCCCAGCCTCAACATTTCAGGAGGTAATGCCTCTGATTTCAAGTCCTTGATTTTACCCATCATTTACGATGGTTTAAAAGTATGATTGCTTCTGCGTTACTGTCAAATGAGAATAGAACCCACTGTATGTATAAATTCTTCCCTTTAATATTACTCCCTTCTGATCTCCAAAATAAATTCTTGACATAATCAAACAGTTTCTTCCTTGGATCCAAATTCTGCAGAAGAATCTGCAGAATAACAAATGAAAAAGTGGTATCTTTTATAAAGGCACATTTATTCATTTATAATTTGGTGGATATATTAATTCATATCCATATGTAGTATAGGAGCATTTGTATGACTGAATCTCTTCATTAAAATAGATTGGCAGGATTTAATAATTTACCAATATTTTCTTGTTCCATGTTTACATTACTACTGTTTGGCAAGAATTTTTGAAGTACATCAATATCATACTGTATATTTTTTCAGTCCCATATAAAATAAATCAACTGCTGCCATGGCATAGAGTTAGCTATGTGGACCAATGGATATGAAATCACACACTGGAGTAAATTATTCAGTTGAAAGTTCAGAACAAGTGTTGTCACGTATAATGTAATCGATAGCTACTTTTTTTTAAAAAAAAAAAAAAAAAAGAAAAATGGTGATTAGTTAGTAATATTTTACTAGGTTGTTAAAATTAGTAATGCTATATTGTAGTTACTCAGGATATTGCTAAGTTAATTACTAGAATAAAAAAAATTAATAAAATGGGTAACAAAAAACCAAGGACATATTATCTTGGATTTGCTATCTCAATCCTTGAGATAGAAAGCCCACTTTAGACAATACAATTTCTCCTTTATAGAACAATAATTCCACACCAGCACAGATATAATCTATGTTTATATGCTGGAAATTAAAAGTAGATTCCATCCATTTACATTAATCAGGCTTGCTGCCTTCTTCAGGATGAAAGAAGCCTACCCTACATCCATTAGCAAAAGCCCAAGAGCCCAAGGTGGGTGGTATTTTCAATCCATTTCAGCTTACTGTTGTTTCATGGGATATTGCTGTAATTGATTATCCATAGGTATCATACAAGCATTTGTCAATATCACCAAGTTGTCTGCTGTCCTAATGAGATGTCATTTTGAGATGTGCTGTAATTAAAAAAAATATAAAGTAATCAGATGATGAATGGAGAAAACGCCACTCCAAAGCATAGCATTTAGACCAGAGCCAGTTCTTTATGTGCAGTGCTGCAACAGCAGTGAAGAAGCAATATATCCTTTCTGCTGTCTTGTTCAACAGCAGCTCTCAGAGGGCTTGAGAGACTCATGGTTTTCCCTAACTACCCCAAATAACTGGACTCTTCTCACTGTAGAGAAGGTCTGAACTGCGACTGCTTTTCTGGGATGCAAACACTGGTAGGAACCAGGAGAGTCTGGAGACGCAGTTGAGGCTAGAACTTTCTGCTCTCTTTCAATTTCCCTTGGGTTTGTTTGCATTTCATCTGTTTGTTTGTTTTCCTAGAGGAGGTCTTGTATGTTTTGGGTAAGCTCATTTCATTGCACCTGACATTTAGCTGCTGACCAACTGCTAAAATTGCTGTCCTGTTTTGCTATGCTGCTGAATAGCAGGCAGCCCAGTGGAATAGATGCAAATAGGCTGAGGGTTCTCCTTCAGAAAATGACATTCCGGACCAGTATTTTCTTCAGATACGGTCAGTGAACACTTTTGATAGTTCTAGTTGTAGAAACTGAGATCATTATATCCCATTAACAGGTCTGTTTGAGTTAACAGAAAGGCATAAAGGCTGTATTGACAGTGAAAGCAAGCACACGGTAGTTTCAGCTGGTACTGACAGGTAGGGGACAGCCAGAATTTGGGACAGAGGATGGACCGCGGTAGGAGTATACCAGAAGTTGGCCAAATATTTGTGGCTGTAGCATAAGCCCGTTCTCCATTCTCAGGTTGTTTCCCTTTCTGGTTGGTTTAGAGTTAGGGAAGTGCTAAATTAAATCTTGGGTTTTTCTTTTGTACTCTGTCTTTGAGCTGCCCATAAGACTGCTTTAGCTTTTAATCTCTGCCTTTTTAAGTCCTTGATGCACTGTGCTGTGAATGTTGACCTGTAATGAAAGCAAGTGTATGTTTGAAAATGCTGAGAACCCAGCTATCTGTGCACACCATCTCTCTGCATACATCTTGTTTGGGCAATACAATTAGCAGAGAATAAGGTAAACCTCAGGTAAAAGCACAACTAAATAGACACTAATAATGGCTAGCAGTTAATCTATATAACTTTCCTTCATAGTATAAATGAAGTTTCAGCAAAGACAAGCAGCATTATTTAGGTTGTTTTCCATGCAAAAATATATATATATATATATTATGAGCAGCAATTCTGTATTATAAGATCTGCAATTAAATCCTATATTTAAAGCAATTATGCAATTAGAAGAAAGTAATTTTCTGTGCATTTACTGTGAAGTAGATGTAGTTCTAGTCCTAAGCACATAATTAAGTACCTCATGAGAATTGCTTGTTTTTCCTTACAATTCTTTATTATTATTATTATTATTATTATTATTATTATTATTATTATTTTCCTTCTATAAAAGCTTGACATTAACACTACATTTTATCACAATTAATCTCCGGGAAGATATGCCCATGCAGAGGTGAGAGTAAAAATATCTCTTATCTGTACCGTGAACTAGTTCTGGGGCTGAGCCACTGGAGTGGCTTTTCAGAACTAAAAATAAATTTCAGTTGAGCACAACTCTGCACATTTCTGTGATAACTCCAGTGAGCTGCTTGACAAAAAAAGATTTTCTGAAAATAAAAATTTTTGATGCCCAACAAGTAAACAGGGAACCCAGAAGACATTTCTTTTGCTTAAAGATTGTAATAGTAAGGGTAAGAGGGCTGATGTTTCAAACAGAAGACTTCTAATCTTATATCCTATTTTTAACAGGGAACTTAAAAGAATACTTTTAAATATGCCTGCAGTAGGTAATTAAACAAAAATACCTTTATGTCTGTTGGATATTTCCTGAAGAAAGGAATTATTATCTTGTCCCATGCAATTCTATCTATTCCTCCAACTTTATATTTAATGTTGCTAAGCACTTGATCTCCATAGTATAATTTATGCAACAGCATGATTTCTTTTACTTATTTATGTAATAAAAAAATATATATATTTTTTAATATTTGCTGAAAAGTTCTTGTAAGATTGGTAGAATTTTTCTATTATTTTTATATATATTAAAAAAAAGACCATGTTTCATTGATCTGTGTTTAATCTGTTACTCGCTATGGCTTTAATTTCTCTTTATTTTCCTAGTGACAGAAGCCCTAACAAAACTATCGAATGATAGACATAAAAAATAGGCTGTAGTAACACAGCCAATGTTTAAACTAAATCTTTATCATGAACATCTCTCTTTTTAAAAGTCATGTATTTGTGGCGTGGTTTTTTTGTTTGTTTGTTTTGTTTTCCATTTTAGAACTCACACAAATTTCCAGCTTTATTCAATTTATTGATAAATGAATCTATGGCCTAGATCTGAGGACGCATAAAACATTTTTACATTGCTAGGTCAGTGTGAAGTGGTTATGCCCATGACTAGCGGCCTGGGTATAAATGGAAACGGATGCCTCTATGCCTTCTGTAAGGTTCAAGAGGGACAGACCCAGGCAGCAGAAGAAAAATGTGTGGTTTCATTTACTCCTGTGGTGACTGCAATGCATTTTGTTCTGCTTTGCTGTGGAGGGAGCAGAGGGGCTGCCTGTTACGGGTGTACCCCTCATGAGGCTGAGAGCTGGCCAAATTGCCTGTGCTCTTCTCAGCACCCAGGGACTGGGTGTCCTCCTCCAGTGAGGGGATGTTGGTGGCACCCAGCCTTGTCTTCATGCTCCTTGTCGGCTACTGGTCTCCAGCCAGAAACGGGGCAGCACCGGTGTTGCTGCTGCAGCTCTCTTGGTTATTCGCAGAGCTGTGGGCCTTCCAGCCTCATGAGGACATGAGAGAGATCACACAGGTGTGGTGGTTTCATGCAGGAAGAGGAAATCATAGGAGAGAGCTGGTCCTGCACTGTGCAACGTTAAGAAAAGCTGCCTCAGTTGGATTAAGGAGTTTAGCATAAAAGTTAGGATTATTGTCTCTATTGTTGCTGAAAGCATCTTTGAAAAGCTTATTTGAATGCTCTCTTGAGACCTGAATGAGGTCACAAAACAAGTCATAATATTGATGCGTATTAATACTGCTGTCAGGGCTTCCATTCTCCAGAACAGTTCAGTCTTCAGGAACTAATTTTGCCTTGTCAGATTATAAAAAGAAGTTATATCTCTCAGGCTGCTAGGCCTTGTCGAGGTTTCAGATCTGTAACAGGTTAAAACCCTGAAAAGATCAGCTGATTCCTCCATTTTTCTAGGGTAGACGGAGTAGGCATGGATTTTACGGATAGCTTTTATGAATGAAACATTAAACCGAGAACGTGCCTTCTCCATGTTGAGATGGATGATCGTTACATGGTCCATTTCCCACAGACCAGTATTTGTCCAGTATCCTCGCTCGACATACTGCCTCAGCACTCTGTTACTGTAATGACAGAAACGACTTCCTGCTATTCGTAATTCTGAGTGCAGCCATAAGGAATGTTTCAGCAAGCATATACAAGGTGTTGTCATCAATGGCACATACTAGCCTTGTTTTTCAACCTGTCTGTAATTTGTGGATGGGAATTGCTTGGGATTCTGAAGATGAGACCACCGCATGGTGCTATGGCAGCTGAGGGAAAAACACCCATCTTTCGGGAAAATTGCTTCTGCTACACAGAAAAAGGGCCCAACTCAAGTGAGAAAAATGAACAACAACAACAGCACATATGAATAACAAAAATTAATAACAAAAAAAAAAAAGGAAAAAAAAAACAGTGGACTATAACATTATCGACAGCTTGTATTTGCCTTTTAACATTTTAGTGTGTGGTTTATGAATGCAGAGAACTGAAATGGAGAGGTTATTTGACAAGTACCATGCCTCGGCAGAGTGCAGTCCACCAGTGTATGAAATCCTACATCTTCATCAGCTCCAAGGGGCTTTTCTTTATGAATAATGAGTGATACATTACTCACAGGTGACAGAATAGATGCGAGGCTTAAAAAGGAATTGCAATGATTAAGAACTGACCTGAAGAATAGGTGTAGGGTTCATATTTCAAACATAGATGTCAGCGTGGAAAAAGGAATAAGAACACGATGAGAATATAAAACAAGGCTAGAGTCAAGGCTGCTGTTGCCGATGGAACAGATGGGAAAGGTGGCAGATGAAAAGAGAGAGGATCAAGGCTGACTGTTGCAGTCTAAAGCAAAAATCCCAACACATTTGAATTAGTTGTGCTCCACAGGGGAAATGCGGATGGTAAAATCAAAATAACAGGAGAGAAAAAAAGATTCTGATGCCAATGCTTTGGGAAACAGATGGAAAACCAGGCGAGGATGAAGACAGCAAGAAAGAAAAGAGGTAGCAGGTAGGCAGAAAATAATTAGAACAGGAATAAGAAAGGTATTACTTGAGACTGAGACGAAGCAATGGAAGTTTTTTTATCCTGTTGGAAGGAATGGGACTTCTAAAAGAAGTCTCAGCACTTCTAAAGGGAAAATATCACCAGACAAGACTCATGGATTTAGTATAATATGATAATTCAGAATCTAGTCTAATCTGAAAAGGTTCCCTGATTCCTTGGAGTCTTAATAATGCAGTTTGCTACAATCTCAGTAGAAAAAAAATGAAGTAATCTATAAGAGATTTTCCACACATGGGTAGCTCAGCACATACATAAGTGATTTTATCTGCCAAATAAATATAGCATTTCTTGCAAATAGTAAGAATGCAAGCAGCTCAGATAAATATAACAAATAATAATAAATCCCAAATCAATATAAATTCCTTATATTTGTTCAGCTAAACTAGTAATAAGCTATACTGTCTCAGCTACTCAGCAAAAGGAACTTAAAATTGTATGATAATCACTAATTAATTTAAATTAGTTAAACCACTGGCTAGTGATGTAGCTATTTTCACCACCCGAATCACATAACAGGAGTTAGCATAAGCAATTTCTTAGCCCACCTCATCTCTGGGTATATGTACTGTTAATGGGAACAGTACATGTTTGTTAATCAGCAGAGGAAGCAGAATGAGCATGGGAGATCAGGATGTACTCTTTATTTTTAAAAATACTCTTGAGATCCAAAATGAACATATGGGACTAAATAAATGAAGAAAGATTTGGAACTTGAAACTTTAATTGGTATTTCCTCTTTATTTACATTTAATGGTATTTGCAAAAGTTCTGCAGATTTCAAAAATCCAAAGACTTTTTTTTTTTTTTTTTTTTTTTTGGTAGGGAAGAATTTCATGATCAGCAAAAGAATAAAAGGGTTCACACATTGGTGCAGTGTTTTTGCATCTACAAAAATAACATATTTAAAGATTTTTCTAATAAATATTTTTTACTCTGAATCCCAGGCATAAAAAACAAATATTGACAGAAGGTAAGGCCAGACGGGTCCACCATAACCATTTAGTCTGAGCTCTAGCCAAGGGTCTTGTCAGAATTTAACTTCTTCACCAAGGATTTTTGGAAAAGAACCAGATTGTCAATGAGTTTATCATAGTGCTGAGGAATTCACTAAAGCCCTCAGCATGCAGTTGCGATGGCTAATTGAGCACCGATAAAACAGCAAAACAAAATGTAAAATTTATTTCTAATACAAATATGATTAATATCAGCATTCAAATACTGGATTTTTTTTTTTTTTTTTTTTTTTTTACTGCAGTCTACTACAGTCTCTTTAATTTCTCTGTATCTCTTTCCTAAAGTATGTACCCCACAGCACCAAGTCATTCCTGACTGATAAGCATATGGAGCAAGCACTGACCATTTCTGAGTGTGAGGCAAAAATTTACCATTCTTCAGCCCTTTTCCAGTTTCTGTCCATGTCTCCTGTGCACCTGCTGAAACATGAACATTTGCTTGAACTGCAGCCACTGTCTCAGCCAGGATTGTGCCAGGATGAATTGCTGAGGAAATGCTCCTGATAAACTCCTATTTATTTCAGATTAGCACATATATTAGCCCTTTTCACTACCTTGCTGGCTTCTACCTTGGGTTCAGACTATCGTCCACTGGAATCTACTAGATCAAATATAGCCGTGATCAGATTCTGCACTCTTTGCAATAGGTAACAAATCTCTCCTCGACTTCCATGAAATCAGGATTAGGCAGTTAGCCTTTCTAGGGGGTTGACATCTTATTACTGGATATCTGGCCTTCTGTCATCTGTCTTTGTTTCCATTGCTATTGCACTGCTATGTTCCTTTCAACAAGTGATTGATGCTTATTATTAACAGTTCCCCTGTTGATGCTTTGTTCAGATTCTGAGCTAATGCATTTTTATATGAGCTTTTATAGTGGATTGAGAAGAATGCATATGAAAATATAATGTTTTTAAGATTCCATTCCTTAATTACTTCTTGCTAGATCCTTTTCTTGTGAAAAAAAAAAAAAAAAAAAAAAGTATTGAATGTGATTCTCAGTAATGTGGTCTAATTTTTTTATGCACAATGTTAATGAGTATGTCTATTCTTAGTACATGGCCATAAATTATTATCACCTATAAATTTTGTTTTTCTCCATTGCCTGCTTGCATCTTTTTGATTAGCACAGGACTGTTATAAAACATAGAGCGCCGAAGAAAGCCTTATTTTATTATCAGCATTTTTCCTTGTTATTAAATTCTGATTAAACTGTTTTCTTGCTGATTCACTAGCCCATGCTGTCCTTTTGTAGTTACTCATCTCGGTTGAAGTCTTCTATGTTTTTGCTGGCACACCAACAGTAGAATATGGCCATGCGACTACCAACTTGACATTTTTTTTCTTCATGTTCTGACACGATGATTCAAATCTGGAGTATTGTATGCACATATGGGCACACACACATTATGCATGATGTATACATATACACACAACTCTTTAATGGAAAAATATGCATTAGAAAATCAATGGTCAGAGTAGTATCAGCTGTGACTGCCAATGGCAGTTATTAACTTACCGCAGATAAGCTGTGCAAAAAAACCCACTTGTGATTAGTAAATAACTTCTTATCCAGATCACCTTTATTTTACCTAACTGCTATGCTATGTTATGTAGATGTTAGGTTTGAAGGGTGCAGCAAGGATGCTGCTGTGACAGAAAGTGGGTTCAAGGCCTTCACCTACATACTGGCTTAGGTGAGTGTGCTGCTGTGTAGTGCCTACTGCAGTAGGATCCAAACTCAGTTGAGCATTTATTCACAGTCTACTGCAAATAATAAAATTCCATTTCACCATCTATCCAGATAAAACATGCATCGCCATGAATTATTCTTGCTGTTTCTGAAGGAGGTCTTGATGTGCATGTGAAATAGCACTGTTCTCTACGACACAGCAAAACAAAACCCAGCTTAGAGATTTAAATCCTTTCCATACCTGTAAACACAATTAGGTCAAAGAGTGGGGGGATTCTAGGTTTCAATTATTTATGGGCATCATCGTAGATTTCTTTTAAATATATATTTAAGTTCATTATGCATCTCTAATGTGTATTGGCAAACAGGTGTTTTGTTTTTTTTTTTTCTTTTATTATAAAATATTAAAATACAATTTTCCAGCTGAGATCTTTGCTGCATTTTAACCTCATTTGATATGTATAAGGGGACTCTTCCTTACTTAGACTTGGGTGAAAAAGGCCTAAGTTTCTGATGTATGTGTGTTCCTGTTCAAGGAGATTGGAAATACCACACTAAAGCACCTATTGGAAGTAAATACCTATACATTTCATTGTCTGATGCATTGTGAGGATGACCTAAATGCAAGCTTTCCTCCAATATCTTAATCTATTGGCCACCACAGTGGTACTGTTTGCTCTTTTCACAGAACGCAGTGGCAGGTTGCATCATGGAGCACAGAAGCTGGTTACAGGGAGGTTTGGGCTGGGGCTGCAGCCACGCCAACAAGGTGACAGGGTCCGCATGCTCATCACGTTCCTGCTCTCCCTCCTTTTCTTTTTTCAGGCTCATCTCATCCCGTGGTGAGAGAGAAATGATGGCATGAGGACAAAGAAACTAGCGCAGAATTTATGGGTGAAATGGCACGAGTGAAACTAGGCTTGTCATGAATTGGTGATGGGTAAAAGGCCTCAAACTGCATACTTCCCATGTGTTGAGGTCATGTATATTGGTATCTGAGTGTCTGGAGCTGTGAGACCTTGCTTTGTCTCTGAAAGGGATGATTTATTATTATTATTATTAATAATAATAATAATAATGCAATGCAAGATCAGCATGCTTTCCTACATGAATATTCCTCCTCCGTTACTAAATTCATTTTTTAAAAAATATACCAGCAAATAGTCAGTTAATGGCAAATCTAACGCCACAGCCACAGTGTTGCCAGCCTGCTTGTCCTTCTCCAGGATGTGTGTGTGTCCGTGTGTCCGTGCGTATGCGGTGCATGCTGGCACAGACTGTGTGCCAGGCTGCACAGGGCTACATTTAGCTTGCCCTAAGTACTGCGCCCAGCCAACATAGCCGGGACCCACCTTGAGAAACAACCCCCCCGATACACGGGTCTCCTGGGCAGCCTTACACCTCCCGAACTTTTCTGTTCCAGCAGCCGAAGGACGTGCTGCACCTGGGAGGCGGCCGCGTCGCCGTGAAGCCCAGCGACACGCGCACGAAGGGACAAAGCACCCCCACGAATAAAAAGCAGCATTTTGGGTTAAATATATATACATTCATCCTCCCGCGGCCGGATCGGGACGGATCGCCCCCGCTTCTCCTCCTCTTCCTTTTCCTCCTCCTCCTCCTCCTCCTCCTCCCCCCGCCCCTCCCGGCGCTATCCGCGGTGCTGGATTCTGCCGGCGCGGGAGCGCGGAGGCGAAGAGGAGCGTGCCCGCGCGCGCGCGTTCCCGCGGGGCTCCTTGCTCGCGCCGGCGCGCGCGCGCGAGGGCAGGGCCGGTCCGGGCGCGCTCCCCCTCCCCTCTTCCCCCCCCCCCCCCCCCCCCCCCCCCCGCCTTATTTCCGGAGCCGGGACCAGCAGCGGAGCGGCGGCGGCTGCTCGGGCACCGGCTTCATCCCGCTCCTGCCCCCGGGGCTGGCTCCCCGCCTCGGAGCTCGGCTGCCCACCCAGGAGGAGCGCTGCTCCGAGGACGAGGAAGGAAGAGGGAGAGAAGGAAGAAAGGGCTTTTTCCGTGGCTTCGTGGATGCTCTACTTTTCCTGGAAATGCAAAAGATTATGCATATTTCTGTCTTCCTGGCGCCTGTGGTTTGGGGACTGATCTGGGGGGTGGATTCTAACAGCATCCAGATCGGTAGGTGCCCGGCTCTCCTCCTGCCGGCCGTGCCCCGCTCCGGCCCTTCGCCGCCCCCCGACCCCCGGCTCGGGGGGAGCCCCGCGGGGGTCGCGGTGCCGGCGCTGCCCTTGCCTAGCCGGGCTGACCGAGGCGTGTGTGCATGTGTTTCCCTGCAGGGGGGCTGTTCCCGAGGGGCGCCGACCAGGAGTACAGTGCGTTTCGGGTAGGCATGGTTCAGTTTTCCACCTCGGAGTTCAGGCTCACGCCGCACATCGACAACCTGGAGGTCGCCAACAGCTTCGCCGTCACCAACGCCTGTGAGTACCGGGGGGCGAGGGGCAGCCACCGGGAAAGTGTGGGGGCCCCGGGGGATGGATGGATGGAAGGAAGGAGGGAGGGAGGGAGGGAGGGAGGGAGGGAGGCAGGAGCCTTAAAATGGTTCCCGCCGCCCCCGCCCGGCTGCTCGCCGAGCCGAGCCGGGGCTGCCGGGCCGGGCGGACCCGCATCCCGCCGGGCAGCCGCGGTGCGCCGTCAGCCATTTTCCTCGGAGCCACTCTCTCCATTGCGCCGCGCCGGGGCCCCGGGGCCGCAGCCCCCGCCGAGCCCCTCGGAGCCCCCTCGGCGGCGGCCGGCGTGGGCGGGCGGCGGGGCCGCGCCCTGGCTCCGCCTCTGGCTCTGCCTCGGCCCGGCCGGGGGCTGCCGGCAGCGGGCAGAGCCGTGAGCGGCAGGCAGCGGCTCACAGAGCGGCCGGGGGTCCCCGCCGCCCTCCCCTGTGCCCCCGTTTCCATCGCGAACCGTCTCCCCCCAGCGGCGCGGTCCCTCTGCTCCTCTTCCCGACCGGTCCCTGTCCATCCCCCCGTCCCTCACAAAGGGTGCTGAATCCAGCCGCTGCTTACCAGCAAGACCGAATTCCCCCGTTCGGCAGCCTTTTTTTTTTTTTTTCCTTTCCTTTTTTTTTTTTTTTTTTTTTTTTCTCTCTCCACTTTTTTTACCCCCAAATTCAACCACGTTATGATAGGCGAGGCGGTGTTGAAGAGGGGTTTCTGGGCACAGACTCTGGGGTAGGTGGTGCAAGAGGGCAACCTAAGGAGCTTTCAGCAGCATGGATGAGGGGTAGCACACAACTGAAGGGATAAGGGAGGTGATGTGCTCCTTAATACCTTCCTCATCCTCATGCATGCTGCTGAAAGCTCAGGAAAGGCTCAAGTCAGAAAAGGTCGGAGTGTGTAACCAGCCTCACTGAGGCTGCTCTGGTAATCGCTGCGAGCTGTAGAGGAACGCTTCCATCCCCAGCTAAAGAGGGTTTCCAGCAACCAGAACGACACGCAGCTGAATCTGCTGTATGCGTTATTGGGTCCATCGGTGAAGTAGGGTATTGTGTAGTGGTCTGCGTGGCATTCTGCAAAAATCTGATGGTCTTCTGTGCTTCTCAATTCTCTGTAGTGAGCAAAATCCTGAAAATCTTTTGTTTAAAACAGATTTATTTTCCACTGGTACTAGAGATGAGTATGTCTTGACATGACCATGTCATATATGTGTCAAAGACCATGTCTTTGAAAAGGTTGAGCAATTGCATTTTCTCCAGCCCCAGCAAGTTTTGCACGTGCGTGTGTATGTGCGTGCAGAACTCCTGCAATATGCAGGTGACCCGTGTAGGCTGTAGTCTGCAGTGATGTACTTCCAGCAGAAGGGAATCTTCTGCCCACGTTTTGGGTTTCCCTTTGAACGTTGTCCAAGGCTTCCATTGTCAAGCCGTTCTGAGAGCACCAAATTAAAACATGAACTGGTACTCACTTTTTAGCCACCTCAGTTGCTACTGGTGGTTTAGTGAAGTTATCTTGTCAGTTGGTTTTAATTAACTAGTGAGCTATATGCCAAAAATATGTCTAGTATTTCCTTGAATGCCTTCCAAGAAAGGTGTGGCTGGAGGAAAAGGAATTCTGAAAACAAGATGCAAAATTCAGTGGCTGGTAAATTTGCAGAGGCCTGCATGCACAACTGGTTAAGGAGGATCCATTTTCTTTATCCTCTTTTTCTACTTTTGGATTCATTGTTATTTGAAATACTGAAAAATCTGCAGGTGGTTATTTCAGAGTAGTGTATGAAGAACCTGTGTCCAAAACCAGCATGACCGACAGTTAAGCAATGTAAAAGAAGGTCACAGAAATGTGGGGTAACATGGAGCTGAAAATGCTTCAGTGTTTGTCCAGGTATTTCACTCCAGCAAGAGGCTTTCCTTGAGCGGTGACAGGCTTACACTGTAACAGCAGTAAAGACATAAAGACCTCTTTCTGCCTTAAGAACAACAACCACATTTTGTAAAATCGCCAAGTGGAACGCTTCCACCGTGGTGTACCCACGGGGCAGCAGGTCTGCAGGAGGCCGTCACGGCTCTTGGCAGGACGAGCTTCCATCCTGACAGGAAAGCTGGGGCACGCGGTTCCCTCTGCTTCAAAAAATAGGTGAGGAAGAAGAAAGAAGCTGTGGGACTATCTCAAGGAAACTTCAGCCTTATCATCTGCACATGGCTCTGAGCTTATTCATGGAGCGAGGAGTCTTTTGATGAACAAGTTGTATTGCTGGTACTGTTTTTAAATTAGGTTCCTAAACGTGCAGGAGGGAGGGTGGCTGTGCTCATGTACTGCTGAAGGTTTTGAATTGGTGTGTGGCTGCTCAGTCACTTAAAGGTATCAGCAGATGGGTACAGCACAGGAGGGGTGGACTCCCTGTTTCATAGTGCTGCAGTGGGTAGGTTGCCTTCCCTCACCCAACATATTTGTAACAAGCAGTCATTTTAGGCTGTTGTACTGTCGCAAGTCCTGGGTAAAGCTGTGCTGACAGGTCATCAGGAGTAGCTGTTGGAATCTAATAGCAGTTTGCCACCTCACAGGGCGATGCCACTAGGAGGCTTTGTGGTTTTGATGGAGAGACAGTGCTTTCTGCAGCCTGATGGCACAATTAAGAGAAATGTTCACTGCTCTAATTGCATCCTTCGAGAGAAATGGGCTAGACTTGGCCCTCTTTGTGAGTTCTTGATGATTCAGAGGATTACAATGTCGGCACATGTAAAGGCACATGTTAACAAAGCAGATCACTGTAACAGAGCCTCCTTGGCCTTTAAAGGCTGGGGCAAAGGTACAGCAAGCATTGCAGTTAATTCACAGGGTAGAATTGGAAGGTATCCAGAAATTGGACTTTATTGTCCTTCAGCAAAGTGTAATTGAGTCTAGTCTAATTGGAAAAGTGCTGACCGTAAGTAGCATTGGATTTTTTAAAATTCTTAATTCTGTCAAAAGAAGAAAAGAAATTAGTGAGGACGAAATCCTTTCGTCTTATGTCCACCAACCAGACGAGAGATAGTTGTGTTATGTACTCATATGTCTTTACGTTGAAAGGATACTGGAGTCCTAAAGAGAGATTTCCTGTGGAGTGCTATAAAACCTCCATAACTCTAACAAGTTTTTCACATAGTACTTTCAGTATAGTTGTAATATGTGAATGATCTTAGATGTTTAATTCTGCTGGCTCAAGAGCCAGTGTTGAGCTTTTCTGTCTTAAATCAAGTCTTACAGCTCTGCAGGGATCACTGCACCATGACATTATGACAAGAGGATGCTGATTCATGCATAAACCTTAGATCCTTTCATTATATCTACAACCAGCAGCTTTGAAAACCTATGAATATCTAGCATGTTGCAACTTGTGAGTCACAATAAAGGTTTTACCAGCCATTTTGGAATATAATGCTGTAGATGGCATCCTTAAAGGAATAGCATGCAGCATACTCCTAGGAAAATAATTAAAGAATAACTCAAAAATCATAGTGGTAGTGATGGTACAAATATAGGTGTGTTTATTTGAATTAAAATTGCTATAGACCTTGCACAGACATATTTTATGATGAAAATGATTTGAAGGAAAGGAGGAATTTTAATAAATACTTATGTTTAAGTTCAATTATATTCCTAGTCTGTCCCATTTCTTTTTCATGATGAAACATTTCTCAGGCTCAGTGAGCACTCCTGAAATAGTTTCTGTACTCCCCTGTAATTAAAATGGACAAGATGAAATGGGTTTTCTTAATAGAACGATATGTTTTACCCAGGTTGTAGCCTAAAATAGGAACTCTTGTGCTTTTGCTGCTCTCAAAACATCTCTCCCCTTGAAATCAAGCTCTGTAGCAAGCCTTAAACATTCCTCTTCTCCTGAGAGTTATACCTAAAGAAACCTGGGGTGTTTATTTTCTGCCAGTGCTATTCCTGCTGTGCCTCTTTGCTCCTGGCTCGCAGAGAATTTTCACACAGATGTGGTCCAGAATGTGGGCAGATACAATTGTGACAGCGTTGGCTTGGCTACTTGACTTTTCAGATTTTTATTACGTGATTATTGCATTAATATTGTTCATATATCTGAAATAAAAAATTACCATGCACTTTTGAACATACTATGAATTTATATTTTAATCTTTATAAACCTTGAAGTGAATTTTTTAATAGCAGTTTGTGAGTAGCATATCAATCAAGCCTTAAATATTCCAGTCAAACTCTTAAATCAACCAGTACGTTAGCCTTTTCAATATATTCATATGCTTATGTAAGCTTTTATTAATCTTTAATATATGAAAATGTAGGAAGTTTTCTTCATTTATGCTAATAAAAGCTTTAATTTACACTGATTTCAACAGGGCTGTTGATTGTGCATGTAGCTGGGGATATATTTAAGTCTTGGCCATTCAGAGGACTTCTGTACTATCCAGTGTTTGTTACACATCCTAAACCAAGGGCCAATGTATCAAGGAATACTGATACTGCTGATTTCTTTATTTCTTTTATACTTTATCTCTTTTTGTATTTCAAATATTGTTGAGAGTTAAGGCAAATTAAACAGATACCATTCTTTTTTAATAGCTGACCATTACTGGGGAAGTGTGTGTGTGTGTGTGTGTGTGTGTGTATATATAGATATATATATATAAGGTAACGTGTTACTTTGAAAATACATTAAACAGGCAAAGCTATTCTATGACTGTTACATTAAAAAAATAAGATAATTGGTAAAATTAATTATGAAGTACCTTCTGTGAAAGCATGCTTAAATTGTTAAAAAATAAAAATAAAAGTTTTAGGAAAAGGTCATTTAAAATTAATAATTCTCAAATATGTGTTGGTTGTACTAATTTTTAGGAGACTAAAAGGAATAAATAACCCACAATAAACATAAATGTATGTGTGCATATATGTATGTCTGTGCATATGTGTATGCATAAATGTAAATTAGTACATAATTTTATATGTATAATGAGAAATAGTTCATTTTGGATGTCACATAAAGAAAAAGCAGGACATTGGTTAAGCCCTACAATCCATTTTCTGAAGAGGATTATCTCGGAGCTCTTACTAGTAAGATAACTTATCATTTCAAGTCAGCATTCTCACCCCTGTAAGTGAATTGAGTGCATGAATTACTAATATTTTATACTGAAGTATCATGCCTATATTCTGGAACCAACCTACAGCTGAAGCCAAGGAACGTCAGGTCTGGCTGAAAACAACTCTGAAAAGTTGTTATTTTAAAGGTTATTATAAATACCTGAATATGTATTCTTTTCAGTTGTATATATCAGACTATATGTCTATGTGTAAATGGCCTTCTCATATAACAATTGACTGGAACATTCATTTCTGAAATGACCAGGATTTTTTCCATATTCTTGTAACTGTTCATTGTATTTACGAGAACATGAACACAGTGGCATCTGCTTTTAGAAGACTACAGATGAGGGATTAATTCCTTCTGTACTACAGATTTCTGAAGAGGTACAGGGTAAAAGTCTGCAGGTTTTTATAAGAAATATGTAGGCTTGTATAGCTTTGTTATTTGTATTGAAACATTAACATTTTCCTTTAAGTTCACGGAAAAATCTGCCTTGACTGCAGGTACATATGAGATGTAACCTTACTAAAACTGAAAAAGGGCTTTGAATTAGATAACTAACATCTTCCAATATTGAATTCCTTATGGATAAACAAGAAGGAGTTAGGAAAAAGCATCAGAGCAACATATAGAATGCGTATTTTAAAAGAGCTAAACAAGAAGTAAAAGCAGACTTTAAATAAGGACATGTTGAGCAAATTCATGTTGTTATCTCCAAAAAACAATAACTGCGCTCAAGAACTGTTTGTTTTTAATGGGATTACTGGGTGGTATAGATGTCTTTAATTCTGTACAGTTGATTTTTTATTTATTTTTATTTTTTTTCATTGTTTTGAGAAACGTTCTCAAATCAGGCAGTTTATGGAAAGATTACTTTTTTTTCCCCTAAAGTTTCTAGTTGAGAGATGAATATGAATTTTGTTCTGAATCTGATTTCATTTACGAATACTTAATATGCTTAGCTATTGCTAGTTATTTCATGAGACACTTCAAAATTTCACAAGAAATTTGTGTATTGTTCTGCAGTGAGGTGGGGTTCAGCTTTAGCTACTGCTGTCTCCCGACACATTTTCCTAAACCTGACCTTAGAGAAATCAATAGAACCTTTTGAGGGCTTAAATGTTGCATGCAGTTCAACTAAAGGCGGTAGAATCAGGCACAAGAAGTGCTTTATTTCAACTCTAATCTACTCTTTTATTTGATATCAGGGAAGGATATTCAGGTCTGTATTCATTAGCTTAAATCGGCGTGTGATTGCTTTGTGTGCTTGGGGTGCTGGATGTGTAACTGAATTACCAATCACTCGAGCTAGTCCTTGAATGACTTGCTGGGCTTTATTGCACATCAAAACAGTATTTTCATTACTTAACTGCAGAAGGTAAATGGGTTTGCACTTTTCATTGCTGAAAAAGAAACCGAGTAGTTTGCTGTTTGTGATTTAGAATGGCCACCTTTTTTTTACCTATGATATTTTTGATGAACGAGAGCAAGACAAAATTGTGTAAAATATTCATCTTGGCCCTGACTCATCAGTGCATCCTCCCACAACTGGTACAAGGGTTTCAAAGCTCAGACAGTGGCTGGTTGTGTAGAATGCTCAAACATGAGCACATGCTTGCTATGCTATCCTGCCTGTTCAGCTAATCTCGACTTCAGGTACTTAATGTTGCATTTGTTTTGATGCTGCATTGTTTCAGGCTGCTGTGGTTAAGGCTGCCATACCGCTGTAATTTGTTCTCAGTGTGAATGTGTTCCTTTACAGGTGCAAAAACACCATTTGGAGTGGAAAAGATGCCTGTGCTTGTTGCATATACTGTGAACTGATTTTCTTTTACACACTTTGAAAATTGCAAGTAACAGAATAACATAAGCGCTCAGTGTGATAGGTAATTGAAACAGCAACCTGATAGGTAACGTGGAGATTTTCTTGTCATTCTTACTGAGAAGACTGCTTTCAGAGGTCATGTCAGCAACAGTGCCAGAGAGCTCAACAGAATGGTTTTGCAACTACCCTGCAGCCTGCTGAAAGGGTTTTTGTCTTTTTTTTTTTTTTTTTAATATTATTTTTCTTTTGCTTTCTGCCTCTTACAAATGGCAAAACTTGGTAGTTACAGGACTCTTGTTTACATCCATAACAGGAAGAGGCTAATGTCATTTACCATCCCATGTAGTGTGGATCTAAAATAGTTGAATGTCTTGCATTCCCTTGTGTATGGGTGAACTATCTCAGAATGTCTACAAAAATATGCTAATAAAACAATGTATGCCTCTGAGCAAGTTGGAGCATTTTTTGATAATACCATAAATCTTAGAAATTTGGGATGCGGAGGGTCTGTTTGCTGAGAATGTTCCTCCCAGATACTAGATGTCAGTTGTTTCTGACAAAACATCTTCCAAGCCAAAATGTTTTTTTTTTTTTTTTTTTTTTTTTTTTTTTTTTTTCCCTCATATGACTGTATCAAATTCTGAAGCACTGTAAGAGCACATCCTCAAAGGGGTTCTTGGCACAGATGTGGGAACCCGCGTGATTGTGCCTTGTGCGGGCATGGTGACACCAGGGAGTTCATTCCAGCTGTAATACTTGAAAAGCAGGGTAAACAATTTTCATGGCTAGTGTACACCAGACTGATACTTACATAAGCTACAGCAGTGTTACTTGTAGCAAAAGCTGGATTGATCCACACCAGAACTACAGTGAGTGGTTAGGAGAATCATCCAGGGTTTAACCCTTTTCCTTCATACCTGCCCACGTCAGGCAGAGGATCTGAATTTAACCCTTTACCTTTCACATCTTGGTTGAACACCCTGAGTCCTGGGCCATTTTTGTTTTGACGTCCATCTTCGTCTCTGTCACTCTTTGTCCTTTTTTCCTATTAATTTTTTTTTTTGGTGTGTGTGTGTGTGGGAAATCTCAGACATCTTACTTTTGTCCTGATACAGGAAGGAAGGAGAAGTAACTCCTGGGTTTTGAGAACAAAAAGACAATTCCTTCTCTCTGTTGTTGTTATGATCAAGCACAGAGGAAAATAAAACCATTAGGAAAACTCTATCAGTTTAAATAATTGCTCAATCAACAAATGTTGATTGGCTAGATTTATACACGGCTTAAAACTTTTGAAGCCATTTTGAATAAACACAAGGAAATATTGAACATGGTTATAAATTCTTTACATTTAAAGACTAGATAGATTTGAGGGCTCAGGAAATAAATGAGAAGTCACTGTATATAATAAATTGCAGTATAAATTTATAATTGTACTCACAGCCTTACATCTGCCAGGTTTTCAGGTGCTTTCATTTGGTGAGATTGAATCATGGTGAAATTCTGGAAAGTCTATCTGAAAAGTCATTCAGTCCTTTTGCAGAATAATTAGATTAGTTCAGCAAACCTTACCAATAGTTTGGGAATCCAGAGTGATGAGGCCAGGCTATTTTTCTTAGTCATATAAATGGTCAAGCTTCTGCTGATGGTAGGAGCAAAACCAAATCCAAATTCATATGATGTATGAGGGTGGAAGATGACTTAGGGAAAGAGGGGAGGGATTAAGCACTTCCAGAAATGTGCTGAAATATTTGAGCATCAATTGGATATGCAGAATATTTTTCAAACTTTATGGTACATGCTCTTGTATGTGGGTTTTGTTGTCTGTTTATTTTAAAGCAGTGCAAGCATTTCTTAAGAGCTTTGTCAAGATTCATTATGGAAATCAGAAAATTTATTGAACTTTTCGATCGTCTTTTCCATCTCAATTCATTATAAATTTGCAAATGCTACTGTTAGCTAAAAGGCTAAGGTTTGGTCTCTGTGTAGGTAAAGAGGAAAAACATAAGTTTGCTCCCCCCTTTTTTTTTGACTGGATTTGATCATAGATGTTATTCTTTGGTAATATCTTTGCATAAATTTGCATATTTTTTCTTATATGCTTTTTTATTTGTAGGAGAATGAGTTTTGGCTTGACTTCATAGAACTTGGTAATGAACTTCCACTATAGAAGTAAGCAAGCATCTGTGTGCTTCAAACGCTGTTTTTTTAGCAAGTGGAGCACTTGATGTTTGTTTGAGCTTATCTCTTTACATCTGTTTCAATATGATAAAAAGAATATATGCCTCAATTTCTGGTGAAGGCATTTTAAATTCACTTGCAATTAATGCATGTTAAGACCCAGTTTGTGATGCTTGCTCTATCCTGGGTGACCTCAAGCTCTAGAATTGTCCCCTCTAAGTCCAATATTGCATCTGGCAAGCTACGGGGATGCCTCAGATCCATCAGTGTCCAAAATAGCACTCGGTACCTACACATAGTAATCTGAACCATCTCATCAGTCTTGTGAGAAAAGACTATGTCTGTAGAGACCCAAACAACTTTTAGGAACTTTGACATTTTTGTAGACTGTTTCGTAGACTGTATTTCATTGATACATGACTTCTAGGGATGTGTATGTTGCACCATTTACAAGCCACTTTCCAAAGTGCGTCTCAACTGCCTTAAAATCTGGTTGTATTAGGGGAAAAAAAAATCCAAAAACTTGTTTTGTTTCTCTCTTCATATAGGTGAAATATTTCAACAGTGCAGACCTAATTCTCAAGGTGTTTTTTTTTCTTGTTCTTCTAGTGCTTCAAGCAGTTCACCAAAAGAAGCGTTGCTACTACTGGGCTGTTAAAAAGACTGTTCAAGTATTTGTGCTATTTAATTTTGACACATTGGCTCCATAGGAAAAAAAAAAAAAGTGCCTTTAAAATCAAATGTCTTATTTCCTAAATGTCACTTGAAGCTTTCTGAGGAAGCTAGCAGTGTTAGTAGGAACACGGTTAACCTAGCCATGTAGGTTGTTTACCAACTGTGTGCTTTGTTCTGTGCACTGCAATTTAAATGTCTTTACTTTTGGTCTAATTCTCTTTTCTTCCTCCTTCACTTTTCCTTCTTTAGGCTTACTTTTCTTTCTTTTGTCCTTGCCAGCCAGCTAAGTATACCAAAAGTACAATGTTCCCTACTCCATCTCATTAGAATTGTCCTCTGCTTTCCAGGTTCCAATTTAAGAACTCTTTGCTCCAGGACTGATTTTATGTAAAATACCAATCAGGTGCGGATATAATGACGATAAATGACGATATTGATGGATATAAAATGTCTTTTTTTTATTATTATTATTTCTTTTGATTATTTTTTTTCTGAACGCTTTCTGTATTAGAACTCGAGAAATCTCACCTTGTTCCAAGGCAGCTCCCTAAATGAGCCTGACAAACCAAAGGAGATACTATAGCCTGACAGAAGGAGAGAGGCGTATCTCACTGCTGCTGCACTGTGGGAGAGTTTTCAGAAAGAAGTTCATGCAGTTCATGTCTGTTCTGTGCATCATTCCAGGCAACATGTTAGGTGTGCATGTTGCAGCTCAGGTTGCTCATAGTATTTCTGGGAATTCTATGTTCTGTGACCCTTGTCAGTTGCTGTGGGTCCTTCCTAGCTCTGGTGATGCTTCTTCACACTTCTTCATGCTTCTTCATTTCTCTTCCGTAAAGGAGGCGGATACGGGCCAGTCCCCAGAGTGACTTGGTAGCAGTGGTGCGTGACACTGCCACGTGTACAGGCCAGGAGTACAGACATGAGTCTTGGAGTCTGAGTCTCTCAAACATGTACAAACATGAGTCTTGGAACTGAACGAGGCTGGAGGCACCTGTGTTACCTGCAGTGAGTGGGGAGAATTAGGTGCCCAGCAGTGAAATCTGCAACAGCTATTGCCTAATGGAAAAGATAATAAATTAGCCTAAAATACAGAAAGTTGCTGTTGAGAAGCTTCAAACTGAAGCTCTCATACTAAAACCGTTCCTTGTCTTGGGTGACTGACTGCAGCTCTGAGATGAAGGAAGTGGCATCAGTGGCCAGAAGCTGCTTACTCAGCTCTTGTGGATTTAAGCTCTCAGCTTGTATAGTGTTCTGCAGATCTTTCACCTTTCTTTTGGAATAGCCCAGTAGTATAGAAGGAAGTGGAAGAGTCCGGGAGCTTGAAGGATGGTGGGAAAGAAGAGCTGATTTTTTTCCTGTTCTTAGTGGGAATACATTTGCAGCCAGGGCAGGAAGGATATTTTGAATGTGTGTAAAGAGAAGCAATCAATTTTGCAATCACCTCACTTTTGCTCATGGCTGTACTAACCTCTAGATCTCCTTTAGAGGGAAGTTTTTCATTTTATTTTGTATTGGTGGACCTGTGATTTTCATCCTGATATTGTAACAGAAAACAATGTCTTTTCACCCCTCTTAGGAGGGATTACAGTGTGTATTTTTTTTTTTTTTGTTTATTTGTTTGCATTTTGAAGTACTTCATTACTATTCTGGAGTTACTGTTGGTATTCAATGCTGAATATTTTAGGCAATAAAAACTAACATTTTCTTTTAAGCTTCACTGGCCATGACCAACATGGTACTTGTTTTCCCAATGGCTCTAGTGGCTGCATTGTTTCTAGATTAAATTCAGGGTAGAGAGTTTAATATGTAGAGTTCTATGTATGTTCAGCTTTGGCTATGTCAATAGATATTTCTTCTCATTTAACCGCTGTGGCAGCTGCATTCATGGACACTTAAGCTAATAGTCACTAGATTTAAAGATCAGGATGCTGTTGACAGAATGTTTTCTATGAAGGATCATCAACTCTCAGTGTGCTCTGTTTCATCCAAAGTATTTGCTGGAGGAGCTGGTCGGAAAATAAGAGGAACTGTTTGTAGGAATGACATTTTTCCTTTTGGCCACCAGATAAAATAGCATTACCTTGTTTATAACTTTGCAATCGTCACGTAGGGAATGTTGTGTTCATAACACGATTCATTGCTATGAAGGAGACAGTAGGTGATACCAATAAAGTACTCAGGTTGTTTCCTCCTGTCTTTTTTTTTTTTTTTTTTTTTTTTTTTAAATT
>NC_048896.1:49837780-49910009 GCF_011077185.1 Oxyura jamaicensis | reverse complement strand
TTTTTTTTTTTTTTTTTTTTTTTTTTTTTTCAATGGATTAGTGAGCACAAAGAATGGAAGTTCCCTTTTTCCATTTAGGGTAATGTGCATAAGGAAAATAAGTTCCTAATGCCCTTTAGAGACACCTAATATATGCTATATCGTATGCTGTTTTTTCATTAACTGTGTAGAAACAGGAAGCAAAACTTCAAAGAAAAGCCTTGTGAAGATCTAGATTATTCATCAAGAGCATGAAAAGTGAGCAGTTTAGACCTGGAAGTCAGAAAATTGGCGTGAATAACTGTAGTGATATGCTGTTGAATAACAAACGAGTGCATCAAGACAAAGAAAAATTTAACAGCCTTGTTCTGGTGTGTCTGTACCTTTTTACAGGCAATGAAATAACAGTGATGGCAAAATTTTATGCAGCCCTCAGGAATAGGTTTACTAGATTTTCCTTCAAATTCTCTATTTAGTTGATCTAAGTCTCCCTGACAGCTAATATAAGGCTGAGTTCTGAAAGGTCCAGGGTACCTTGCATGCCAGCAACAGTTATTTGGAATTACAAAAGCTCCGCAAGGCTGTGATTCACAGGATTTGTCCCAGCCTTCTCCGTGCATTTGGAAACAGCTCATCCCATGTTAGCTCACTATGTAAATATGAAAAAACAAATATATGGAAAACTTCTGGAGTTTTAAGATGTCTTCAAATAGACATTACAAAGGGTTCACAGATGGCTGAATGAAATGCTAAGTTATATATTTCTAAATTAGTGAGGCTGAGGTCAGGTAGAGGTCATAACTAATCCCGTGAAACAGACCAGGTATCAGTGTGTGCCACCTTTCTTCCTGTTTCATGTGTCTGGTTTCCTTCCTATGCAGAAGGGTGTTTTTTGAAGGGATACTCAGTGCTTTGCCCCCCCCCCCCCCCCCCCCCCCCCGCCCTCCCCTGAATGTAGGCAGGAGCACTCACCCAGACCTAGCTGAGGGGCTGAGTAGGGCTCCTGGGTCTGCTGTCCAGGTGTAGGCGCACACCCCTTACTAAGATCCTGCCATTTATGTAGATAGCAATAAGGGTCTTAAGGGTTAGTTTGGCATATACCAACTAGTTGGCTTAAATAAACTGTAATTACTAAAACAGCAACAACACCAAAAAGCCTCTAACAATTCTGGGAGTTGCCAAGATGGAAACTGTTTGAACTGGGGCTTGTTCGTCAACTCAAGTTGAAGTATTATTCTAGGGGTTGTTTGAAAATGTGACTTTGTCAAGAGAAATCTTGTTGAATGGAGTTGGTTAGACTGAAGGAAGGCCAGCCTGTGTATGCTCTTTGACTTCTAAAATTATTCCTTCTCTGACTGATTATCTGTAACCATACACCTGTCGATATCTTTCACCATTTTTTAATCTACTGGTAGATGCTCTTTGTATTTATCTTGCATTATATCTACATACCCATTCACACTTCCCATAGCATCTTCTTTTATTTCTCATATATTCTATTTCCAAGTTTCTCTTCCTTTCCAATTTTCTTTTCTGTCATTTCTCCTGAACTTTCTGTTCAGTGCACGAATTACCTTGAGGCCAGACCGATTAACTGTTGTAGATAGAGGCATGTTAAACTGTCCTGGCACTATGGGAGGATTTCAGGATTGCTTTGTTCTTCCTGTTAATCTATTATGAAAGTGAATTTCATGGAAGTTTTCTTTTTGAAGAATGGTTAGTTTTAGTCTCATCTATTTGTAATTCATTATAAACTGTAAACATATTTTTTTAAATGACAATTGATGCTCATGATGCAATGCATTATTATTATTTTTTTTTAGTTTCTAATTGTGTGGTCTGAAACATGGAAGACTATACTCATTTTATAGCAGCTTAACCAATTGTCTGTTTTGTAACTTAAAGACTAAAAGCCAGATAGCAGCACTGGAAAAGAGAGCTCTTCTGTTCCTTACCATGGGCCATAGGTTGGCTCCTGGCTGTGGAAGGTTGCAGATGGTTGGTTCTTACTGCAAGGGCACGTCAGCTTAAAAAATGTATACAGGCAAGTATAACATGAGGTGATAGAGGCGTTACTACCTCTCAGTCTTTTATGTTTGGAGACCTGGAAACTAGAAGTTATTTTTAAAAGTGCAAGATTAAGATGAACAATTAAATGCTAAAATATTTTGAAGTTAATTTTCAATGGCATATAAAAGAATATATGTTCAGGAAGAATACATGCTGACAATTAAACGATTCATAGTTACTGGATGTGGTAAAAAGCTTTCATGAGTTACCATTTAGGATTATTTGACTAGCACGAGTGATTTCACCTTTAAATGCATTTTTTTTCCTACTTATTTTGCAATTGGCATATAATCTGACTGCTAGTAATGGTTTAGAAGGTGCTATCCTATAGTGAACTAACTATATCCTCATATATATGTACGTAATATATAATACTCTACCTGTGTCAGCACCAAGTCTGTTCCACAGCCAGTGTCCAGGCAGGATTTAGGAGAAGTGCAGGTGAGCATGCTGGCAGTAAGCAATCTGGAGTTGGCCACCTCGCTTTTGAGGGACAGGTGCTTGGCTGTTTGGATGTGAGCTGCCCAACCAGTGACAGCAGGGCTGGGGAATGAGTAGAGGCTCAAACTATTTGCTGCATTGCTGTTATATTCAGTACTCTGGGATATTCAGTACTCTGGGATTCCCCTGGTGTATTGTAGGTGACTTCAGATGCTCTTTTCTGGTTTATCTCCTGCTACACTGATTTTCATATTCCCTGTCCAGAATAGATGGAGTATCAGAAGTGCATCACAGGCAGGCATGCAGCACTTTGAATTGTTTGCATTGCAGAACCAAGGTGGGGGAGGGCAAGCCTCATCAGCCTCCCATGATTAGGGACAGTCTTGACTTCATACCAAGATGACAAATTTACTGCCATCCACACCAGGAGCTGAGCACAGTAAAGTGGCTGAAGCATCTCTCTTAGCTTTCTCTTTGTATGACTTTACCTTTGCTCTGGAATACTTGGAAGTAGCAACAGATACATACAAACATGCATGTTTTCCGTAATGTGTAAATGAAGGTACTTAAATTCCATAGAAGTGTCCTTGTATTTAGCTTAATGTAAAGATATCGCCAGAGAAAGATACAGCACTGATTTCCTGGTGATATGCAAAAATCCTTTTTCTGGATGGTTTCTGTGGTTTCAAGTTGCATTAATTCTCATTTCTTCTAATTTTAAAATAAAATTCACTAAAATGGGAAAAAGTCACTGTGCTATCAAAAAAAAAAAATCATACGCTTTTCTGACAAAAGATTCTGATTGTATTGTGATGTATCCTACAGGGAAACTGGGTGCAGTATTTCCCATGCTCTTCTGCAATTCTTATTAGTGTTACCTTCTGGCAATGCATTCCAGTGGCATTACAAACTCCAGAGCCTGTTTTGGATGCTCATGCTGCCAAATTCAATCCGTGTATAAGTTATAGACTTGATACTTTTTCTGGAAGAAAAAATGCATTGCTATTTTAAGAGCACTCCTCTGTTGTTGCCTTTGCTGTGTTCTGTCTTGTGCAGCATTAACAGAAGTGAAATGTTTGATATAAGAAATTGATTGTTTTACTAAGCCTAATTTAGTCCTGAATGTGAACAGCTCTGTTTGCATTTTTCTGGTGTTCTATTTTAACTGTCACAGTGGTGTGTAATTCTAGTCTGGGACTTGATATTTCCCCTCAAGAAGAAACATAAATTGGAGCAAAGGGAGGCTTTTTGAGCTCCAGTTTGAGGGCTTTTTAGTATCAGCCAGTCCTTCATTTGCAATAATGTTTGGTAGGATTCAAGGGGCTTATATTGCTCTAAAGACAGACTCTTTTTTCAGTGTGTGAGTGTGTGGGCTGGTGTTTTTCACCAGGCTTTAAATGAACCGATTTTTCAAAGTGGACTTGTCTTCAGGCTTCAGTGATGTTGTGTGGTGTTTTTTCTTTGTCCTTTTTTTTTTTTTTTTTTTTTTTTTTGTTTCTTTGTTTTTGTTTCCTATAATATTATTTACTGGAAGACTTAGTTTACCTTATGCTCTAGTTTAATGAAGCATATATGCTCTAGAATACCATGATATTAATTCTTAGTAATGCAATGAAAGGGAAGGGCTTCTGCCAGTCAGCTTGCAGCACAGTACGAACCAGTCAATTACAATGCTGAGGATCCTGATTGTGAATGCACACTGTTACCAATCAGATATATATGTATAATCACCTCATATCAATCACACCATTACAACTCGCACGTTGTAGCTCAGTGTACATAAGGCTCACGATCTGATTGTGTATCACTGTTTTCTCTGAAATCCGGGTATTCATTTCAGATTATTTCCTGAAGCTTGTCACACACTGCTGACAAAGGGAGTACTGAAGATGATGAGAGGCAGTTCAGAGCACTTCGGATACTACATTTAGACTGGTCTGCATCTGTCAGTAGCTTTGAGGCATTTGAACAACATAGCCTTTTTATCAATTACTTTTGCATCAGACTGCTAAAATATACAGGACTGCTAATTTGAGACTACTTTGCGTAGTGTTCCAAAAGCCTGAAAATACTTCTGTATTTGTAAGCAGGTATTAAGAGTGATTGCTGTATGTTTAGCAACTGTGCAAACAGTTTCATGGTTTGCACCATGAAACAACTGTAAATAACATCTAGTTTGTACTGCAGAGCATCATCTGCATTTATTTGCATTGCATTCATGGCTGGATGTCCCAGGAGGTATTACAGATTTATTATACTAGATGCACAGCTGTATAGTAAGTGTCAGTCCTTGGCCCAAAATGCTCACAATGGAACTATTCAAGTGAGACAGATGGAGAACTTTCTTCCGTCTTCTGACATGCAGCGTGCAACTAAGGGGTGGAGGAGGATTATATATATATATATTTTTGCTCAAGATCATAATGGATGGCTACAGCAGAGCTGCAAATGAGTCTAGATTTCTGAGGGGCTGAAGAGAAAACAAGAATTGTATTGGACAAAAATTCAGTGTTTTGACATTGGTTTCCTTTCTAAAGGACTGCTTTCCCTCACTTATTAGAAATTTCTTCTGGGTAAGGAAAAAAATATTTTTTTGGATGAGAGGGAAGAATGAAATGGGGAGAAGATCAATTTCAACAAAAACCTTCAACTGACAGAAAATGTCTTATCAAAATGTTTCTGACCACCATCATGCTCATATCCCACTCTAGAATTTTAGTAGTCTTAATTTTCTTAATTGTTTTACAAATGCTTACAAAAGCATTACGTTGTTTTCAGTCAGGAATCATATTCCAGGCAATGTGTAGAAAGGCCACTGTTGCTGACATTTAAAGTTTTATCTTTCATGCAAAATAGTGTATTAATTCCTATACATGCTCTCAGTGGGGCTCTTCTCCAAAAAAGATTTACAAAAAATGGATAAAATATATTTTCTGGTATATGCTCTTTAGAGCAACCATGAATTTGATTTTTTTTAAAGAATCTTTCTCAATACCATTTAATACTAAGTTTACAGGTGGGGACATAAGCAGGGGTTTGAATTGATTATTGGTAACCGCGAAGTCACAGAAGTAATTAAGGCAAAAGTAAAATCAAAACTATTGCAGAAATGGTCTTAAATATAAACCTTCCCTGGCCATGGAATAAAGGTATTTTCAAGGAGTGAGCTATAGTGTAAGATCTATGATTTATCTGTGTTAATCCTTTACTTCCTAGATGAAATGTAAGAATTTATTTTCCAGTTGGGAAATCTTGCATGGGTCTTACCAGTTTTATTCCGTTGCTGTCAGTCGGTATTTCTAGCAGCAAAAAACAAGTGAAGTGAATGTATTTTCTACCACTAAAAACGTGATTCTTAAGGGTTTGTGCAGAATCATGTTTTGTATAAGACAAAGCTGTTTCTCTTTAACAAATGGTCGGTCCTCTTCTGGTACGATTGTGCGTGGTGAGTGGAAGGTTTCCTGCAAGGTTTTGTGCTATCCTAGATGTTCTGGGTGCCAATGGCTGTTCATTATTCTGATTGAAGATACCAGATTAAGATCCTTAGTTTCATGTAGTATTTTAAGGACATAAACACTGAATGAGAAATGCAGGTATTAAATCCTGCTAACCTCTGGTCTAAAGTTATTCTGTATTTTTCACTACCTATAAATATAAGATACTTTGTACAGAGATGACAGATGATCTCCACCATGGTGGAAAAATACCTTCTAGCATACAAGAAATGACTGAATGGGAAGATACTGCCTGGAAAAAAAAAAAAAAATCTCAGTTTAATAATCTAAAAACCTCCTAAACAGCAGAATGGTAAGATCTGTTGGTTTGCATATAAGTGGCAGAAGACCTTCTAGTTTAAAGAACTCAAAGCTGTTTTCCTCTGCTAACCAATGTTGCATTCATTTTGAACGACTTCCGCTTCAGTTGCACGTTGCTTATTTGCGACTGGACTGTGAGTAGTTTAAATGCATTAGTCTGTTGGATGATGAATGGGAATAATACTTTATCATCTTAATCTTGTTGGCATCATTTACCTTTCATGTTTTCATGGTTGCACTGGTGGCAATACACCAGTTAAGAAAACAAAGGAATTAGTCTTGGGGGTGATGTTGCAAGTAAACAGACTGGTAGTGCTGGTTCTATTTCTCATTGTTTAGGCAGACATCAAATCATTTTTGTTCTCAGACTTCTTCAATAGACCTCTGATTAGGTTAGCAGTATTCTTTGGTTGACCTAGTAGAAAGCTACTGTAAATATTAGGATACTAATCAGGATCAGGGTGTTTAAAGGAGAAGGTTACAGAGCTTATCTGTTTCCTGTATCTGCAACTCATTTCTCAGTAGTAAAAGAAAAATAAAATTCTCAAATTAGTTTCTTCTATGGCTGGATTAAGCTGGCTGTGAAAGAGTCAGTCCTGTTATTCGTTGCTATTTTGTATTGCTGTTGTTTATCACAGAAAATGTGATTAAATTGCATGCATCTGGTCTTGGGGGAAACAGTGTTTTTCAGTCAGTAGTTTGTAGGCTTTTATCAAACTGAGATCATCTTAAATGATCATCCAACCACCCATTTAAAATGGGAATAGTTTCAATTCCCACTTAGCGTTTGCAGGTTGAACAGCTTATCAGTCAGCAAACCAAGTAATAACTAGAAGCTTAAAAATACAGTAACTGTTAGGTGGTAAGAAGCAGCAGAGCTAAAATGCATCTTGATAAACGAGGAACTGTTAAGAATTCAGTGTTATGTAGTGATACACATATTGGAAAGGCTGAGTGTTATGGAACCAGACTTCTACTCAAGATGGAGAGCATTGATTAAACAAGATAAACACTGTTTAGTGGGATCTCTTCATCTTCCCCTGTTGGCACCATCTTGTCCTCCTTCCAGTATCTGACCAAAATTCTCAGGAACCAGAAATTTGCTGTTTCTGTTGTTATTTCAGAGATGTAAATGTTCAAAGGCACTGATTCTTCCAGCATCTGTTCTTGCTTTTCTGTAACATTAATTCAGACCTAACCTCTAGTAGTCTAATCAGTTTTAAGACTAGCTGTTAGAATTTCTACTGTAGTCTCTCTAATTGCTGAAAAAACCTAGGCAGTATTTTGTCTTGCATCCTCTGTGTGTGACAGTCGGCTTGGAAAGTTGCTTGACAGTGTAGTGATCATCAGGCATTTATTATACAAAAATGGGACTCATTTAAAGAGCAGTACATTTGAGGTATTACTTCCAAAATATGAAGGAATGTAATGAATGAGGAGGGTTCATGAGACTCATGTTTCCAGGATAGTCCTTATGTGCTACAGTATCAAATGGTTAGATTAAAATAAAATTAAATTTATTTCAACGTGTAAGTGGCACAAAGGATATCAGGTTCCTGCTTGTAGAGAAAGAGGAAAAGTACTCTGCAGTCTACAAAGAAATGATGGGCTAAGATAGGAGAATACAAATTTGAGCTATCTTTTTCTGCTAATTCAAGTTCCATTTTTAGACTTTCCAAACCCAATGTAAAACCTCAGCCAATAATTCTATCTTAAGGAAATTAATTTTTACTTCCTCCTTCCTCTTTTCCAGCTTGGATGATGATTATGTGATTTTAAAAAAGAAGCTAATTCAAAGATTTCACAAGGACCACTAGAGACGGAGCAGGCAGTACAACAAAAAAGAGATATGAAAAAGACCAGTGCTATCCTCCTGGTATTACTGTTTGCAATTGGGCTTGAATTAAATGTCAAATCTGTGTTCCTAGAAATTACATCAGAAAGGGGTGATTTTAATGCTCAACTTCCCTGTAAAACTAAGAATATGTTCCAAAATACTCTTCACCCACTGGTCAGAATGCACCCTGTGATGGTGACAGAGGAGCATAAGGTGTACCTGTAACTTTAATCTTCTATCTAAATCAGCAGTCACTGATTTATTCTAGGTTTAAACAGTTGCAGATGTCTTCCAGAATGTTTGGACAGATCTGCTTTGAGGTTCTCTTCATCTTTTCCCCATTAGTTTGGTCTCCACTCTCAATCCTTTACTTACATTTGAAATATCTGGTTTGCCTGGAAGTGTGTTGTTCTTATTTATCACTTCATTATTGTCTTCAGAGGTTGTTTGCCTCAAGTCTCATTTATTCTCATTTTCTGCTAGCTTATTTTCAGGTGCCAGCTGGTATTTTGTAACAGCAAATATACATCTCCATAGCTTTCTTCTCTTTTGTATTTCGTCTTTCTAGAAAATTGATTGACTGAGTGTCTTTGACAGGAATTTCTCTCAAATGTATTTCACTTTAAGGTCATATATTTGTATCTCTAAGGTCATGTACTAACATCTTGTCACTGAAAATGCTAGTGTGGATTGCCAAGGATATGATCTGTGGAACAGTTGCAGTGCTGCTGTGTACATACTAATGGAATTCAGAACAATGGATACTTCTGGTTTTGATCTGAGCATACTGCACTAGCTGCATGGGTCTTATTTTTCACAGTCTGTAGTTTCTACCACTGGAGTTCTTATCTTTAAGCATGCTGTCCTAAGGCCTTTTTGTGAGGCATTTGGTACAGTTTCCTTACTTTGGATTCAAGTGTATACAGTCGTGAAGTTTTGGAAAATCTTGTTGAGAAGACTACTCAAAAATATTCGTCACCCTCTTTTTCCATTTCCCAGTGTTATTGGTTTTCATAGGCTCATTGCAAATTTCTGCTAATTTAAATAAAAATCTTGACAGTGAGCTTAGCATTTCTTATGTTACTTAATGGGTTGATGCTCTTAGCTGCTTCCCCTCTTTCACATAATATGAGTCTGACCTAATGCCCTCTTTTTGTCTTCAGCTTTTTTACCCTGACTGAACTGTCGCTGTTTGGATTGAGCACTTAATACCTTGTATGAACCTGATGTGGGGATATGATCATAGATAGATAAGCTTTCCCGAAACACTTGCTCTTTTGGATCTTAGTTCTACTCACAGCAGACCTGTGATTCTCACTTTTTGAGGAAAACACTCAGCTAATGCACTCAACTATGCCTCCATTTTTATTACAATGATACTGAAATATGCTGTGCATGGAATATCTTTCTCCACTAAAGATTATACAGTCAGTCATAGTAATGCTGGTTCACTGCAGTCATTACACTTGTAGATGGAATTGATTTTTCTAATAACTGATAGATATTCCAGGCCTTTGAACACAAAGGGAAGTCTTCCCTTAATCTCCTCTGTTGTACAAGTCACCCCTAGAAGGACTTATAGTAATTTTAATGATTTCTAAGGTGTTAGTCCCATTGTTGGTTTTATTGCTGCGTTCATTACTTAAAAATCTAGAAAAAACATTTTGCTTTTCTTGTACTGTCATTGCCTCATTCTCTGTGGCTGCCCTTACTTAATCTGCTAGTGTGACTCATCTGGATGACGCAGACTAGTCTTTTTCCTGCATTGCAAAGCACAGGCACTACTTCCTTGTGCTATGCATCGTTATCAAATTGTATGGATTCTGCACAGTTTCAGATAGTTTAAAAATGCCAGTTGCCAAAGAGCTTAACCGTTGAAGAGATGAAGACCAGTAACATAGGGCTAGGCAACTTTTGGTGCTGCAACTGAAAGGTTGAGGTCATGCCATGGTGAAGGGAGACAGAAAAGCAATGTATGCAGGACTTCCAGTTGAACACCTCTGAGAGCAGTGATGCAGCATTCTTTCTAGCTAAGGTACAGAAAGAGAAAAGGGACACCTTCAGTGGTTAAGCTCAGGCATGAGAAAACAATAAGGAATGTGCAAGGAAGTTCTTTAAGTGGATAAATTACGCTTTTCCGGTGATGATTACACAGTTCTTTCTTGGCTTTGACTTTAGGTTTCACAGGAATTATTCTTTTTTTACTTTTTTTTGGACCTGTTTCATCTGCTTTCCTCTTTGCAATTAAAAACATGTCCAATTTTTGCTTTTATTTTGTCGATTCGTCTTTATTTATAGACAGCTGTATTAGCTCAGTCACCTGTCATAAACATCCTTGCACTGTGGAATGAGGTAAGTATAAGGTACATCTAATGGTACTGGAAAAAAAGTTTGTGTAGTCTGCCATGAGCACGTAATGGCACAGGTCTTCAATCTAGGCTATGCTGTATTGATTTTTTTTTTTTAGGCTACTAATTAACATTATGACTGTTTGGCCTTTATTGCAGTGTTTGAAAGTAAGTAATATTTCAGCTGTTTTTTTTTTTTTTAATTTTTATTTTTACTTGAAGTTTTATTTCGTGAGGAGTATTCCAGAATAAGAACATGCACAGGGAAGTTACACTGTAATAAATAATAATAAAAAAAAAAAGTGTAATTCTTGCATCATTTGTGCTTGTAATCTTTCTATAAATACATGTTATTAGATTCAAAAATATATATATACCCATTGTTTTAAAGTACCAGAAATGACATTTATTTTCCAAATACTTCTCCATGAAATGTTACTGAGGACTTAAACGTAACACCCTCCCCTGTAAAAGGTGCTGCAGATGCTGTGCAGTAAGTGCTGGTTAATGGGCATGTGTAGGTTAAAAGACTGGAAACTCTGAGATGGTCTACCAATGCAAAAATAAGGCTTCATATGTAGCTGCAAAAACTATATATGTGTGTGTGTATGTACAGAGCAAAATTAGGATAGCTTAGCTGAAGTCATAATGTTAACGTATATTTCAAAACCTCCCACCAAGGACATAATCTGACAAACTAAACCCCATTCATTTCTGTATGTTAGTGTCATAGGAGAGTTTTCATGTGCTTTGTCACTTAACAGCTTTCATTGTTTGGGTTTAGCTCTCATAGTGGACGTGAGACTCCTTCATGTTTGGTGAAAGTGTGTTAACAGAAGATGCCAGTGGGTCAAATACATGGTCCTGCCCTGAAAGGACAGTGATTTGGGTTAGAAATTGGGGATCTTTCTCATCTCTGCTGTCTCTGACTTTGTATAAAAGTGGTAGGCCATTTTTTGACTCAGTCAAAAAGTTGGCCGTATAGACAGCTTAGTTAGAACTCAACAGTTTCTGTAGCACTGCCATGGTAATAATAGAAAGGACTGAAAAATTAGAGAGGGCAAAAATCAAGCATTAAACCATGCTTTGAATAAGTTGTTCTTAAAATCATCATTTTAATGAAGTCTCACCACCTGAGTTGCTATCCCCCAAAGGAATCCAAGGCAGAGTAAGTTTTCAATGGAGTATGCGTGATAAACACAGGTCAAGTCATATTTTTACATAAAGGATGAATAATATTTGAGATATACTTTGCCTAAGGTAGTTAGCACATGCTTGCTCAAAATTGTACTTTCATGGTTGTCATTTGAATTTGTCAAGGAAGGCTGTGACTAGTTGCATTTACATAAACAAGGTCATTTATCTCCTGTATTTGTGTGTTAGTAGTGGAAAAAAAATGGAAGATGAAACAGGTTAAACCTTTTGCCATCAGAAGTGTTGCTAACCTTTTATGTTGTTTCTGCTCTGTATTGCTCTGAACTTTTATTTTATGCTGAGGATTATTCATCTCTTTCACATTGTGTGGAGCGCAGTACTATTTGTATTGCTAAGTGTGGAGTGTGGTACTGATTTCCTCTGAAAGTTCAAGTAACCTGGCTTTCTTATTACAGATAATTCATAAATTTCAGGTTAACTCCATTAATAACTAGCATATTTTACAGTGTGTTCTACCTTTTTAACCAAGTAACCAAGTAACAAAAGCAATATAAAATATTTTATATTTTTAGACACAGGAAAATGCATACTTCCTTTGGTGTGCAACTATACAATAAACCATACCTATCCAATGTACATGGTATTTAAATAATTCAGAACAAGTAAAAATTAATCCCTTTAACTTAATTTGTGTAGTCAAAAGAAAATTAAAAAATATTTTCAAAGTATGCATGTATTCTGTGCATTGCGTGCGGATTTTGTAATCAGGAAAACAAACCTTATTTTTATATTTGGATGAGTAACATTGTCCAGAATTGTTCTTGGCAGGGTTATAGTTATGTGACTTTTAAAAATATTACAAGGTAGTGACTTCAAGCCTCAGGATAGTAAGTAGAAAGGAGGAAAGGTTGTGCCTTATTTCTGACTTCCAGAAGCCTTTGTTGATCTATTTTTTCCCTTGTCCCATGTTCTTTTTCATGTAAGATGTCAAGATATCACACAATTTATGTTTAAATTTACAACCTGTTTATTTTTGTCTCTAGTTCTTATTTGTTTTCTTTAGAAACTGTAAATATGCATCTTTTTCTGATTTGACAGCTACATATAAAACCTGCAGGCTGCTATAAAAATAATACTTCTATTTGATTTGCATTTTTATCGCTCTTCAAATTAAAAGGGAACAGTACTCCCTCATTCCTGTTGTTTTGGATTTGCTTCAACAATATGGGCTAACAGTTGGTGCAAAGAAGTTCTGCTGAGGGAAGGGATATGCATATAAATTGATCAAGACATATGGCTGAAGTCTCTTACAAAAGTTCAGAATTTCAGTACCATTCTGTCAGTCTTGCCTACATAGGAAGTGTGGTTGAGGTATTTGGCCAGCATGAGTCTGACAGAAGGTAGCAGCACAATGTACGTTATCTCCTTTGTTATTTAGAATTGTCTAAACAAGTTTATTCTCACTGTTACATAAAATATCTTAGTGAAGCTGAAGGCTATAAAAATGTAACTTTTTTCTGGATAGCTTGAAAACAAACATACATGCACGGAATTGCTTGGCCTGATAGAGTGAGCTCACAGTGGCATAGGTTGACTGGTTTCAGTGAGCTGGCTGGAGAACCAGGTTTTCAGCGGTTTTTCCTTGGGTGCCCACAGGTGATCAGGCTTACCCTTCTGCAGCTCTTTGACCAGCACCAGCTCAAGGCATGAGGGATCACTCCCAGAGTTTCTGTGATAGGAAAGCTTTCTGCCCCTGTGCAGAGTAAGCCTTCACTTCTTCCCACACAGAGCTCTTCTGTGTGTTACAGCAGTACTTTGAATTAATCAAGAGCTATTTGCACAATGGTGAGTGAGCTTGCATTATTAAGCTTCTAGTGTTTGATCTGCTTCCTGTTTCAGTAAATAGCAAAACTTCCAATGACTCCAATGAGAATAAGATTAAGCTGTTACTATATTTCATATGTTTGCATAATAAAATTGTGGTTCTATCAAACATTTCCAATGATAATTTCTGAAATGCCAGCTCTGCTTAAGACAGTTCAGAAATTAACTTTGTCTGTTTTCTGTATTTCATGGAGGATGAACTGGGACGTTTCTAGTTTTCAGGGCAAGGCATTTCACAGCATCTCCAAAAAAAAAAAAAAAAAAAAAAAAAAGCTTGATAAAAATTATGCTTGATGAAAAGGTGCAAGAGCTGGATGAAAAAAAAAAAAGTCCCAATACTGGTTAAGGTAATAGTTTAAATGAGAGTATCTGCAACATCTTTTGAGTGCCTTAACATAGAGAGCAGCAAAAAAGTCTGTGAGGGTTTGAGCTTTTTCTGATTTACAAAGCAGTAGAGTTCCTATGTAACAAACCGGCAGTGTTTGTCTGAAATACAGAAGCCTCTCAGTCAATTTCTGGTCCTTTAGGGGACAGACCCTAGTAAGACTTCTTTAAACAGCTTCTAGGCAGGTGGAAAGCAAGTGAGGGTGACTGTTAATAGGATCTTGTTCACAATGCAAAACAGTCCTGAAGAAAGAACAATAGAAGATCCAAGACTGGGGAAAACACATGAGCTGAAATGTTCAGGTTTACCACCATTAGAAGCAAGCCAGAATAAGTGAGATCTTGATTTCATACTGATGACTTTGTTTCAGAGGAAGCTGGGGAACCCGTTTGCTGTTGGTCAGGCACTATAAATTTGTCCTTTAAAAACACAGCATCCTCGTTCCATGATTTATAGCACTGTCAAAGAGCTTTAATTAGGCCCTGTTCTCCAAAGGAAAAAGTGTTTAAACAATGCTCGATATAATTAAGTATTTTTGTCACATGCAGGTGTAATGCAGAATTTCCATTCGTTTCTTGTAGTAAATTCTAACTAAACTTATACAACAGAATTGACATAAAGTATGCAGCTGAAAGAGCTGATTGTAGCTTTGTCGCACGGGTCATGAATTCAAGTGAAAGAATACACACCTGTGCTTCAGTGGTGGATGCCGCCTAGGATGAGCCATATGTTTAAATAAATGCTACAGAGCAAACTAGGTGGCATGCCACAGCTGAGATCTAGGCACGCCCTTCACTTCACTGCTTTGCATGCCATATGCTACAAAATGCTGTATTTTATTGCATTACATGCAGATCAGGTGGATTTGTAGGAACAACTCTAAAAGCTTGATGGTCTATGCATTAGAATGCTGTATGTGCAAAACTGTTTACTCTGGGCAAACAGTATAAGATGCTATATTTCCCTAAACAATGTTATCACAATATAGATAGCATTTCCATTAAATATAATAAGTGTGACCTGCAGAAATAAATAATATTTTAAATCATTATCATTTGGAGCAATCTAAATGTTGGTTCCTGATCTAACTGTGGGAGAAGTTCTAGAACAAGCAAACACAGTCTCCCGACCATGTTCTCCAAAATCTGAAAGTGTTAGCAAAGTTCAGGTAGGGGAAATACTAGAAAGCACACTTTCCCCTTCAGTATTAGGATAGAGCAGAAGTCTTATCTGTTGAGCTTCAGCTGTTGATCGAGCTGTTGTTTCTTAGCTATACAACTTGTGTTCCTCCATGAAACAGTACTACCTGTGTCATTCAAAAATTTTTCATTCTGGTATTTCTGTGAGGAGGGAAGAAGTGTGTCCAGCCTGCAAATAAGAACAGCCTGAGACACAGAAAGCCTATATGATTTCCTGAAAGTACCACAGGATATTGGCAGAGATGAGGCACAGTAATTTTTTAGATTGTAGTAGCTCAGACCTGTTTTTACAGCCCTGAAGTCTAATTACTCAAGACTGGACTACTGTGTCTGCAGTGCACAGCAACCACTCCAGCTGGCTCATGACAGAGATTTTAAATAGCCTCTTGCAAGGATAACAAATCAGTCTACAAGATCTACAGCATGATTTACTGTATTTTGCCAGTGCCTTCTGTTCACCTCATGAAGCAGACATCCAAATCGTGACCCATGTTTGAATGTTATGAGTCTTTAAAAATAACAGGGGAAAAGAGAAGTAATATTTCTTTGGAGAATGTCACCTTTTAGGATTATTTCAGTGAGCTGGGAGTTCAAAACACCAAACCAGACACTAATGTAAGGACTATGCAAGCTGTCAACACGGATAAACAGAATGTCATCTTTTTTTTTGTAGGAACAGATGTAACCTGTTTGTATATCCGTATGAAAAATTAAACACCTTAAAAGCAGGGAGATAAAGGAGACTTGAAGCTTAATATTTTTATTCTTCAAGTAAAATCCTTTTCAGAATGTTGTCAATGAATGAACCTGAAATGTTAACCTGTCACTAAACCTACGCAGACTACTATAACCAGTTCTAGTAACAGGACATTATATAAAATTTTACTTCAATCCAAATGAAATGTTTTTTCATATATGCTGAAAATACATGGGTGACTCCACCTGAGTGATTCAATTTGGATTAAGAATGCTGTTTTGAAGGAAATCACTTAATTGTCCCTGAGTTTACTGCTTAGTTGTCACGTTATGTAGTGGTATTGAAGCACAAGAAACAAATTATTTTTGAAACTGGAGGATGTGTTTCCAGAATCTACTAGTGGGCATTTCATTTTCTGTAGTCCACAGAGCTGACCTGAATTTAGTCCAGAGCATAACCCCTGAAACATGTACACTCGATACTCAGTACTGACTTGTCATTCTGAGCGTCTGTTCTGCTTGCTGACATCCACATAGTTAAAGGCACAATATGAATTATCAGAGCACAGTATATACAGTGAATCAATCTTCAAGTGGACTAGATCCTTAATCTGGCTTTCTGGTGCAGATGATAGTTTTTTCTAATGACAGTAATGCTACAGTATTGATCATCAGCTAGTTTAAATTGTTGCATCTTCAGAAGCCTGCAGTTTTCTGGAATGAGACTTTGTACTAAATACTTTATTCTGATACTTGATAGAAAGGGAAAAGTGAGATTACATCTCTGAGATGTAAATGTGCCTGGAAAAGAGATTGTTTTGTCTAACACTGTGTCTAGAAACTCTTAAGTGTTAGTTTCATGTCACCATTTGCAAGGGAAATGGCAAAGCTTTATTTGCAATTTCTAAGTATTATAGTATTTACTCAGTAGCATTGGTAAATGTTTTAATGATTGTTTATATGAGTTAAATTATGATAAATTTTTAAAGCAAACAAATCCTTCTGGTGAAAAAGCTCAGTTTCCAAAAATTAGTTTGTTTTCACATGCTCAGCAGACAATTTTGTGACATTCAGGTCTGCTCTCTTCAGCTAGAGGAAGAGGTATTGTTGGTGACTATAAAGACATGCAATGTCTTTCAGTTTTTTTCTGACTTGTTGTGCATATTGTGGAGACAGCAGTTGGAATGTGTGGATGGGAACTTCTTACACAGCCCAATCTAGTAATCTTGAAAGCATCTGCAAAACTTTTACGTGGGGAGGGAGCATACATAATATAACAGAATGTTTGCTGTCAGGTGGGCATAATTCGGAGGTGTGCAGGATTCTACATATGTTTTTGTGCAAGATTTTTTTATCTCTGCATTACCCCCCAAAAATCACAGAGCTAGTTTGTTTATTTTTCACGTGTTCCTTTTTATTTATTTAGGTTTACAATTTTTAAGTCAGCTATGAGCTCCTTGTCACTTCCATCAAAGTGACAGCAGTACCTCTTACTGGTTTGTTTTTTATTTTAGAGTTGTTTGGGTTTGGGTTTGTTGGTTTTAAGTACTTAAGTGTAGCATCTCTGAGAACTTGGAGATCAAGAAACTGCCATCAGAGTGCTGCCATCAGAGTGCTAAGTGGCAAGATATTTTCACACTGGCTTTCAGACATGGCACAGGTTTCCTCTACAAATTGTTTTAATTTTATTTCAAGATAAAGTGTATGTGCATGTGTGTGCATAGCCTGCAGTCCAATGTAGATGCTTAGGTAACAGAGGTAAAACAGAGACTAAACAATGTAGAATTTCACCTGAGCTAATTAACTCTGCTGATGTGAAGCAAGTATTGTAGTATTTTCAGTTTGAAGGAGGGGCGTAATCACTGCTTTATATCACTGCAGCTGGTAATATACTTTATGACATATTTGTAATTTTTGGTAAACAAGAACTTATTCCACCTGTGCTAAATTGAAATTTCCTAAATAGGAGCTAAAAAGTTAGAAACTTTCAGTGCATGTTGAAATGCATCAAGTTGTTGAAGATCAAAGGAACTTACAGAGGAGGTGCAGGGAATATGAATTTTCTTCCTGTGTTTGCAATGAGTAGTCATTTTGCTTTATCATTTTAAAGCTCTCCATGCTGTTTTATTTTTGAATAAACTCTTCTCTTAATTAAGAGTTGTATAATCAGGACAATAAGCTGTTCACTAGGGTGTCCTAATTAGGAGGATTTCACTGTATTTCTGATTTGTTTTACTAATAATGTTTATTGACTGGTATTTGAGTACTTCACAAATAAACAATGCTTCTGTTATTTCAACACACATCGGAAAAATAAGGCATGCAGGTAGGAAGGTGTGTGATGTGAGTTTTAAACCATTTGTAAATCCAAATAAAGCCTGGCAGTTAGTTAAGCAGCTAATTATCCCACTGAATGTCATAAATCTGTAAGACATTACAGGGATTAAATGTTGTATAGGGAACTACAGCCTGAAAAGACGGGAAAAAATGTATGCAAGTGTAACCCACCCTTTGCTGTGGGTGAGTGCCTTAGGTTGCAACGTTACAGGATGGAAGTTCTTCCAGGTGGAATAGGGCCACAGGTTTTGCTATGAGGGGGTAAAAGTTGTTAGGCAAGGAACTGAGGTCTCATGAGGCTTGCTTATCATTACATTATCTATTAGTTTGTGTAAGATCTTCTCTGCAGAGCTACCTTATGCCAAAATTTCCAGTTACCTGATTTATTGTAAAATCAGGTTCAACCATCTGGGGGGACTGAGACCGTAGGAAGGAACAACAGCAAGTCACAGTAAAGCTGGATGCTGCAGTGCTAGCTGCACGCAAGTGACAAGGTGTAGTCTGCAGCGTATTGTGTGAATGAGGTAGGCTCCCAGTTGCAATATTTCAGGGAGATATGTAAGCAATAAATGTCTAGGACTAAACTTCTAACAGAATAATGTGTATTGCAGGTCGCAATTGACCAGTTGGAAAATAACAATTTATTCCTTTAAAACTATAGTATGAAGTCTCTGAGAGTAACAGATCACTTAACGTATTTTCTGCTATACCTTACTTGCCTCAGGAAATCCTTTTCATTCCTTTTAGCAGTTTCCTTAAGACTCATGCTGATTCCTTCCTCCCTTCCTTTTACAAGACAGCCTCAGTGTCTTTTCTCTATACTTGTCCTGTAACAGAGGGACTGTGTTGAACCCATGATTCCTTTTAGATGGCATAGGGTGTTGTCGAGCAAGACTAGACAATCTAAGTAGTGACTGTTGGCCCTTCTAGCTTAAGAAAAGAAAAATAAGTTTCATAAATTGAATAACTATCTACAGGCATTCTAAAAAAATGTAGTTGGACATACCAAGCTGGATTTATCCTTTTCCAAATCCTTTTACAGATTTTCAAATACACAGTTTTCATGGGAACTGGAAGATGATTAGTTTAATGAAGTGTAGAAAAGGGATGCTTTCAACAGAGCTAATTAAGGGGAAGAAGAGTTGAGTTTTCTATTGTATGTAACATTTCTGGCTTGAAAAGTTTGAAAATTGTCATGCTGAAAATGGAGAACCATATTTTCAGTAGGAGTAAATTGTATTGGATCCATTACAATCAGAATTATTCTGATTGCCCAGACTAAGAACTCTTAAACTTTCTTAACTCTGAAAGAGCTGATTTCTCCATGGCTTACAGTGTGGCAAGCCAAAAAAGCTAGTAGCTTCCTCTTAGATTTGATTACTGGCTCCCTACATCTAGGAGGTAATACTTTGCTGGACACTCAAATGACAAGTTTTATGTAACTGAAAGATTGTGTTTGTACTTGTCCCAATTACAATGACAAAGGCAGACAGATCTGTAAGGTGAATTTTTAGATCTGAAGGAAACAAGTAAATGAAAGTTAAATTTCATGAAGTGGAAATAGCATGGATTTTATTTGGGAGGGGTGGGAGGAGACAATGAAGTGAGGCAGTGTAGAGAAGCATCCTGAAGAATGTGCTGTGTTTTGGAGACAAGATAAAATCACATTTCTGTTACTCAACAGAGTTTCCAGGTCACCAGATTCAGGGATCAGGAAGCATTGTAACCCCCTTTGGCTGCTAGAAATGGTGATTCAGATGAATACACTAGCATCCTAACAGCTCTGGGAAGAGCTATGTAAGGATTCCTTGGACTGTGGGCAATTTCTTCACAAGAAGATTTGTGTTGCATTTTGATTTTATTACAGAGATCTTATTTTATTCATAAAAGCATAATTGTTTTATCGTGGTTCTTTTGGTGGTGTTTGTAATGATTTCTTTTGCATCATGGCAATTGTCATAGCAATGAAAAGGATTTTAAAATGCTTACAGTGCACAGCCAAGCAATATGTAATTGAATGCAACTGTCATTGAAACAGACTGCTTTTTCTGACCTGTTGTTTCAATCTGAACATGATGTTTATTTACCACCTTCATTATTGCAACATTAGCATATAGAGAAGCTGTGCCATACCGTCATGTACTTTCCTAACAGATGGCCCCTAACTTCTTGAAGGCTTTTTTGTACTTGCCTAAAATATCCCATATTGGCACAAAGTTTCTTTTCTCAGCATGAAGCATGATTGACTGGTTGAAATAAATAAATTTGCCTCTCCTGGTCTCTGAGTTGGTTTTGTGCTGCAGCAGCCCAGGTTTTGACTCTAATTTTGCACAATGATCAAAGCCTCTTTTGTTAATAACATGGTGTGGAAAGTTCCATTCGGTCACGCAATCTCCGAATATTTCAGGTCATAGCAAATAACTGAAGGCGACATTTCTTCCAGACAAGGTGGAGAAGCATCATTGGTACCTGCTCTGCCATAACTATCCTCTACTAACATTCTAGACTGAGGATTTAAATTTTGGTTTCTTCGCTCTCTAAGGCTCTGAGAATTTCCTTCTTTGTGCAAAACAGAGGCCTCCTTTCTGTTATGGATTGTTTCTTTAGTGGGCTAGCTGCTACTCCAAGCTGTGCTTTGTGCTTTTACACTGAATGTGCAGATGAGGAACTCATCACTGAGTCCATTCCATTCCTTTTGTGTGTGTGTGTGATCTCAGTCTCATTATTTGATACTCATCTGTCCAAATGAAGTCTGGTTTTGTTTTATTTTACCAGAATATATATATGTACCGCCTGCAAAGAGGACACAGTTTGGATCAGTATTGAATGACTGTAGTTTCAGGCATGCGTATTTTCTTACGTGCTGAAAAATAAAAATCCATGCTTATTTGGTGCTGGGTTTAAAATATCATAAAGGAGGACATAAAGAAATGTCTTTGTATTGTTTGTTGTTTTGTTATCCAGAAATATAGCATATTTTCAGTTCTGATTGCCACTGTTTTAATTGGCATTGATTTGCCTCTCATATTTGCTAAGGTATACCTTAGGATTTTAAAATGCCAGCCTTTGTTTTCTTTGTCCATGTTTTATTGAATTCTAGAATGAAGCTTTGGCCTATTATCTCATCTTCTGATTATTACACTTTTCTTTGAGCCTTGGGGAACTGTGGCTTTCTGATTTTGTTTAGCCTGCCATGCCCCTAGAAAAACTTATCTGCATCACAAGTAGTGCTGTTAAATATATACTCTTCCATGGTTCCAGATAGTAGTTTAGATGGACTTAAGTGATTCCCTATTCCTCATTCAATCTTCTGAGTAGAAATTTACCACTTGTATCTAGAATGCAGTAGAATAATCTGAATATGTAAAAGAGACCATGGAGACTATATGGAACATCCCTACAGAAAAAAATGTGTAGTCTATAAAAGTGCATACAATATGCTTTCTGCTATGCTGCAATTTTCTAAATGGCTTTGGAAGCAATACATACTTTTTTATTCTCATAATGATTTTCTGATGCAGTTTCAATCATACGTGAATTCTTCTGGCAGCTGTAGTACTTATTTATTTTTTGCTACTGTTGTTCAATCTATTGTTTGTGGTTCCTTGCTACTGTCTGTTCTTGATGTCGCCTTTCAGAGGCTGAAATAAACAACTGGGCATTCGATTTCTGTGTCTAGTTCCTGGCTGCTTCCAACTCATCTGTCAACTTCCCAGACTAGCAAGCACTCCTTTGTTTTGCTCCTCTTTGCAGAGGCTATGCCTGACTGTTTCTTCACACTAGTGCTGTAGTTTCTTTCCCTTAAAAGTAAGAGAATGATTAGATGTGATTAAATCATATGTGCTGAAGACTTATTTCCCTATATTACTATCAGAACAGTTTTGTTAGCACTATAGGAAAATAATTATATACTGTAATATATAATACTGTATAGTGTTATAGTATACTATAGTTTGTATATATATGTATAGTATGTATATATAATGCTATATAGTATAATAGTAGATACATACAGTATGTATAATACTGTAACAAAATAACATGTAAAGCCACCTTCATGTTGAGAGCATTTAAAATCTAAGCATTGAATGGCAAATAGCTTCTCAGTCATTGAAAATTTTCACCTTTGGTCAGAGACTGAGCATCAAAACTAATTTACAAATACAGAAGTTATGGGAAATGTTAGAAGAATCTTAAGAGTTATATCTTTACCTGCATGAACGTATGGTAAAGTCATACTTTGAGACATATTTTTTTAATAAGTTAATAATTAAGTTTAATAAGTAATCATTTTCCTAGCTTTCTTTTTCCAATTTCTTTGTATTTGAATGTAACAATGATCGGGTTTGTTACTGCCCCTTTGGAGAGGAAATCTTGGCTTAAAAAAACTGATCAGGAATAGGTTCTAAATCTATGCATTCAAATACAACTATTTCAAAGTGATTTTTATGCCTCTAAAGATTCAGTTATTTAGTCACTACAAAAATGAACGTCTGTCATTCCTAAACACTTCATAATGTAAAGCTAATTATGTTTGCAGGTTTTTTTGTATTTGGAATTTTCAGATGTACCCTTTAGTTGACACTTCTTGAGTCTTAGATATGAGGTATAAAATGACAGTATGTATCACAGAAATATGCTCATTGGTGGGTGGCAAAGAATGTTTGTTGCTTTTATCTCTTTGTTTTTGGAGAGAGAGTAATGGCCATGGCTAAATATTAGGTTATCCCACTTACAGAATTAATAGACAAATCAGAATAGTATCATGGAGAAGGTGTTAAAGAAAGAAAGATATGAATACATCATGGTAAAAAGGCGGCCTAAGCAGCAACAGGTGTAGTTATCAATGGAAGTTATCACTGTAGTTAATTTCGTTTTCAATGGAATAATTGCACAAGTGAATTCTGTGAAGTAGTTTTGGCCCTCCTTTGTCAAGGCATCTATTTCTCATTATTCCAGGCATAAACTTTTTTTTTTTTTTTTTTTTTTTTTGAACAAATCAAAGCTTTAGCATTTGGGAGAGACTAGGATACACTTTCAGTATTGTGGAATACAAGGGCAAAATAGGTCTTTGCTTATTAGTTAACGGAGGAACAAGAAGAACTCTTATATAACACTTTTCGGGTAACTTTAATTATCTACCCTGTTTTTCATAATTCCCAAATACTTGCCAGTCTAAGCAAGTGTCTCTAGAAGAGTGATCACAAAACTGGCATATTTTATTCTTGCTCTCTTGCTAAGTAGGCCAATGACTACTTCTAGAAAGGACAATATAAAGCCCCAAAATAACGGTTCATATGGAAGAGCTTGAAAGAAATAAATCCTGGCTGTTGTTTCTAATGTCTCTAAATATGTCCTTAATGTTTCAATGGTTTATGAGTCCTAATCATCATGATTTTTTTAATCTAATAACTGTGAACTGCTTGTGTTTCACTACTGAAAAACTAACATCTTCCAGCAATAAGAATATGACTGTAGACTTAATCTAAGTTGGCAATCCTGCCCAAAGATCTACACATTCGGCATTATTCACTGGATCACTTACATATTTAGAAATACCTTCCCTTCCTTTCCTTCCAAAACATTTGCAAGAATTTGTCTTGTGACTGTCTAAATGCTTATTTTCAAACAAGTTTTTATTATATTGCATGGGTGCCCTCTCACTGATCATTAATGGGAATTTCCCATCTGGGAAGCCCAGCACTGAGGATGTTCAGTGTTCAACCGTAATGCTGATCACTGCTGATGAACTTTTAAAGTTGATCCTGATTTTTCTGGTAATTGATATAGCTTAATATTTGCAAGTGTGCATTGTGTCCTTACTTTCAAGACTTGTGTTAGAAAGTTTTGTTTTCACATGGAGGCAGCCTTGTTTGAATTAAATGAAATTTCATATCTGTGGTGCATTTTTCTTAACCATTTTAAAAATACGGAATGTTTTTGCTTGTATCTTAATACTGGTAGGGATTGAGTACATGTGTTGTGGAATTCAGCTTTTAAGCTGCTTCTGCTGGAAGTGGAACTGCAGCAACATCACTTACTCAGCTAGAGGTGGTGCAAGGTATTTGTCTTTTTTGTTTTGTTTGGTGTGGGAGGGAAGATCAAGAGCAGATCACTCACCTTCCCCAGATCACACATAACATGTACAGACTAATGTACCAGGTGTAATGACTGTAAGTGGAGAGCTGCTTGCTGTGCTAATCCAAGGGAGCTGTTTCGTCGATAAGCAGTAAGTAACTACTGAAGAGAGGTGCTGCAAGTTCACGCTCTGTCTGGGTGGGCATTCACTTTGAGAAAAAGCAGGTCTTTTCTGAAGAGTATAGTGGTTGCGTGTTTGTATCGCTAAAAGTGTACAGAGCTCCTTCACCCATTTGAGCACAGGCCAGTGGTATTTAAAGGTTTGTCCTGCATGTGGAAGGTGGGATAACACATTCTACCCTTTCCTGGGTTGGCCTTAGCTAGTAGCCAAGCACCTACAGAGCTGCTGGCTCACTCCCACCCACAGCAGACAGAGCCAAAGTGAGAAAACCTGTGGGTGCAGATACAGACAGATTAATAAATGAAGGGAAGAGAAAAGCAAGTGATAGGAAGGCAGTCACATACCCCCTCCCACAGGCAGAGCGATGCCTCAGCAGTCTCCAAGCAGCAGCCACCTTGGAAATCAGCCACCTTGGAAACCTTAACTCAAACATGGGCCAGACTAACCTTCATTACCCCAAAGATATTTGAGCAAGGCCTGATGGGGCCAGATCTCTCCTGTGTCAGAAAGGGGAGGGAAGAATGAGGGAAGGAACTGAGATGGAGACTGGAGTATGGGGCTTCAAATACTCAGGCTTGCTTCTAGTAGCGGTGGCATGGGTACTTCTGGAAAGACCCTGTCTATGGTTTTCCAAGTTTCTGGTAGGCAGCATTATTTCAGCTATGCTTAAGACCACTGGCTGGTGACTGATGAAAAGCAACCTGTGACAGGAGATGTAATAGCATCCTAGAGTCAGCAGTACTGGCATAACGCTTCTTCATTTTTCAGCAATCCTGAGATGACAGTGCCGTTGTTTCTGTCACCTGTTTACACATGGCATTAACATAGTTTAACACAAAAGAATGCTGCAGAGTGCTGGTGGCAAAGTCTTCTTGTCTGGGGATCCAAGTGTAAACTGGTGGTTAATTCTAATGTGCATGTTTGAAGGTGGGTTATGAGACATTAACACTTGGATTGTAGCAAGTTCAGATTTAGGCATTGCTGTGGGTGGAAAACAATTGTTCACGAGTGTGTGGGGAGGAAATGTGTTGGTTTTGTCTCAGCAAGAGCATTGTGATTTGGGATAGAACAAGGACTTGGAGTAACTTAAACAGAAAAGCTATCCAGAAAATTAACAGCCTTTTTTTCAGAAGCCTTTGTTCAACGAGGAGCAGCTATACCCTTAATAAACACTCAAGATAAATGTTGCAACTTTAAGTAAAGGTTTGCATTTAAAATGGAAGAGGTCTGACCATCTTGTACTCTCACCCTGGAATACCTTCAGTGCCTTTTTGTAAAGGAGTATTGTTTGTCAGTTTTTTTTCATTTATATTCTCTCACCTGAGGTGAAATTCTGACCTAATTAAAGCTAATAGGAAATAACTGTTGAAACTGGTGAACCCAGAATTTCCCTCATGCTGTTCAGATGCTTTTAATCGGAATATAGGAGCATAGGAATAATTATGGTAAGAGATGACTGTGGAGCAAAGGTAGATAAGCAAAACCGTGAATAGAAATGAATAATAACAGGTATAAAGGTGTTTTTTTGTTTGTTTGTTTTTGTTTTTAATAATAATATGATAACTTTAAAAGAGAAAATACTGGTTAGCATTCAAATCTGAGAAATTAAAAAAAAAAATTCAACTCATTTCTGCCATTATCAATGAATCATATTCAGGGATTAGTGCACTAATCCCTGTGCTGGGCAAAATTAGCCTCAGTGACATAGTGATTTATATCTATCAGCAGGCCAGGTGTAGCAGGGATTGCAATGAGGCTGACTAGATGTTTTCTCTAGAAGGGTCTGTCTCTTGTTCAAGGTGACAATATGCAAACCAAAGAATGCATAGTTGATATCTCAGAATTAATCAGAGTGTTTTTTTCCTTACTCTGCCCTGCTTTTAAATCATAGGCACTAGTATAGCCTGAATTGTCAAAGAACAGGATGACCTAGAAGAACTAGCTCTTTTACAGGCTGCAGTGATCAGCAACATTAATCAATTGGCTTGAATTGTCTCAAGTGATTAAAAAAAAAAAAAGAGAAATCAGCATGTTATTTACATCTATAAGGTTATTCTTTTTGCAGCAGGACTGCAAGTGTCATCCAGAAAGACCAGCTTTTGCTGAGTCCAAAAATGCAGGAATTATTATAATGCCTGAAAGTCAGGGGGTTAAAAGGAAATGAGAAACTTCTTTTCTGCTATTAAGATACTTGCTTCTAGTTCTTGCTTTATCTCTCCCTGAATAGAAAAAATGTTTAAGGTATTTTGCCAAAAGTTCAAGGGGGCTTGATCTCAGAGTCAATTTATTTTTAATGACAAAAAGTTATCCGTTTCTGTGATAGTACGTGTGGTCATGACTCATTTTATAAATTGCAGCTGCCATAGATGTTTATACTGCTATTCTTTATTGTATGAGTTGAATTTAAGAATAACTTTGTGACTTTTATTTCTAAATTTTCTAGGAATGAGAAATACACCTCTGAATTTATTTTTAGTGGAAGTTTTATATGACTAATCAATAATACTAACAAATTATCTCCCTAACAGACTATTATTGTTTTCTCCTGTTACATGATTAGACAACTTCATTATTTCTCAAATATGTGATAGAATTTTCAATAAATTCTTGGGGGAAAAAAAAAAAATTCCCACCTAACTGTGTTCATTTTTCTCTCCTAGTCTGCTCCCAGTTTTCAAGAGGAGTCTTTGCTATTTTTGGATTCTATGACAAGAAGTCTGTAAATACCATAACATCATTCTGTGGGACTCTTCATGTCTCCTTCATAACTCCGAGCTTCCCAACAGATGGAACACATCCATTTGTCATTCAGATGAGACCTGACCTCAAGGGAGCTCTTCTTAGCTTGATCGAATACTATCAGTGGACCAAGTTTGCATATTTGTATGACAGCGACAGAGGTGAGATATGGTACTTTTTTTTCCCTGTATTCTGTTTGCTAGATATATCTCACTGAAATGCTGTATCAGGAGGACAGGAATACTTACATGCAGCAAATGCAAAGTTAGGTTTAGGAATCAGTTTTTAGTAAAGAATACAAAATTGTTTAAATGAGAATGAAATTATTACAGTTTGCATTAATAAAATGGCATGCATGTGCTGATAAGTAATGAGAGATTACTCATATGTAAAACAGTTCCTATGATTTTTTTTTTTATTTTTAAAGATTTAAAAATGAAAAGCTAATAGAAATACTAGGATGTTTTTGCATGTAACATGTTGCTCATCATCTACACTTAACTTTTGAGTTGCAAGTATTTAAAACTACAGAATCAAACATGAACATCATTAAGCCTGTGAGACCATTCTTTTTACCAAACAGCTAGTTTTCACACTGCCACTACAGCTGACTACCTGAACTCCCGGTTTTAAACCTGGGGCTCCAGAAGGTAACTGTCCAAGTACTGGATGCCTGATTACCACCTCTGAGTTGTGTTGTACTTCACCTGTATTTCAACAGAGTTGGGGAACACCAAGGGTAGCCTAGTAACAAGGATTCACTCCAAACAACATGCAAAATCAATAGTTGGACACAAAGCAAACAAGAATCTTGGATGCAGTCCCTGCTCCTTTGGAGACTACCTTTGACAGATACTCAAATTCCTCTCCACTGATAAGTTTAGATGTTGGTAGTTTTTTTTTTTTTTTTCTTAATTTATTTTTTTGTTGTTGATAAACACAAATCCTCTGCTTGTAGGCAACTTACTCCGGGTTACAGCTTCCACAAGTCTTATGCCCTTATGGATGTTGTAATAGTAGCATAACAGTTTATGAACTGGGAAAAATTACTTGCAAATTGTGGTATATTAGTTTTCTGAGAAGAAACATTATAAAGTCATATTTTGTTATAACTACACTTCCTGGAATTCCATTATTGTCATTCTGTTTTTTTGAGTTCTCCTTACCTAGTAGCCCTTGGCTAACTTTTTTTTCTTTAACTCTTCCCTTTAAAAAGGCTATTTAGTGGCTCATCTGCATGTTCGCTGGTCAGAATTAAATGCACGTTAAATGGTAAGATTCTGCTGGATTTGAAGGATGATTAATTTCATATTGTCACACCATAGTTATGGGGTGACATTGGATTCTCTGCCTTTTGATGACATTTTTTCCGTTTTTATTTGGAAAAGCTGAAGGGACCTCCTCAAAACAGTTCTCTATCACAGTTCTGAGCCCTAAAGAAAAACTAAAGCTGGCATATAGCCTCCAACATGTGTGATGATGAACCCTAAGCTCGTTTGGAAAGGTACCCTTGGAAAGGTAGATCCTTTCCAAATTCACATTAGAATCAGAAACATTCAGTGCCTTTTTAGAAAGGGCAGATGTGAAGCTAGTTGCTTAGCCTCTGTCAATCAGCTAGCAGTGTGCAGTACATGACCTGCATGTGATTTATATTTAGTAAATTCTGAAAACCACCTTGTTGCTGCACTGGCTGAATCTGGCCAGGAATAACAGCATGAAATTGTTGCTTGTAGTCACCTTTTGGTTATGCCTTTTTTTCTTATTTGTATGCTTTAATTATGGCAAGGCACCCCAGTGATAATGAACTCCAAGGCATAAAACTCCTACCTTTATGCTGAGTAAATCATTGATCCTCAGTGCTCCCACTGCCTACACAAGGCTAACCTGCAGAGTTGAGCAGTGTGTAGGCAGCAACTCTGACAGCAGATCCTGGATATACAGGGTCCACACTTCCACCACTTTTGCATAAGTGTTTGTGTTGTATATTTAAGGAATTACGTATAATTTGAGATACTTCCTCCTCCAGGAGTGAGATAAAAGATAGACTTCATGAAAGCCATGAAAGCTAATAGGAATTAGTTTAATGACTTATTCCAAAAGAATAATTTATTGCTACTTTTACAGCTCCTCAATGGTTAGAGGCTGACTAGATGAAGTGCAGGACAATTTCCCATCTTTTCCTGTCTATAAGAAGTGAGGCCGTTCAGTATATGCATGTCAAAGCTATTACTGGTTTAATATGTCACTTGATGTCATTTAATGTGACTGCATCCTTTATCCTCCTTACTTTCCTTGTGTTGCCAGTACTAAAGAGTGCAGTTGGAAAAAGTAATGACATTATTGGAGGTTTCTATTTGTAACAGGATCACTAATTCACTCGGCCTCTATTCAGTCCTCCCTTTCAGAGCTCACTGAATTAAGTTTGTCTCATCATAACCACAAGAGGTTCAGGAACACAGAGTTCCCAAACAGAAATATTCATGCAGTCAAAAACAGCAACGGTTGTTGTTAGTTTTCTTTTCTGCAGAGTCCCACTTCCTTTACCTCTGTCCAAATAATTCCACATCCACAAAAGTATTGCTGTGAAAGATTTTTCTTTTTTTTTTTTTTCCATTGTTATTGACATCACAGTAAACTATAAACTAAATTTTATGAGGATGAGGGATGACAATGACAACTCTCTCACCTCTGAAGAACGAGAAAACCAGTCTGCAGAGGGTGCTCAAAAAAAAAAAAAGTCCCAAGGAAAAATGGAAGATCAGTGGAACCCTTTGTCATAGATAGTATTAACATTAATAGCCCTTATAAATTCATGCCTGAGATTTTTTTGGCTTAGAAGAGACATACAAAGACAGATTGGAGGACGTGAAATCTACTCAATAAGATCTGAAACAGTGATTCATGTTATATGAATCAAGTGATTCAAGTGTCTTTGCCTGATCCATTTCAGTTTGTTGATGTTTAATTTTTTTAATTTTTGTGTGTGGAATAAATAAATTTGTTAAATTCAGGAACAAAATGCAAACTAAAACAATAATATGCGCTGCAAACTCTATCAGATCCGCACTGCTAATAGTAGGAAAGGTGGTATTTCATTGAATATGCAAATGAAGATGAGCAAACATCACATTTTTACAATGAAGGATGATGAAATTTAGCTTATTGGAAGTGAAAAGAGACTCCAAAACATCCCTTATTAAACAAAGCCCTCAGGACTTAGCACACTACATACCTATACATTCATAAATGATAGAGGAACCTGCAACAGCATTTGTTTCTGAAAGTTAGTTTATAGTTTCCCTTTATCTCTTTTATTCCTACTAGTTATGCATTGATATTTTCATTGCTAATGCATCAATTTTTTTTTTTATTTTTATTTTTTTCTGAGAACTATACTCTTCTCTCCCAAAATAACATTTCCCTTTTATAATACTTATTCTTGATGTTAGGAAGCAGTGTTATTCACCCTCTTAACAAGTTGCAGATGACTTTCTACAATCATAGAGTTGCACAATAATAAAGATGTTGTCACTTACTCTGGAAAATGCCTTGACATTTCCTTCTGAAGTTAGAGTAAAAAAACTTATGCAGGAATTCAGGAAGTAAAACCATAAATCTAAGACCAGAATTGACCGTGGGTTTTATATTGTCAGGGAAAAAAATTAGCTGGCATAGCAGAAATTACTTCCTTGTCTTGCATGAACTTCTGAAAGAGTTAACAAAGGTGAAAGTAGAAAATTACTATTAAGAATGTTTTTTTTGAGGTATGGAATTACTTTAGTATTTTATAATGTTCTAATGTCCATCTACATCTTTTATCTTTTCCTTTTACCAGGAGATGTCTATATTTCTCTTTAGCATGATATAGTTTGTATGTGCTTTTGGATGTAGTGATCTATTATTTTAAAATATCTTGTTGCATGACATATAAAACTTCATATCAGTCTTCTTTAAAGTCTATATAAAAAGCTGGAACTATTTGACATAATCATTGAAGTTATGTTTTTGGAAGCCTGCCATTTTCTTTCTTTGCTGATGACCAGCCTTGTATATTGCTATATGTTATTACCATTTTCACTTACAAAGCTGAATTGCTAAACACCGACCAATCTACTATGAGACAAATTGATTCTCAGCACTTTATTTCTACGTTTATGGTCATAACCATCAATATTTCTCATGAGAGTTATCCATAAGGCTTCCTTTACATTCCAAGTCAGAAATTTGTCTGAAGAAATGACTCCTGGTGTTCTGTGGTTTCAGGGGAGATGAATGATCAAAAATGTCAGTTGGTTTGTGAGAAATAGTCTGACAGTTTTGGTGACTCTTTTTTTGTAATACTATCTGCTATCCTTAAAATTCTTGTCTCTAGAGATCTGCAGAATTCTCTGGGTGGGATTTAAACATAACGAGTTAAAGTTGCTCTACTGTTGGACACAGGTATTTGTTGAAGAGAAGGAATTCATTTTCAGCAGTAATTATCATGTTTTTATACTCAGTGATTTAATCTTTGGACAGGAAAACCAGTCATGTAAAATTGTCACTGATTTTACAATATTTTGCAGACAGTTGCAGCTGTGCAGAGATTACAGCTTCCTGGCAGGAATATGTCACAAAGGATAAAACGGCAGCAAACTTCTATAGACTGCTTGTAGGCATTAGTACTGGGCCTGCTTATCTATACGGAAAAATACATATATCAAAATGCTTTCTTTCACAGTCAGGGACTGATTGTAGGCAACAGAAATAACTTCATGACATGAGAATTTTACCATAGGCCTCAGTGAGAACAGGGTTTAAAATAGGTTACTGCACAAGTACAGAACAGTTAAATAGCATTCTGTAATAAACAGCTGATCCACTTGCTATAATTGGATTTTTTTTCTCCTAGAAGCCCTTTTTCCCTGTCTATAGAATTCCAGCAATGGATTAATGAACTGGCAAAATCCCCTTCTGAAGAATGTTGAAGCAAAACCAAAAGATTGTCCTTACAAGGCTCTATCCTGATCTCTTCCAAAGGTTTAAGTAAAGTTTCACCCAGTAAGAACAATTTGGGCACACACACAGCTTCATTTCTGAGGAGTCCTAACAACGTATGATAGGTGAAATGAATAACAGTGAAATCTTAAGTAAGCACTCTCATAAATCACGTTCTTAGAAGCCTGAACCTTTATCAGTAATATTGTTTGTTTTTCTCCTGTGCATCGCTAGGCTTATCAACATTGCAAGCTGTGCTGGATTCTGCAGCTGAAAAGAAATGGCAAGTGACTGCTATCAACGTAGGAAATATTAACAATGACAGAAAAGATGAAACTTACCGTTCGCTATTTCAAGATCTAGAGGTAAAAAAGGAAAGGCGAGTGATTTTGGACTGTGAGCGTGATAAAGTCAACGACATTGTTGATCAGGTTTGCTATTCTCATTTTTTCAGCAATGATGATTAGATATAGTCTATAAGCAAGACAAATGTAAGCATCATTTCAGTTGATCCTATTTTTTGGTAGTTATGCATCATTTGGGAAGTGACAGGTTTGTATAGAGGACTACATACACATATGAGACATACACAGAAAGAGAGCATACAAATCCTATAATCTCTCACTCTGCTCAAAGGCAGGATAATTGTATCTGGATCATCCCATATGGTTTACTATCCTGATTATTTAAAAAATAATAGGAATAATAAAATCTCTTTTAAAAAATAATAGGAATAATAAAATCTCTTTAAGGTTATTTTACGGTCTGTCTAGGTAGTATACATATATGTAGTTTATATGCTATTGGTGCATTACAAATACAACTATATTATGTCGAAGGCTTAGTACACCTTACACTAGACAATGATTTTTACTTCTAATGCTTTTTTCCAAAGACCTTATACATCTTATAAGGCTGTTTCAACAGCTTCTCTTTTTTCATGTAATTTTCTTCTTAGTTCATGTTCCCTAAGTTGCTTGTTATTGTACTGTCCTTGGGTCTCTCTTCAGTTTGTCTCTATCTTAAAATGTCTTAACCAAAATTGGATGCTGTCTTCCATAGCTAAGACCTAGGAAGATTAAACAGAACAGAAAAATGTCGTCTTTGCATCCCCACATATGTTGTTTGTCAAAATTGTGTGTGTTTTTTATTATTGGTTCGTTTGTATGTTTTTCTTTTTACAACAGCATCACAGCATTTGGATTCAAAATTTTGCGTTACCTCCAAATCTGCCTCTACAGTCGTAGTGGCGAGGCGGGTCTTCTTCCATGTTGTCTCTTTATATTGCTTCCTCTTTTTATTCATACAGAGCATATTGGAATATTACAAGGATAGTTCCATGTTTGTTTAAGCTTGACCTTTTACACCATCTTAGGGATATATTAGCTAAACATAGATGTATTTAGGTGGATATTATTTTGAAGCTTTTTTGGAGGGTTTGTTATTTTGGTCTTTGCTATGAAGGTCATTGTAATTGAGGCTCAGGCAATGAGCATTGTATTTCAGCATGCAAATGGACTTCACTGTATTTTTCTCTTATAGTTTGTGGATATGAATTCAAAACGATTCTCTAATTTTCAGGATCGGTTTAAATTTGATCCCATTCTTCACAGCATTTAAAATTTCCTTCTGTTACCATCTGCAGTTTTTTTAAACAATCACATTTTCAGACTTCTCACTAAAAGATCCTGATTTAAAAATCTGATTAATTCCATGTAATTAGTAAGTATACTGAACAGAGCAGTGCTTGACAGAAATACTGCTTACAGTTTTTCAAACAGTTGTTTGCTTATCTTATGGTGACTTACATACAAATTCCCTTAAGAGCTTGTAATGATGTCACACAGGATGAAAGCCTTATTAAACTCATGATGCGTTGTACCTGCTGCTTCCTCATTATCCATTAGTATGGCTATCATATCAGAGAAAGGAAAAAAATTGCCTTGACATATTTTGATTTTGATAAGACTGTACTGGCTGTTTATCATCTTATCCTCTAGATTCTTTTAAAAAGAAATACATAATATTCATTATAATATCTTTCCTGCTATGAAAGCTTGGCTGACTAATTTTGGATCTCAATGATCCAAATGATCTTGTGTGTCTCAAAAAAACAGAAAAGATGTTTTTTTTCAAAGTTGCTTCATTTTTGTTTTTCTCCAGTGTTATAGTTTCTCCTCCATATTTCATCCACTTAATGGAAGTTGATATTGAAAAATACTTTCAGTTCACAAGCTCCCTCAGACTAGTTTGTATTCCTGTTCTCTGAGCTGTTCTTGTTGTTCAAAAGATGGAAGAAACCTGTAAAGTCCTGTTATCTCCCATATCCTTTCTGTGGAGAAGTATTTTGCTTCAAAATGCAAACCTCCCCATGAAGACATAGTCTTAGGATTATATGGGGGAAGAATCCATGCTACTTGCCTGCCAGTGGAGACTGGTGGGAAACTACCAGCTGGCTTTGAGAGAGATTATAGGGAAGCCTTAAGGCAACAAAAAAACAATTGGAACTTCAAAAGACTTCTTCATAATGCAGATACTTTCATTAATGTCAGTGGGCTTTTAAATCTTATTTTTGGCTCCAGGAGTGTTATAATTCTGCTACAAAGAGAGCAAAATCTAAGCAGCTAAGCAGCAATGTCTGAGATACAATGCTTCTAGTTACCTCTGCTGCGTGATACCCACTCCCTCCTGTCCAGATCGTGCCTCTAATATACAGCATATTAATTAGCATTCAGCTCCTCTTCTTACAGGTTCTGGGGCTTGGACTTCAACATGATTGATTTCTACCAGCAGAGAGTGTATTCAGTAGTGCATTAGGTAAAATAAAAAAGTAAAGCACTGAACAAACTTAGTATTGCATCTGATGAAGCTCATAACTAACTTATACATCATATGACATTTAGTAGTTTTTAAGTCTCAGTCCATATATCAGCTGAAGATTCTCCATTAAGGGGGTATTTCTTCTTTTTTACAGGTTATCACAATTGGTAAGCATGTTAAAGGATACCATTATATCATTGCAAATCTGGTAAGCAAATTTTTTACTATGTTTTACAATAACCGTAATACTCTTTTTACTGTTTCTGGAAGAACATCATCTTATATTTTGTTTTAAATGGATTTTAGAAAATAAAGAAAAGCTAAATGTCGTTATCCTTGCGAAATTAATGCATGTGTTCAGGTGATGTTTTATTGACTCAGTCTTTTCAGTGCTTAAATACTTCCTATTACATTCCCGTCAATGGGAGTGAAGACTGCTCAGTACCTCCAGTAAAGGTTCATCCATTTTCCTGCTTATTTTAGAAAAGTCAGAGTAGGTAGGAAAATTGGAGGGGGAAAAAAAAAAAAAAAAAAATGCTTTCCAGATTGTAGGCTGATCCATTCATTCAGATAACTGATGTTTCTTCTTTCACCTCTGAAGTATTTAAAAATTACAGCACTCAGTTTTGATACTGCTGGACTAGTAAGTCTCAGCTTCACATATCCTCATTTCTCAGATTGACTTGACAATCAGTTTGATTTAATATTTCTCTGAACACGGGTAATCGGATGGTATAGCTAATACTGTTCCTAAGGGGGAAGGTTCAGGAAACTCACTAAATTGTCAAGGTTATTTTTTGAAGTTGTCCAAAGATGAACGGCCATTTTACTGACATTAAAGTCAACAATACTTACTTACTGCAGCTAGGGAATCTAATCCAATTTTTTTGCAAACAGATAAAACAAATTCTGTAGGCTTGAATGTCAGTTATTCTGTGCTAAAAAAGAGCTTTGAGGGTTGTATGGTGGGAGTGCCTTTAAATCATTTTTTTTCGTCTCTTTATTCTTGGACTATGATAGGGTTTGACTGATAAAAATTTCAGCAGGGCCCTTGGAATACTCTGATTTACACTCTGTCTTCCATAGTCCTTTGAGAAGGGGTTGAGGAAAAAAGAATGACCAGAGTGCCTATCATGCTTCACATATAATCCCCATCTCCTACCAATCTTTAATCAAAACACTTCTCCATACCAGATAAGGCAGAATTCTTAAGAAGCATGGATGTTGCTAGACAGCAGTAAGGAAGCTTTGTACTCTGAAGGCCTCTTTAAAAGCATAACAGTGGGGATTCATTTGTATATTTATTAACTAATTTTTAGGTCAGAAAAGCTAAGGTAGTTCATGTTCACTAAACAAGCATAAAAGTTTTACAGAATTTGAAAAATTCCATTAGATATTTGTATTTTGTTGCATATGTTGTACAACTATTTTAGGTCTTAAAGGAAATAAATATTTTAGAAAAATTGCCTAGTGTATATTTCATTATGTTGACTGGTTGTTATTGTAGCCATTGCTGAATCATGTATTTTAAAGCCTAGTATCATATTTGCTTCCTACAGGTTTGTGCAATTTAAATGCAAATATTGCAGATCTTTTGTATAATATAATGTAAATACATATATATGGTAATGATTTTTAAAACGTGTATTTTCTGTCAAAAAGAAAACTAACCTAGTACTTGATCATATTCTGTCTTTCTTGCTGAATCTATCTTTTTTCTTCCTTCCTGTGAAGTTGTTCTTCTCCAGTCTGATCAGTCAGTCAAGAAATTGCTCTATATTAAGAATAAAGCATTCTGATAAATGGAGAAGGGGTCAAACAAATGTTCATGTGCAAACTTCAAGCTCACAATAATAAGTTTAATGACCCTTTAGAAATGTCTATATTACCATGCATCAACATGTTATTGATGAGCATTGATAAGATGAAGTATACCTAGTATAGCAATTGTAGCAATGTCTGATAATGTGGTCTGAGGTTACTGCTTTTATGTTCACTCAGAAGGTTCATTTAAACAGAAGTGTCTACAATCAGTACTTCATGTAAATTCATTTGTATGGTTATTTGGGACACATTAAAACACGAAACGTGAAAAATCAAAATGTAAGTACTGCTGGTCAACAGCAACAAAGGCGAGCACTCATCTGAAATAATTATTCAGAATGCAGGTTCAAATCATTTAGTGCTGACCTAAAAATCCAATCCTAATCTCATTGGTTTCATTAGGAATGAACAAGATTTGTCTTCTCACTTTAGCAAAGCTCTTTAATTTGATGTGCACTTGTTTCATGCTTTTATTCTTGGCAGAGGTTTCCAAGCCCACAAATATATTATTTAGATACAGATACATTTGTAGATATATGGAAATAACTTGGAATGAATCAAGACAATTGAAGATTCAGAATGGTGCTTATCTGAATGGAATGGCTGAGAAAGTGCTCAGTAACACCACACAACTAAAGTGTCAAGTTTATCTGATATTTGTCAGCATTGGTAGACAGAATTAGGTATCCCTCATTTAATTTGTAAAAATGAACTGTTTTGGTCTAACCTGCTTTCATTTTATTAAAAAAAAAAAAAAAAGAGTTGAAGAAAAATAGCTAAGATTTAAAAACGGTTTCCTTCTTCCAAAATTTATGAGAAGATTGTGAGATCAAGAACTAGGGAGGGGGAGACAGGGAAGATGGTAAATCTTGCCAAATGCTTCAGTGTTCCTGTTGAAAAACTTAAACAACTGTGCCCTTAACTGGTACAAGACTAAAGCATGGGTAAGCTTACTCTATCTGTTACTGCCTTTCTAATCTATGCAGTCACATTGAAATTAACAGTGTTTTTTTAGGGCAGTAATTGTGGCAAAGATAGATCCATTCAGCACTTGTTCTGTATCTAGTGAGCAGCAAGAAGCATTGTTGGCTGATTTACTCCTGGCAGCCCAGGATTATAAACTTGGATCCTTTTTGAAGAAATATTTGATTTACGCTTTTGCAGTAGAAGTCATATGGTAACTTTTCATATGTGTATGCTATTGAGAGACCTGCCAGAACTGTTGGAGTAACAGACATGTTTTCTGTGCTCAGGGATTTACTGATGGAGATTTATCCAAAATTCAATTTGGAGGAGCTAACGTCTCAGGATTTCAGATAGTTGACTATGATGATCCTTTGGTGTCAAAATTTATACAACGTTGGTCAACACTAGAGGAAAAAGAATATCCTGGTGCACACACTAGTACAATTAAGGTATGTCTTGAGTTTGTTTTAACGATGATAGCTGTTCTAGAAGTAAGGGGATTGGAATAGAAAGACAAGAGATGGAGAAAGCCCTACAAAATCAGCTGTGCCAACGCAATTTTATATTTCTCTTGGGTACTTTTAACATTTTCTATCATATTGCTGGTTTGACAAAGATACTGAACTGTCAAAAAATGTTGAAGACAACTTGAATTTTTCTTTTATCACTGTAAATCTCTGCCTGACAGCTTGTTAGAAAATTGTTTTGATGTGATGATATATTAAGTAGCTACTGACTTCTTTGTTTTTTCTTGTTCTTGTTTTTGAAATGTTTTAGAAGCACATATATATAGTCGTGTGTGCTTTCAGGGAGCACAGATCTAGTACTTTCTGGTAAACATTATCTCCCAACAAAATGATAAGACAGTTCCTTTGAGACAGATGCCTAAATCCTATGAAGACTTTTACAATTAAAAACTTTTAAAATTAGACAGTATATCTCTGGTACAGAACTATGGTCTGATTTCAGTCAGGTGATACAAGATGTGGCATTGGGCAAGAATGTAAACTCCCTATCTCAGCTTTCCTTCTGGATAAAACTGTGATAATGGTATCTTCTTATTTTATATAGAAGTTATGCAGATCAATTATTGCTTGCAAGATGTTAAAAAGAATAATGCAATTTCAATACTAAATATTTTTTCTTTTAAGTACTACAATCAGAAATTCTACTAAAATGAGCAAAGAGTTTAAATAACTCTGAATAATGTTACAAAAAAAGATAAATGGCAAATGATACAGGAATAACTTTTTTATGCTCTAGTTTGAATATGAAGTATATTACTGATTTGTAATGAGATGGATAAGAAGCTTCAGCAAGAAGTGACCATTCTGCAAATTCCTGGAACAGAAATCCTTTAAAGTACCACCCTTATTGTAAATAATAATAATAAAGTCCAGGTTTTCTTTTTTTATGAGGCCAAATTTTCGAGGACTTAGTTAAAGCTAAGATTTTTCTGCAGTTATTTTTTGTATTTAAAAATGTTTGACAGAACAAGTGAATTTCTTATTTGAAGTTTGACAAGCTATATATGGACTATTTACATCCTGATTCTCAAGTTTGCTAATATTGCAGAATCTTAAGTCTGGAAATAATCACTGTAAATGGCATAAGTAAAGACAAAAAGTATAACTGAAAACAGAATGCAGTTTTCCTAGATGATGGAAAATAAATTAGTGGGACACATAATTTGGTAGTGGGGAAACTGTATGTGTGTTAGATAAGATAAAATAGTTGTAATGGTTTGTTTATAACATTAAAATCTGTACATTTATCACAGTTTGTTTCTTCCATATTAGGTCCTTTCAAAATATATTAGAAATTCTTTCAAAATATATTAGAAATTGAAAGTGGTGAAGGAGAGTATTTGGAATATCTTATGTTTTGGGGTTTATTTTGTTATGGGTAGGAAAACCAAATGAATAACATATTTTGATATGTGATTTAAAATCAATTGAAAATTTAAAGGCCCGATCTGATTTTGTCTTCCTTTATGTAGTGTCTGCCCAAAGAATATACAGGATCACGCTAATATTCAGAGAAGGTTTATACTAATTTATCTGATAACTTAAAACTGCTAGAGGTACTGACGAGGGGGAAGCAGATGTATATCACTATATTTGGAGAATTTGATTATATTGGTTACTGTATTCCTTAGCATAGTATTCTATCTCTTGCCCTTATTCATGTTACTTGTCAGTTCTCGTGTCATGTACAGCAGAGATATGTCACGTTTCATTCCCATCCTTGAGGGAGCTACAGGCAGAGGAGAATCATGGAAACCATAGAAATAGGGCAAAAAAGGCCCTTGAGCAGTCATCCAGTCCGTCCCCCTTGCCGGAAGACAGAATACCTGTGCCATTCCTGATGGGTAGCGATTTCACAGCTTTCCCAGGCAGTCAGTTTTACTGCTTAAACAGCCTTTTTGCTCTACCCTAAATCAGCCTTTGTCTCCTGATTCCTTACTGCTTTGTCTGCTACAGTGGATATGAGGAAGTTCTTTTTAGCTGTCCATCTATATTTGAAGATGACTGCCACATTTGTCCTTGCTTTCCTTCTGGCTAAACTAAGCTTTGAATTTTCTACCCTCAGATCCTGTTGGTCATTTTGCTCTGGAACCTTTCTAGTTGATACCCATCTTCTCTGAAATGCCAAACTAGCTTCAGCACCTCATCTGAGTGCTGTGCTGTATAAACGGAAATATTGTCTTTGTGTAGCTCAGATTCAGTACTCCTTTCAGTACTTCTTTCTGTGATACTCTTTTTTTTTTTTTACCATCATAACACTGTTGAACTACATTTATCATGAGATGCACACTAATATCCAGATCCTTTTTTGCATTGCTTTTCTGTACTGCTGCTGATTTAGACAGTCTCATACTATATCTGTGCACTTGATCGTTTCTGTAAAATAAAGGATTTTACACCTCTTTGCATTGAATTGCATTCCCTGCCTGTCCTTCTTGAAGAAGCCATTCCTTTTCTTATTAACGTGCTAGTAATTTGAATTATCCTGTGCTTTTTGGAGTGGTGTATAAAAGTCTAAGTTACTGAGGTACGTTAACTCACTGGTCTCTTCATTTGTCTCTTTCATGATTTTACTGAATATCCTTCATCCCCTTTGATTTGAAGACAGTTATCCAAAATGCTACTGTTCATAAATGAACTTATGTCACCAGTTCCTGTGCATTCTGTAATTCTAAAGCTAAGACTAAACATTCTCTATGAAACAAATAGGAAAGCTTGTAGATTTTTTGTATTACAAATATATAATCAAAAGGAGGTTACTTGCCCCTAGCAGATAAACAAAGAATGGTGTGGGTTGGAGAACATCACATCCAACCACCCAGCAGTGGTTGCATACATCACATTGCAGGCAAAAACATTGCAACTGTTATATTATCATTGGATTTACATTATAAAATATAAGTCAGTGCAGTATGACTGACATCACAGTCACAAGTACAGTCTTGAAAATGAAGAAAGACACCTCTTCCTTTTTTTTTTAAAGTGTATTGTAAAGGGATATTCTTTTCAAGAAAGATGATGTTTGTTGAAGATTAATGCCACAGATGCCCATAAGAGGACCTGCACTGAATTGCTTTAAAAATATATATTAATGAAATATTGATTGAAATATATTTCACTTTCAGGACATAGACAAGATGTTACTTGTTACTGCACTGTGCCTGTGTTGATTAAAAACACTGTATTTATAAAAAAAACTTTTTTCAAAAGGACTTATCTTTTAAAAACAAAGCTGATACACTTAGTTTACCTCAAATTTAATTTAGAATGTGTCTGTTTTAACTGTAGGTGTTCTCAATCTCTGAATGCAGTTCTTAAACTACCAATAACTTGAAAGTCTTGAAACACATCATTGAGCAGCCTGGCTAATTTCTTTGCTGCTAGCAAATAAAAAGTTGTATTCTTTTGCATTATTGTGTATTTACAAATATACTGGGCCTTCGGAGCCTTGGTGTGTCAGGCTATTATGTCTAAGTCAAACCTCTTGCTATTGCAAAAGAACCCTGAAAGGCAGTGCTCCATTCACATCCAAATGCTCCAACTTCCTCTCCTTATCAACCCTTTCAACGGGGGCAGCCCTTGGTATAATTTCAGGAAGAGGCTCAGTTCAAGTTCATTACCTTTTGAAGGCTAGTGAAATATGATGAGTAGAAAGCCATCATATCTTGTGATGAGCTTTCCTAAAGGCAAATTTAGGTTTGGTGTGTGCAGGAACTACCTGAGACAACTTGTGTAAATATACACTGCACGCAGAAAAGAATTTTGGGGCTTCCTGGTTGAAAGCCAAGAGCATCTCAGACTCATTGAGAATACCACTGTCCTGGAAGAAGGCAAAAGCCCAATACTCATTGCAGCCCTTTTCAGTGGCTTAAATTCCTTTGTGCTGTTTATGAAAACATTAAATTCTGAACTAGAAGATTGCATTTTAAGTTTCGTATCCCCTCCCCCACCCATCAATGTGTAGCTATGATAGGAAAATAATAGGTTGTTTTTACATTTTGATTTTGCCTTCAGTAGTTTCACATTTTCAAGCCTTTTTAACAGTCCTCTAGTCTTGTAGAAAATTCTTAGGAAATCTATTTGTTCCTGAAGATACTGTGATAATAGAATTCAAAGTACATAGATACAGTACCAAATGGCATGCTGTTTATGATAAAACTGAAAAAGGTGAAAACTGCTGATCTTAAACTGGTCAGTCATGAAGAACGAGTAGGGAATACTTCGGAGCTTCTGGTTTAACACCGTTGGTGCTGGTATACCTCAAGAAAGGAATACACAGAACATGCAGACAAACTTTTATGCAAATATATTTGTATAATATACACATGTATATTTACTGTCATAAAAATATAAAAGTACTTATTTAGTTTGCAGAAATAAATAAAATTTAGATGACTGATAGTAACAAAGAAGACAGTGAACTGCAGGAAGCAGTCTAGATATAGACCACCACTTTATCATTTAAACAATACCATTATTTTGGGGGTATTCTTTTTATGATTGCAACAAGCTAGAAAATGGTTTTATAATTTTAGTAAGAGTTAAAGACAGACACTTTAATAAGAGTTATAATTGATACTCTGTTGCATCCACTACACTTTTAAGAGAAAAATATGGTTGATTATGCCTGAATTCAAGTAATTCCATGTGAATTATAATAATTTATAATAATAATTTTAAAAGAGTTAGTTTCAGTACTGTTATTAGGTCCTAATTAAGAGTTGATTTTTTAAAGTGTATGTATAAAACTGTACTCTTGCATTTGTGAGGTTTTTCTGCCTACATTTTTCTGTCCTTGTAGTTCTGTCTACCTGATTGCAGGGCACAAAAATAAACATCTATCAGTTGGTGGTTTAGCTGTCTAATTTTACAGGAATTTTGAATCCCAATATTCAGTCTTCTCTACTTGCGAAAATATATATGAAAAATGTGGGTGTAAGACATGTGAGCGTTAAACTACATGCCTCTTTTTAACAGCTTAAGGCTCCTTTATGTAAGTAATCACTCATTCTAGCATAGCTTTTTAAAGACGACTCAAAGACTGGAAGTCAGTGAAAGCAGAGGGTGGTTTGAGGCAATATCTCCAGCTTTGTCTCAGACATCCAAAGGGCCTATTGACCCAGATCCTTTGACACCCTACAAGTAAAAGTGTCTGAACTGTACCAAAGCAAAATTTTTGCAGGACTTCAGAGAACTACTGAGCCAACTCCTGATGCATCTGTGCAGCTCTTTCTTTGAGTTTGAATCCACCTGTCCTTAAGGTGGAAGGTGCAGAAAGGTGGTGGCAGATGTGAGATGGCAGAATGCTGCTCAGGCCTAGGGGATAAGGGAGGAGGAGAGGCACTGAGAGTCGCTTATATGAACAAGGAGAGGAGATGTGCAGGCTGACTGCTGGGGCCCAGCTGGCGTTAAGGACCAGGCAACATAGGTAGCAGCCTCTATTGTTAGCCAGAATCTAGGGGCAGCAGAGTAGAAAAGTGTTTATTATTCTCTGGCAATTACTGTACTACTTCTTGGTTAAATCAGTAACCTACTAAAACTGGCTTATTTAATTTTATTAGTCTTTGTCTTGGAATTACTTCAGAGCACACAGGAGAAAAGTGTTTTCCCTAGAGACAATAGGCAAATACACGGGCTGTTTGCTGGATAGGGTAGATGAAAATTGATCGTGAAAGTAGGGGGGCTTTGGATTCCTACCATTCACGTGGTATTATGAAATGACTGATACCAAACATTTGATCTAATCTCTAACAAACAAACAAAAAAAAGTTTTGTCTACCAATTGAGTTAATTGCAACAACCATGAGCGTTTTTTACTAGAAAATGATACAGAATACACTTTCATAATCATGTCAATAATTTTCTCTTGGTTAAAAGCTCAATTCGACAAGGACATTTGCCGCAGATAATGTTTGAATGACCATTTTTATCATAAAAAAGAGCAGTGGTTGAACTCTATATTTCAGTAAATATTTTAGTAAAATAGCATTTTACATTTTAAAATGTATACCTTCCTTAAGTCATGTATACTTAATGATTTATGATTTAACATTAACTTTAATGTTAATTTTTGAAGTGGGAGTGACTCTTGTGATAGAACATAGGAACTGAAAGAGTTTCCAGTCTGTTTTGGGAGTAAAGCAGTTAAAAAAACAAAACAAACAAACAAAACCACATAGTGGGGTTGATAAGCCACTCTCACGTTGAGTGTGTCTAAAAAGAGGTCATAACTGTAAAAGGCAGAGTGGAAAGCAGACAAAATGTACTAGGCTAGTTTTTGTTTCTTAGCTCTTAAGAAGCTTCTTTTGTGGACTAAAAGGGTGATTCTGTGTTCTATTGCTTCTATACTTAATGATACAAAAGATCTTTAAATGCCAACAGACAGAAGAAGCATTTTAAAGACAGTTCTGAGCACACCTATTCATTTTTAGAAAGACAGCATAGTTCCATTGTTGATCTTATTTAAGATTATTTACACATGCATATTGTTCTAGTTTGCTATCATGTGCAACCAGTTTTAATTTTCCCATTTGTTACATTTACACTTAAACATCCGTAACAGCCCTTTCAAATCAGTTTTATACACACAGTTTTTCAGAGGAGACTGTGGCCTTCCTATTTGTATATTCTCATCCTCTGCTTTAAATGCTCCTGTATTTTGTATTTGCAGTGTTATAACCCATATACATCAATGTTTGCTGTTGGATCCTACTGATTTTTAACAGTGAAGAATAATATACTTTTCTCTAGCTTAGTCTTAAAGAAAAAAAGGTTTTATGGATTAGTATGGTTATGATTAAAAAGGCATATATTCTTTGTGGTTTACAGTAAATTAAAGGTGATTATTGTCATCAAAAGAGCATCTCTCTTTTAAAAATGTATTCTTTTTAAGATTAGATGTAAGATTACACAAATAAATAAGATTTTACAATTACTGTGTCAGTATGGCTAATTTCCAGTCAGTGCCTTGGATTAGAAGACATATTTTTAATAAATAAAATGCTGCAGTTTCAAATCCAAATAAAATGTTGCATGTTCAAATCCAAATAATTGTTTTTATTATTTCTGTCAGGTGCCATGGATTCAAATCCAAGTAATTTTTTTTTCTTTTTTTGCCCAGTTCCATCTGTTTTCTGGAGATATAAAGTTTACCAGGACTGATCATTAGGCTTGAGTATTAGAAGAGTTTTAAAAACATGCAGAAAATCGATGAGAATAAGGCAAGAATTAATAGGCTTATTAATGAACTTAGTAAAAAGAAGTGACTGTAAACTGTAAACTTTTGCATTCCCATGCTCTGTCATGACTGTATGCAAGGTATAAAAAGAGATCCCTAAGGAGGTAGCAGTTTCCCATCAGTTAGTGAATTTTGCACTGTCATCTCTCAAAACACTTTCAAATGTTTTCCAATATGTGTGTAATACATCAGTTTTCAATATATTACACAGATAGCCCCTTAGTTAAAGAACCTTAAGAAATAGTTGCCTAAGCTGCATTAATTTGACTACACAAAGTCAACATGAAATAGTTCCCGAGTTCCTTTGCTAGTTCCTGACAAGTTACTGTTTGTTATATATGTCATTTTAATATATAATATATGAAAATATAAGACTGCTTCCAGATCTGTGTACCAATTTTCAGCAGTTCTGAAATTAAAAACATAGAGGGTTTTTTTGGTATAGTTTTATGAAATTTTAAACCAAAAATGACCCTTTTGGTACAAAGCACTTCAAAAAAGCAATTCTGTTTTGTTGAGTGGCGTATACCAATGCTCCTGTAGAGTAATACTTTGTTGTGGAAAAACTATGCACTTCCAGATGAAAGCATAATCATAAAAACAAAATAAAGGTGTAACATTTATTAAAACAAGGCACCATTTGCTGTCACAATTTGCTGTGTTCAATTTAACCTCTATAGCTTAGCGAAGTATTGCAAACAAGGTGATAAAAAGCTTAGTGAACCGTTGGAAAAAAAATATAATAAAATTGGTAAGACAGAGCAATTAGCTAACCACTTATATACCACAAGCTACAGGGACACACAATTTGAGTTTTTGTTGTATACATGTTGCTTTTGTTCCATACTTGTTTATATTTCAGTATATTTAAATTGCTTAAATATAAGGAAAAATGCTGAACATCTGCTTATATGCATTGATTCTATCCATTTACTCTTACAGCAAAGAATTCTTCCTTTATTACCTCTCTTTGAATATTACCTCTATTCAAGGAAAATAGTCTGCTTTTAGACCTTGTTTCTCTTAACCTCTGTGATATAGGATGTCTCTTCTGCTTTTCCAATAGCAGCCCCCCTGTACATGGTTACAAGCCCTCTGCTGTACCTGTTTTAGTCTTAATTCAGCCTTCTTGAACACATTCAGCTGCATACACTGCTCTAGCTGAGGTCTCCCTAGTGTCTGGTACAGTAGCTCTGCTGTCTTTGACTCAGCTAGTAGTCTGTGCCCAAAATACCCTATTACTTGTTTGTCTTTCTCACTGTTCTGTCACATTTCGACTGAATGGGTAGTTCAAAGTCCCCTTGGGTGGTTTTCATTAGTTTTAGTGTGTCTTCAGTATAGACATGTGTATCTAAGCTGATCGCCCTGGACTCCTCTAATAAGTCACTGGAGACTAAATTAATGGAATCTAAGGCAAGAGTCATTTTATCTAAAGAAGGTGTCTAACATGTCAAGTGAATTGCTCCCTGAAAATTCTCATTTCTTCTCTATGTAAAAAAAAAAAAAAAAAAAAAAAAAAAGGCAAACAAAAAGACTGGTATCTCAAGGATAGATTTAGACATTGCTGGCATCCAATTACAGAGAAAATGAATTCCACTTCAAAATTATTCCCTACTGTTTTTTTGTTTGTTTCTTTTACATTTATGTCTTCACATTGTCATTTCTTTTTTTTACTGCTCAAGTATATCCCTTTTTTTTAATTACAATTTAAATCTCTTAGATTATCTTTCAGTTTTACATCTTCAGCAAGAGGACAGGCATTGGGTTAAACTCAGGACTAATAGACTAACATGTTATTGAATCTTTTTATATCTTAGAGCTTCAAAATATGCATATAAAAATAAATCTTGTACTTCTGGAGATATTTTCTGGTGTTTCATCTTTAGAATATTCAGTTACTGACAGTATCTTTTGAAAAGGATACTGGGACTTTAAGGATTATTTGTATGTTGTGAATGACTGGGCAGCAGTTAAAAGTAAGAAAGGTCAACATCTTGCCAGTTTTTCTTGGACAGCACATGATTAATATTTCCTATTTAGTCTTGGATGAAACTTTTATCTTTACTTTTGAAATAAATCTTTGGCAACTGCAACTGATAAATTTCATTACGTTCCATAGTCAATTTTGATTTTAGGTTGAATAAAATAGCATATGGTCCTTATGTTTTTTCATCTTGGCCACTGGGGCATTTCACTTCATGTTTAGCGAGAAAGAGGATTCTTTTCATGGGACATGCATGCAGTCCATGTTTCATAGCAAATAACATAAAATCCTCAGGTACTTCAAAGTGTTATACTATAGTTTGTTATCAGTTAATTCATAATTCTAGAACTATAATAAAGTCATATTTTTCCATATTCGTTGCAACATTTTAATAAATATAGACAATTATATAGGAACTATAGAATGATATCAATAGCATTTAATCTTAGATTTGCATACTTTATCATCTAAAATTGAAAGTAATTGAAGTTAGCAGATTTGCAGTGCTTTACAAGTAGTAGTCTGTAAGAGCCCATTACACTTTCAGAGAATAATATTCCAAGTAGTGCTCCCACAGATTTCCATAACACAAATCAGAACTTGAATGAATCTCTTGTATAAAATATAGTGAATCAAGATAAGGCAAATGCATCCTTTAACTTGTGACAACTGTTTTTCTGTATGCAGACACATACACACATCCCTCTGGATGAGCAGGTTATGTGATTGTCATTTCCTGTTTATGGTCATGAGGTCACTTAGTTTCAATTTGTTAATGTTAAAGCTCTCTGCAGTTTAATGAATAGATGTAATAGTCCCCATGAAGAGCTGAAAGTATATGCAACTAAAGCAGTAAGAAATGATGCAAAAAGTGTTTGCTTTCATGGCATCCTCCACAGCATGAAGTTATAAGATGTATGGAGAATATATTGAGATCCCTAGATTAAAGCAGATTTAACCTCAATTAAAGCATGTGGATTTTACACGTGGTGATTTATATATATACAGATGCCTATTAATAGGCAAAGCCCTACACAAACTGAATATATTACTGAGTTGTGGATATTCAGGGCACTAATTTTGTAACATAGAGATTGTATTCCTGATAGAAAATACTAAAATATCCCAGGGATCAATGAAACATAACCGAATTAGATAACACTACAACTTCTCAATTTCAAGGTCTTATTTCCTCTGCTACTCAAAGTATATTTTGATGGTTCATTGCAGGGCTGTATACAAAGTTTCTCAAAATGCTACTATGCAGTACAATGTATTTTTGTACTACACATAGCTACATTTGAAGTACTATGGTTAACCAGCTCCCCAAAATGACTCAGGGTCCTTTCTCTTCTCTCTGTTATTCTCTCTTCATCTCCTCATCTATAAACCTACTTAATCACTGCTACTTCAGTAGCAGAAAGCCATGTCAGCTCCAGTCAGACTTTCCCTTCATTTTTTAGTTGTTCTGATCCCTTTAATTATTTCCATACAAGTCACTGTGAGGACTTGAGAAAATTCACATAAATCATCCAGTGAGCTCGTACATCTGAAAAAAGAGTTCCACCTTTCTTTTTTCCTTTTCAAGGTCTAACAGTTGCATACAGAAATGACCTCAATTCAAAAGACTGCCTTGGTTACAATTACAAGAGCCTTCTGCATGACTTGAGCTAGCTAATTAAAATTCTTATTAAAGTCTGAACTGTTGAAGCAAAGAGCCAATATATCATTTCTCACTGCTTTACAGTTTATATATTTTCAGCATCTAATAGCCTTCGTAGGGTTCATTGCATTCATTCATAAGGCTGTAAGTAGTTATATTCTGGCCCATATTTCCAAAAATGGGTCTTAAATTTGGCATAATTGTAATGTTCTGGACTCGTAAAGCCCATCCAACAAAGTCCTCAGTGTGCATGCACATGTGGTTTTTGTTCAGCTAGTTAGTTAAGATGTAAAATTTTCCAGTAAATGAATATAACTGCTTTGGACTGTTGAGTCCCAGGATTCTTCTCTGATATCTCAGAAGTTGTAAAATATAAAGCTCCTTATATCAGATAAGGAATCTGGGGCTTTTCCTCTCCTGTAGTTCTTTGAGGGGCATCACTTCTTCCTCCAGGCATCTCATCCAAAAACCTGTATTTTTCAGGGTGTTGCCCAAGGTATTGCATACTAGAAAACAGCTACTCCTGAGCTTCTATATTTAATAGATAAAAATATATATATGCAAATATTTATTGTTTGGTTTTGTGGGTATATATGTGGGAGGAGATGTGGTCTGCAGAACTGTGTATAAATGCAGCTCCATGAAGGGTATAATCAAAGGAACAATATCTTAATTCTGTAGGCTAACTCAAGTTAAATAGTGGAAATTATTTTGCTCCCCTGTTCACCTCTGTGGACATCAGCTGTGTCTGCACACAGAAGTGTTACACAGTTGTAATGAGAAAGGAGTAGAATTCACACCATGAAAACAGCTATAAGTCTTCAGTTTAGACTTACTAGTACTGTCCCCAACCTGAATCAGACCCAACTGATCTGATTTCAAGGAAGTTTTACTTTTGTCTTTATTTTTAATATATTTCTGTGTTTAATGGATTGAGACGGTTGGAAAATCTGCTGAAATTGAAGCTGTTTGTTAATGAAATATTTTCACTCCTTTTCAGTATACATCTGCTCTGACCTATGACGCTGTTCAAGTGATGACAGAAGCTTTCCGTAATTTGCGTAAACAGAGGATTGAGATCTCCAGAAGAGGAAATGCTGGAGATTGCCTTGCAAATCCAGCTGTACCCTGGGGTCATGGTGTAGAAATAGAAAGGGCATTGAAACAGGTAGCTTCCCTTGAATGAATGCTGGGATGAGTGTATGTGTGAAATCTTCTATAAATGCTTGAAAAGAACCTTCCAGTCTCCTAATCTGCCTTGATCTTGCTGGGAATAATGTGGAAGTTAACTCCTCAGGAACATGTCCCTTTACTAAGATACTGGGTATGGAAAAGTGTCTAAACTGAATGTTTCTGAAAAATAAGTAATCATTTATGGAAACAAAAAATATTTTCTAAAAAGGAACAAAACTAATTCTGTTACCACTTTCATCTTCATCTACATAGGTTCAGGTGGAAGGTCTAACAGGGAATATAAAGTTTGATCAGAATGGAAAAAGAATCAATTTTACAATAAACGTCATGGAACTCAAAAGTACTGGTCCTCGGAAGGTAATTTGAATTGTCTTAAAGTGTCTATACAGGTTTTATCATGCTAAGCAATGGCTGAGGTAGGTAATGAAACACATTGGATGAATTAAAGCATGACTTGTTATAACGTTTATTTAAAGGTATATTCTATGTTGGTCTTGCAGAACAAAGTAAAGATATGTATTACTTCTTTCTAATAAATAGGAGTTTTTATTTCTGGTGAGTACTATGTGGGAATATTTTCCTTTCAGTTTTGTGTATTAATTTTTTTGCTTTCTCATCTGAACTGCTGAATGTTAGCCAGTAATTGCTAACAGAAGAGATATGCTTCTGAATGACAAATGCAGAATGCATTGATGCAGTGATGTTTCTTTAAATGTGATTATCTTCCTGATCTAATTCCAAGCCTTTCAGGAAAAGCCAGTTTATCATGTGTTCCTAATATGAAGTATTTCATAACCCATTCAACCCTACAATTGGTAGTATTGCTACTAAAACTTGTTAATATTTGAATGAAAATGATATATTAGACAAATTAATGTGAACAAATGTCATTACTTCATTCTCATTATTATTTGTTAGAGTAACTATAAATAGAAATATTTATACTGATAGATCTATAGTTAAAATAATTCTCTATGAGCATAAATCATGGGCATAGTAGTAATATGTTTTACATTTTCTGTGAAAGTTCATATTCACTGGTGTCTGTGCATCCTATCCATGTAATCTTTAGATTGGATATTGGAGTGAAGTGGACAAAATGGTTGTGAATCCGCTTGATGGTCCTCTTGGAAATGAATCTTCAGGACTAGAGAATAAGACTATTATTGTCACCACTATTTTGGTAATTAACCTCATATTTTATCAAAAGACAGTCTGTCCTACAGTGATTCGTTTTTCCTGATTATATTAGTTTAAATATAATGTCTTTATTTTTTGAGGTTTTGACATGTTACTCATTATGTTGCATAAATAAAAATTGGAAATTAAAGATATGTGGTTTAGTATGCGGTTTTCTTCTGTAGCAGACAGTCATTGACAAGGAAATGAACATCCTAGAAAGTTAAAATTTTTAGGCCAAGAAAATGGGAATGAATTACCTGCTTTCAAAGAAGAGCACTTTGTCTAAATGGCAGAGCCTTAGTGTTGATTTTTAACTGGTTGATGTGTTTATTGGAGAATAGATTTTGCCAAGCAGAAAAGAGACTGTTTTTCAAACTTCAGAATTGTAGCATCCATAACTGTGGACTGCTAAAGTGTAAGATAAAACATTACAAGTTATGTTGTTGTTGTTTAGAAAATAACGTTATGTACTGCTATATAGCAGCATTTTTCTGTTAATTGCAAAGTGTCTTTATTGGTTTGGTTAAGTTGCAGAGTAGCATAGAAACGTCACTGGATGCAAGAACCAGTTGGGTAACAGTTGAGCAAAGAGGGAGATAGATTCCTTTAATATGATGTATGAGCCATAAATAGTTTTGCTGATGATAGAACTCCACTGCATTTGTAGTTAACTGTTTTCGTGTATAATTCAATAAAGATGTAGCCTGGAGAGCCTGAAGTGTTTTCCCAGGAAGGGATGTAGTTGTGAAATAGGAAGAAATTTTGTATTAAGTCAACAACAAAAGCAACTAAATGTCTTTGCCTTCTTCCATCCAAACTGTAAGAGAGAAAGAAACAGATTTTGGAAATTATTCTCTCTTCTCTGAATGCATAACTCCTGTTAACATTCATGACCATTATTAACATACCGCTGGGAATCACTATGCCTGTAAGTATTGCTATTTGTATATGACTGTGGAGAATGTTACTTCTAAATGTTTTACAGGACAAGTCACACTAATAATTAACAGCTGACATAATCATATGTAGCACGTATGATTCAGATGTTATTTTGTCTTTTTATTATATATAAAAGGACATTTATTAATCTGTGAAATATACAACTAATGCATCTGTCTCTTTACAAAGTAGCTAAAGCAAGATATTTCTGTGCAGGAGTCCCCATATGTTATGATGAAGAAAAATCATGAAATGCTTGAAGGGAATGATCGATATGAGGGCTATTGTGTGGACCTAGCTACAGAAATTGCTAAGCATTGTGGATTCAAATATAAGCTCACAATTGTTGGGGATGGCAAGTATGGGGCCAGGGATGCAGACACGAAAATATGGAATGGGATGGTTGGAGAACTTGTTTATGGGGTAAGAACATATTTTATAATAAAGCCATTAAAAATTACTGATGGAGGGTTATGGAATTTGGGTTAGTTTGCTCTCTAGAGTAGTAGAAAAATATGTAATTCCTATGATCAAAAGCTTGTCTTGGTATTAAAAAATGTTAAATGTAAGGCATAGAATTAAATTTTATACGCAAATGAAGTTGGAAGGAAAATGAGTGCATAGTTCATCCTCCTGACCAGGCAACAGATTTTACTAACATTTTTAAATGCCATATATTTATAAAAGGGCATGTGTAAATAAAGAAGCTTGGAATATGTCAACCATGTGTTTATATGTATTTCAGTAAGAAGAGTTTCAACTAAAAATTTCTGAAATTCTCCATGGGACATTTTTGATGAAAAGGATGTTGCTACTGTGTCTTCTGTCCTATTTTGCATTTATGTAATGCAATGCAAACTAAACTGTTCTTTGCTCTGATCGTTATATTATCTATTATTAGTTTTTTTCTTTTTTCTTTTTTTCTTTTACAGAAAGCCGATATTGCAATCGCTCCATTAACTATAACATTGGTGAGAGAAGAGGTGATTGACTTCTCAAAGCCATTTATGAGTCTGGGGATATCCATAATGATCAAGAAACCTCAGAAGTCCAAGCCAGGAGTGTTTTCATTTCTTGATCCATTAGCGTATGAAATCTGGATGTGCATTGTTTTTGCCTACATTGGGGTCAGTGTAGTTTTATTCCTGGTCAGCAGATTTAGCCCATATGAGTGGCACACTGAGGAATTTGAAGATGGAAGAGAAACGCAAACTAATGAATCAACTAATGAATTTGGGATATTTAATAGTCTCTGGTTTTCCCTGGGTGCCTTTATGCAGCAAGGATGCGATATTTCGCCAAGGTTGGTTACTCGCCCATTTCAACTTTGTGCGTTTTTGGTCTCAGCCAGAGGAGGTTCATGGTGCATATATTTTCACTCGGAAAGAAATCATTGCTATAGTTTATTTCTTCCATACCAAAATCACAAAAGTCCTTGAAATGAAGACAGTTCTCTCTGACAAAAGGTAATGATGTATTTGATCGATACTGTCTTAATGTCGATCATGTATTTGCCAAGTGAAGTTGTATACACCATGTAGAGACTGTAAAATGCATAAGGTTCAAATCATTCCATGCCGTCTTGGAGGGGTACCGTGTTTTTGCTGCATATTCCCATTTTACAGTTGACATTGCATTTGGTTCACAGCAACTGTAATGGGAAAAAAGGGTAATATACTAGCCATGAACTACACAGACATCACTTTACCCCTAAAACTCGCTACATATCATAACACAGTTATTAATCCACTGTTTTTTTCTATAGGAGAGCCTTGAATTGAAATAGAAGTCATTTGATGGCTCTAACTTATTGTGAATAGTTGCAAAACGTTGCTAGTTTTCTATGGCCTAGTTTTATATAAGTCACAAAGGAAGTTGCTAAAATGAATTTGAAGCTCCAGTTTATAAATGCTTAATTCCTCATGGATTTTCACCTACCTTATTAGGGACAGCTATGAAGCACTTCAGCTAATTCCTTTGCAGCTCATTAAATATTCTATTTCCCTTGTGCACAAATGGTTCTAGCCTTGATTCAGCAAAGTGATAAGTAGGTAGATAAATAACTACTTGCTGTTTGAAGGAACTGTAGTAAGAAGTGAAATAGGGCAACTGGATTTAAGGAAATAAAATCCAAATACCTTCCTAACTATACCAAGCAAGTTAACTTCCTTCTCAGTGTCCTAAAGTAAGACAGGACATAGTTCAATTTCCAGAGAGTCTTGTGGCAAATAAATCAGATGGAAGGAGCATCTTATATCCAGGTCTTGCATGCTGAAAGGCAATGACAGATTTTCAAGTTGTGCTGCTGCAGACATAGCAGAACACTCTGTGTGAGAGAAATTCAGTGATTCTATGTAACTTACACAGTGAAAGATGGCTGCGGTTATAGTGAAAGATGTTATAGATTTGGCACATAACACATTAAGAACTGTATGCAAGAAATGAGATGGTGAAGAGAGATCAAATTGTTTCAAGTCATGAGAAGCTGTATTAATTTCAGTCCTTTGGGTTTTTGTATTGATTATATATACCTCACAAGTTTAGTTGTCTGCAAAGTCCTGTATTAGCTGCAAAATTATTTTTATTGAATCAAGGCCATAGTTGATTACAATATATATATTTTTTTCATTTTACTGACTATTAAAGCATGACAGTTGTTGTGCATTGTTTGATAACATTTAAATGGTGTTGCAAGAATAACGATAGTAAATGGCCATCATAAAAAGTGCATGAAACTGAAATTATTTTGGAGATTCAGGTGGCATATTTATTGTCAGTGTAGTGTTTAACAGCACTTTATTTCATTACAAACACATTTTGAAGAAGGCATTTAGTTTGTATATTATCTCAGTTTATTATGAAAATATAAAAGGGCTGCAAACACCTTAGTTATTTTTGTTCTTGCACCAAAACTCTCCCTAGGGAATCTGAACTCCCTGCAAATTAATTTCAGTAAATGAGGTTAGGAATCTCTTCAAACTTTAGCAAAATATTTGCAGTTCTATCATTTCTCTAATAAGGGTGACTAGCCTTGTAAGAATTGCAGAATTACCAAGTAGCTAGGGCTTCCTGACTCTGAAATAGAATCACAGAATAGTCTAGGTTGGAAGAGACCTCCAAGATCACTGAGTCCAACCTCTGACCTAACGCTAACAAGTCCTCCACTAAACCATATCCCTAAGCTCTACATCTAAACGTCTTTTAAAGACCTCCAGGGATGGTGACTCAACCACTTCCCTGGGCATCCTATTCCAGTGACTAACAACCCATTCAGTAAAGAAGTTCTTCCTAATATCCAACCTAAAACTCCCCTGGCGCAACTTTAGCCCATTCCCCCTCGTCCTGTCACCAGGCACGTGGGAGAATAGACCAACCCCCACCTCGCTACAGCCTCCTTTCAGGTACCTGTAGAGTGCAATAAGGTCGCCCCTGAGCCTCCTTTTCTCCAGGCTAAACAGTCCCAGCTCCCTCAGCCGCTCCTCGTAAGCCTTGTTCTCCAGACCCTTCACCAGCTTCGTAGCCCTTCTCTGGACTCGCTCAAGCACCTCCATGTCCTTCTTGTAGTGAGGGGCCCAAAACTGAACACAGTACTCGAGGTGCGGCCTCACCAGAGCTGAGTACCGGGGGACAATCATTTCCCTGGACAGGGAAGTGTTTGGATCAGCAGAAGTGGTGCTGAGTAAGATAGGACCATCTGGAAGCTGGTCTGCAAAAAAAAAAAAAAAAAAAAAAAAATCCCAACATTGCCATTATGGGTAGCAGAGAGGAGACAATGGTAATATACAGCAAAGTTTTCCTGATATTTTTTATATGGGATTGTGCTCTCAGTAGTAATATATAATACCTTTCTAAGTGCAAAACATGGTGAACAAATCAAGGTAATTATGCACAAAAAATTGGCTTGGTATTTAATGATCTGATGTATGAGGTACTTATACGAGTATGGGTTCATGCTAGCGTATAATTATACAACTTTGTATTTTTTTCAAAATACACACAAAAAAAGAAACGGTTTATTTAACTGGGACAGACCTTATCAGAAAATTCTGAATATAAAGGGCACCACAAAAAAAATTACTTACAAAACGTTATGTGGGAACATAATGTCTAAATTGGTATTGAGCTTATTCTTGCTTTACAAGGTCAGTAGCAGTTTTGTTTGATTACAGATCATGTGTTTTTGAAGATGATGAAATATCATTTATAGAAGATATCATCAGTACAATAAAAAGTACCATAAGAATATCAGGTATTAAATGCACAGTCATAGATTTTACCTTGCAAATGTGTATTTATCATATAATTCAGTCTTTGAATTGTAGAATTATATTTTACCTCCATGTCAGAATAAGAATATTTTTCTTCAAAGGTGACAGAAAGCATGTTTACAGAACACATTACCATTTAGAAAGCACTTGAAATAATGTCTTTTCTGTAGCCCTTTTTAATAACATATTCTGGACCCATATCTAACTTGATTTTCATGTAGTGGAGTGACTTAGTGAGTCTATAGTGACATGGAATAAATCTTTTCATGTCTGAATTACCACAGAGATCTTTTACAATGACAGTTAGTGAAAATGACTTGTCCAGAATTGGTTCCATTTACTTTTGTTCCCAGTTTAATAAATCAGCTTTACATGACTACTGTGTTTAATATTAAAGCATATTTTTGAAATGCATATAGATAATTACGCCTATACTATATATCTTTCTCTATGTATAGTATCAGAAGTTTGACATCTCATTCACAATACTGTAAGCTGGGTAAATGATTTGTGATTTGTTTACTTAATAGGTAGAGGAGACACATCAGTACATACGTAAGCTACTGCAATGCTAGACTTTTAACTACATGTGCATTTCTGCCAAATAATTAAGTACATCTCCAAAGATTATGTACTCCTTCCTATAATGTCTTGTTTGGAAACAAAGTAGTGAGTAATTTTAAACTTTTAAAGATCATTCAAAAATGGTAAGTTTGACAATGATGGCAGTATCAATAATTCTATCAGCTTTCCAGAATTGACAATCAGTGAATTTCTCTAGTTATACACTGTTTTATATATTTTCTTGAGTTCTCTTCTCTTCTTTCTTCTTGAGCAGGAGATGCAAAACAAAGATCCATAAGAGCCCACCTGCTGCAGTTAGAAACGTCATATTATATAAAAATATACTTTCTTTACCATTTTTCTTTATTATCAGTTTGCTTGTTTCATGTCCAGTTGTCAGTTTGTTAAATGCTTGTATATTTCAAAAGTTGTGTGCACTTTTTAGTTTATGGATATTCCCTGGGCCAGTTTTTATTGCAAATAATGCTATTTATTTCTCAGTATAGATTGTCCACAGCAGCGTAAGACATTGCTTTGTGAAAATCAACCTTTGTCTGAATGTCTTATGAAAACAAGCAAGCTAAAAAGACTAAATTTTAAAGTACATACTGATTTATCTGAAAGCTCTGTTTCACTGTTTTTGTATTATTCTCTTCGTGTCACACAAATTCACATCAGAGAGAATAACAAGCTTATGTGTTATATATAGCATAATATAATATAATATAGCAAAATATAGCACATTGAGATGAACAGTTTAATTTCAGAGTGTTGAGGACATTGAAGAACTGGATCACTAAATTCTCCCTCAAGTAAATGCTGGAGTTCTGATTTCGGCAAAAATCCAGGAGATGTAGCGGATGGAGTATGCATTGATTTCCCATCTGATTAGTATGCAGAGCTGCACTACAAGATAGCTTGAAATGTCTCCCTGTAGTATAATGCATCATTTGCATAAAACTGATAACATGTGTTCCTTTTTAGGACTTTCATTTCACTTTACAAATCCATTTCATACTTGTTATTAGATCCCTGTCTGGGCGCATTGTTGGAGGTGTGTGGTGGTTCTTTACCCTCATCATAATCTCATCCTACACGGCTAACTTAGCTGCCTTCCTGACGGTTGAGAGGATGGTGTCACCCATTGAAAGTGCAGAGGATCTTTCCAAGCAAACAGAAATTGCTTATGGAACATTAGATTCTGGCTCCACTAAAGAGTTTTTTAGGGTAAGAATTTCTACTTTTTAGATTTCTGTTTTGTTGTAACTAGGACTTCTCAATTTTAAATGTTTTCTCCCTGGGCTTTATTAAAAGGTTGCTATAAAAATGTGGTATGTACAGCCTAACTTGCAGATACAAGTGTTTTAGTTTACACATTACAATAACATTTTATTATCTATATATAAATACAAGAGCCATGTTATAAACAATGCAAAGTAAAAGTGATGGCAAGGAATTACCTAAAAAATATTCCACTCTAAAGAAAAAAACAAGATCTGATCATAGAAGGGAGTTGACATTCATCTAATCTGTAAAACAGTAGTTAACAATTTTAAACAAGACTGATAGTTGTGTTATATTTTAGATAGTTGTGCAGTATATAGGAACATGGGAAGGTGCACAGTCATGCTTTAGTATTTCACATGATTTTTCAAACTTACGATGGGGAGTGGGTTACAATCCTGTTGGCAGCTGTGGTAAATCCATGCCTGCTTTTGAAAACAGTTATTGTATTTGCATTACAGTGATGTCTTTGGAAGTCTGTCAGTCCTTACTTTCTACTTCAGTGTGTTTCAGTTTTTAAAATGTGTAAGACTGCCGATGTGTGAGTTTCAAGCTGCCCTTAAGATACCAGCTACCATGGTGAAATCCATCAGAGCAAAGGAGTGATACACTTAAGGCTGCTGAGAAAAGCGCTGTGTCTGTTTTGCAGTGTCTGTGCACTCTAAGATGGAAGTGGGTCTGAAGTGCTCCAAGTACCAAAAAAACGTGTTTTTTTTTATTTATTTATTATTATTATTATTATTTGTTTTTCTGTGGATGGTAAGAGTGTTAGGCTTAAACAAAATGTATTTTAAAATAGTTGGAAATACTATATTTACATTTCAAATAGAGTTTTCCATGGAAGCAAAGTGAAATAGTTTCTCACTTTTTTTTTCTTGTGTACTGTATAGAGTAGTAACTGTTGGATTGTGGCTTTCACTAGGTTTTGTGACACTTACTTAACTGGTAACATACTAAATAGAAACTATACTTGTTTCAACTGTGGAAAAGCTTTTTTTTTCTGATTTTAGTGAGTCCTGTAAGAAGACCTGGTGCTGATTGCATTTCTGCTGTTCTAAACTGAAACTAATGTCAGGTGTGTAAGCTAGTAAAAATGAAGTTTGGGTTTTGGTGCTAAGTGTTGAGAAGTATACAAATGTTTTTCTGTTTTTGAGAGTATAAAGTTTTTAGATTGTGGCTATACTGGGGACTGAATGTGAACTAATGGTAGATCAATTCTTTTGATTAGTTTCTCTTCAGAGAGTTTCAGGCTTTTTATTGTTTTTGTTTTAAAGAAAAATGTGTATAGAGTGGTACGTAGCTTTTGTGCTACTAATTTGTTAATGTTGGTTGAGATGCTATCTGTGGTGGTTACTTAGAAGAATTAGAAGGTTTAAACTCGTGCATCTTCATAATTACACTTTAACACAAATAGTGTTTCCAGTGGTTACCTGAGCATAAAAAACTTACTTTTGTAAAAATAAGTGAAGGCTTTGTGAGGGCATGTTCTTCACCTTTTGTTCAGTTAGCTTTTGCTCTGCATAAACAAGGTTATAATGACCTCTAGAAATTCATTCTCAGCAATTTCTATCACAAACAAGTTGATGCACTATGTGTAATGCCACTGCTTAGCCCAATGGTTCTATCTACTGTTTGCTCTAATTGACATAAGCTTACATAGTTATTTTTCAAGAAATAACAGTTGTCATAAATTCTTTCTAGGAGACCTAAAACTCAGGTTTCAAGAATGAAACTCTGTCCGCTAAAGGCGATGTGAAAGCAGTCTCTAGCACAAACAAGACTAAAATTTCACTTATAGTATTTCTCCGTGGTAAATGGATTGGAGTGGATGTGACCTGAAATTAGAACTCAAATTATTTGAACAGCTGGAAATGAGTATTTTTGTAGCACCAAGCTAAATGGACTATCTGTCATGAATTAAATGGTTGTTCGCTCTGTTTCTAGAGTTAGTCTGCTTTCTCTTCAAGAGTTGATATTGTTTTCAAGTTTGTTTTCGATTGGTGGAATGTGTATTGTATCTAAATCATCACTAATAGACCCTTCATTTCTCAGCATAAAAGTAGGGATTATTGTATACTGTAAGAACAGTAAATAGAATTTGCCTTGTTACTTAAACATGTTTTGTGATAGTAATTCACACAAGTGAACATGAGATCCTTCCATTTGGGCAACTGGATAAGTAGAGGAGTTCATTAATTATGTAGTTTAATGCTAAAGTAAACAGCACATTCAAAACTTGAGAGGTCTTGAAGAAGCACATGAAATGCCAGACAACTGAGCTGTTTTGGTAAAGGTAGATTTGGGAAGAAGAAAGACAGAATCAAGATGAGGAAGATAAATGGTCTGGTACTTTGTATTCAAGGAAAACTTTCTGGCTCTTCAACCATGTGATCTGCTTTTCATGTGATCTCCTGCTGAGAGCAGGAGAAAATGCTTCTGATTCTTTTGTGATACCACAAGAAAACATTAAAAAGGTATCACCTTTTATTTGATGCTTGCTAGCATCAAACCACTTTCCTGTTCTTTATCAGCCAGTGGGACCAATAGGTTGGCCAGGAGATGGTGCACATGGTGATATATATAGAAGGGCAGGGAGAAAGAAGATTGGTTGTTATTGTCGTCTTTTAAGAATAGAGCTGAAGAGGTGACATCTTGCTAGCACTATTATTGATGAGAAAGTAGGAATACAAAGAAAAGAGAGTTTCAGTGTACTTAGCACTGCCTTATTATGCTTTCCTCATCAGGGTTTGCTGTTTAGTAAGTTTAATCTTTATTGTGAACTACAGTGTCATTTTGGAGAACAAACAAACATCCATGCCTGATTTCTAGCGTGAAGAATTTTCAGTCAGTAAATACAGGCACAAGAGTTACTTTATGCGAACATGAGGCCATAGTGTTTTTTTCGTTGTTTGTTTTTGTTGTTGTTTTTTTCTGTATCAGGGTATCTCTGTCATACTGGAGTCCCACTGAAATATGTGAGCTGATGAGGAAAATAGTTATAATGGTTAGTAATTAAGCTATTACTTTATAAAAGCATTTAACCATTGATACCTTTGAATGTTATAGTTTTCTTAATGTGAATTAATTACCTGTTTTAATGATTTGCTTAACAAGAACAACTTAAATACTGAAAGGAGAAGAAAACATTCTTTAAAATTGCTTGCTCAGTTTTCTGAAGGTTATGCGTTTGACTTCGGTTTTTGTGCACCCAAAATTGTGACAAATACTTGCAGCTTGAACAACATGTAACTATATAAACATGTTGACTTTAAATTAAAGTGAACTCAAATATAAAGGAGGTTACATGAACTACGCAGAGACGCTTACGACACAGGAGTTGTTTATTTTAATTCACTTTGACTCTCCTCGGAGATTTTCAGTTTCTGATGAAGAAGATTGGACAGAATCCAGTACCCATGGATGTGAAGCAGTACAGCACCTCAGCTCAATTTTGTGAGCAGCTAAGGCAGTGTGCATATATGCATTGCAGCCGGTGGGTTAGATGAGTAGTGAAGTATGCCAGAAATGAGAGAGGAAGAGCTGTTACTGTATAGCAGTAGCCTGCTATATGCTACCTGTTGTCAGGTGTATTAGGTGAAATTCAGCAGCTACTAAAAGAAAAGAAGAAATAATTGCCGACTTCTAAGATTTTAAATGAGACGGCTTTTTTTTTTTTTTTTTTTTAAACTGTGATAAGACTTGAAAAGATAAGAATAAGAAAAAGATAAGACTCATACCATATAGTTTGAGACTGAAAAGGTAATAACATTCATAAACTAGTTTCTAAATTCACTTCTTACAATACCTTGCTTCCTTTGCATATTACTGAGTGTACATTTTACCACAATTTCATTTAAAATATCCAGACAAACAGTCAAATTATATCTGCTTACCTATCATACAAGGGAAATATCATCTATCTATAAAACAGTTAATGGTTTTACCTGTGGAACACTTCATGTCAACAGGATTTTTTTTCAGAGTATTGCAGCAACCAAGAAGTGAATGTGCCATTGCTAGAGCCGAGTAAATTATTCAGTCAACAATTTACTTCAATAAATTCATTGTCTTGAACTTTTTTTTTTTTTTTTTTCCTGGAATATCCACAGAATGATTACAATATCTATGAATACATTTGTTGTTCTGACTTTCAGAGTTTCATTGGCAAGCATTTTTATTTTCTGAATGAATCATCAGTGATTTGTTGGAGAAGTATTTGATGTTAGATGAATCCAAACAATATTCTGTCTCCTTTAAAAATATGTTGAGGGCATTTAGTGATTGTTCTTCCATATTCCTCCGTCATGACTTCTTCCTTCAGAGAGAAAGAGAAAATGAGTTTATCTCATCCAATTCTGATTTTGTGGAAGTTATTGTTCTAGACTATGGTATTTTTCTGTTCTTCTCTATGACGAAGGTATTTCTAAAGAGTAAAGGACTTCATTTGTATTAAATGCTGTTTTTAAGGTGGAATGAATCACCGTAAGGATATATTTGTTTCTTATTTTCCAAACAAGAGTTCTTGGCAATAAGTTAAATGTTTAAACTTAGCTGAAAACTCCTGTTTTGAATAGCTGAATATATGTATATGATGTAAGTGAAAGAGTTGAGTTCAAATCTTTGTTCAGCTTCTGTGAATGCTTAAATAACATGAACTTGTTGAGATGTTACATTAGCCTGGGAAAGTCAGGGTTGTCACATTAGCTTGTTTGTGTCAGGATTCTAGTCACCTATATTAGATACATGTTGGTTCATGTCTGCAGTGGACATGTCTGACACCAGTGGCTACAATGTGGGGTAAACAGAGTAATCCAGATGTAGGTTAGAAAAACCCAGGTGGAGGAAATAGTGGGTCACCACATCCTACAGACAGTATGGTAGTATGCATATAAGCTAGTTCATATCACTTGACTCAGAGATAATAACCTTGGCACTCATGACCAAAGACATACTGCCTTGGCACTTTATGCTTTTTGAGGTACATACTGCCTAACTTTACAGGTAATGACCATACACTAGTTGGAGATACTCCTGCCAACAGCAGAGCTTCAGTTGGCGCTGAATCAATAATCATAACTGAGAAAAAGGGATGAACAGGAATTGTAGTCCAGTATTCCTGCTGCTGCTTTAAGGCAAGAAGCATAAGCTTGGTACATCCTGCGTAGAAAATACCACGCAGAAATAATGGTTTTAAGAGTATTAAAAGGAAAAAAAAAAAAAAAAAAAAAAAAAAAGGATGTGTGGAGGTTGGTGGTAATGACAGTAAAATTCAGCAGGAAAGTATTACTTCAAAATAATAATGTTATAGGCACAAATTTTCTTCAATGGCAGATCAGTTAGAGATCAGTTAGGTCTCTTAACTCTCTCTATATATGTAAATGCTAGAACACGTAGTTTTCCGCAGGATTGCAAGTACAATCCAAGTCTTCAGAGTTCTTTTACTGAGCTGGGATATTTGTCACTTCTGCTATTTACTAGTGGCTCTGTCTTACAAATAGTGCTTTTAGAGTTCTTAGTGCAACTAAAAACCTAAATAAAGATCTGTAGTTCATTGTGGTTGCATTTTCTCCTGGGTTTACAGCCTGAAGTAACGGGCAAAACATTGAAGAAATTGTGTGTGGCTGTGCTTTTCCAGAAGTACATGTTTTTCTCAAATCAGAGGTGGATTGTAATGGTGACAACATGAACAGGACTGCAAAGCACAGCTTGAAAGATCCAAGTATCATTTCAGTTGGTCATGTACACGTGCATCATCTCTACAGTTGTCAGACAGAAGATACTACTTGATGGAGCGCAAAATGGTGGGTCAGTGGAATTTCATCTCTCCGGTATGTACTATTGACATTATCTACAATCACAAAGTACTTTGACCTTCAGTGATTTCTGAGCAGCTACTGTAAATGCAGTTCATGTCTGTATTAGCCAAGATACATGACTGAACTTTGAGAGGGGAAAAAAGTCACTAACCCAAGAAGACAGACTGCTGCACACCTAACACTGCAGAAATTAATTTTAAAGCAATGTGTGTATGTATTAACTTCCTAAGTGTTCTGTGCTGAATTTTTATGGACTACAGCACTGGAAGAAAGAAACAAAGTACAGCTGTGTAAGTACGCAAGCTTAACATTCAGCAGACCATTTCCATGATTTCTGTGTGCTTGGAAGCTTATTGAAAATGAATACCAAAATGAAACAAAAATGGGACAAAGCTAATTCCTTTCCAACTTCAGTAATCTTTTTGCTGCTTGCCCATTGTTCACCAAAAATACATATAAAATTGGTAGAAAAATAAAATCAGTCATTCTACCTTCTTATCACTTTAAAGGATGAATTGCAACTAGTCCGTGAGGTCAGAAGGCATCTCAAAAAGAAAAAGTGATGTGCAGAGCAATAAGGAGACTAATTTACTTTCTCTCTGTCTACACTAGTTTTTATTTTAAAACTTGTTAGATGTATGTATGTTCAACAGTGTGAGATGGACAGACCAATCTTTTTTGTTCTGTTTTGGTAGCCCTTAAGAATTGTTCTTCTGTCAAATGAAAGGCAAGCAGAATTCCTCAATTAGAAAAAAAAACGTTACTTAGCTTTCACTGAGCAGAGCAAGCAGGAGGCAGGAGCTCTGGAATGAAAAGTTAGTCATGGAAAAAAATGATGGAAGTATAATAATCCATACTGTCTTATAAAGAAGTCCTTTTCGTAGTGAAAAGCCAGCAACAAACATTAAAAGAGCTGACATTCTTCCCCTGAGTCATTTCTTGTGAAAAAGTGTTGTCTTTTGGGAGGCAAAGAAAATTGGCCTGGAGATTAGTATTCTTGTCATTTCTGAAGATTTTCAACACAGTCTAGTGCCTCTAGATTTATGAGTACTTTGAAATAGTTCTTTAACTTTTGAAGTTGATAATCGTGATACAAAAAAGTTTAGAAAAAATACGAAAAACATATGGCAGTCTATCTGTGAACCTCAATCTGTCTTTAGACTCAAGATATTATTCAAGACTCTGATTAGATATTATTAGACTCAAGATATTATTCAAGCTTCTAAAAATACACAAGAAAACTCTAAAATCAGGGAGAAAAGAATAAAGACTTTTTTTTTTTGGAATGAAAGTAGAGGTTAACAATTATGAATCATACTTCAGCTTCCTTTTTTATTTGTTTGAGATACAGAAGAATTACACAGAACGTATTTCACTGTTAAATTTTTACTAGCTCCATTGAAGCATTCAAGAGGTGATGGAGACTAAAGACTCTCAGTTATGAAATCATACATGACTTCTGTCATCAACTGTAATCTCTACATGAAAAGGCAGAGACTATAGAACTGACATTTCATGAATCCTTGAAGGAGATACAATTAGAGAATATAGCTTTGTTTTTTATTGGTTTGACAGAAGAAAAAGGCCCTTCACTGAAGTACTGAGATGATGGACAGACACTCATTTACAACCAAAAGCATATTAGTGAAAAAGTGGTTATACTTTTCTTCTACAGTCTAGAGAGTTCAAGTGGTTCATTTTCAGTTACATTTTCTTGGTTTTCAGAGTCCTTAAATCTGTGCAATGCACAAAAAAATTGATTTAGGCCATTCTAGAAATTCACTTGAAAACAAAGAATGAAGTAATGAATACTTCAATACTTCCTTTTTTTTTTTTTTTTTTTCCTCCAGGCATCTTACTTCATTATTATCTAGGAAAAATTGTTTCTTTGTCCACATTACCCAAAATCCCGATGTTTTGAAGACAGCTCAGCAGGCCTGTTGACCAAAATACTGTAGTGCTTCAGAAACTTTGTTTGGTATATTGTTCAGCTTATTTTCAAATTATTATTTCATAATACTGATTACAACAAAAATGCATTCTTGTCTAGTAGAATTTTCCTTTCCTGTTGGTAAGAACAAATTGTGTCTGATGAAGGAAATGTATTACTCCTTGATCTTCTCTTTCAAGTTTTCATCAAGTTTTTTTAGATGTTCTAACCAGGCTGTGCTCTGCACTAGATAATTTTGTGCTGGATACAGTGAATTTACAGCAGTACAGTTTGAAGATTCTCCAGTGGTGTGTAATTTATTTTATAACTTGATATACTCATTAAAATAAGTATTAAAGTTTGTTTCACTTGTGCTACTCCTAAGGGCAGATAATTCCATAATAATACTCCTGTGATGGTTAGAAACATTCTTTTATTTTCTAATGTGAGTGGTTTTATATCCTGTTGTGTTATAGTACATTAATAATTAAATATATTTAATTATATATGCTTTTTAATAGTTTTCTTCCTAGTGTTTAGTTTCCTGATGCATTAATACAGAGCAAGTATGTGGTTTTTGCTGTTCTTTTTTTGTTTGTTTGTTTTCTTTGTGTGTGTGTTTTTTTTCCTCTCAGCTTTCAGTTCTGTCAACTAAAACAACTCTTAATTAGCAAGCCAGATATTTGGGTCCCTGTTCATCTCATAGCTCTTCTGTGTGTATATGTTCTAGTTCAAACTAATTGCTCCTGAATGTGGGTGAACAGAACTGTACATTGTATGCCAGCTGAAATCTCAATGCTTTGCACAAAGACACTAATATTTCCCTGTCTCTTCTGGAAATGACTTTCTCCCACTTGTATCAAACTGTTTGCTGGTCATCATTTTACTAATACATGCTGATTTATTTACTTTCCTTTTTGTGTTGTTTTTACACAACTTAAAGGCTTTCATTTTATTGCAGATTTTCTTATTGGTCCCAAAGTGCTTGACCATGCTTTCGAACTGGAAAGTTTAATTTAATTTCTGTCAACCAAGTGCTCAGCATTTTTCATTTCTCATATGTAACAAATAATTTCTCATTATCTGGCTTGATACATTTTGATCAACCCAATTTCTTTTCTTACAGATACAGGTTTTTTCTATCTTCAAATGTTTTCATTATGAAATGTGATCTGAAACTGTGCACGCCATGCTGTACTTCAAACTGAAAGAACTGTAGTTGCTTTAAATGGTTTTTCATTCTTGATAAGTACAATATATTTGATTCTAGACTTCCATAATGGCATCTGCAGTTTACTACAAAATCTGCTATTTCTTAAGAAAGTGCTTCTGTGTTTTGGGATTTAGCTTATTTCCACTGCCACCACCCCCATATAGGTGCAATAAGTTTCTTTGTTTTGCATCTATCTTATTTTGATTATTTCTGTACCCTCATTTGCATGACTTATTATTCTTCCATTATATTAAAAAAATATTAATTATGCATTTAGATTGTGTTTCTATACCTAGATTTATCTTTGTCTTTCTTTGTCTTCCCACCACACAGCAGTTGCTTTCCTTTCTCCAACTGCTTTCACTTGCGAGGCTGGAAAATCTGATGCTTTTTGATGTTTCTGCAGTTTAAACTACATACTGTTTCCTTTATGTAATCCAGTTTCCCCCACTCTAATCAAGATCCTACTTAAAATTTGCAATTGTAATACAGTGATGTAAGAAAGCCGTAGTAGTAGATACTGCAGTGTATTATGCTGCGGTATTATGGCTGTCCCTGTAGGCGTAGTGAGGTGAAGTTAGCTCTTGCTGGAGCAGACAGGAGATTTTCCCTGTGACCAACACTTCAAAGAACAACACATTGATTTAGGTGTCATCATAGAAATTAGTTTGCATGACATTTATCTGAGTTTTTGATGAAATGAAATTTAAATACTCTTCTTTGACTTTATGAATGTGTTGAATGATGGGGAGGAATTTAGATTCCACTGAAACTGAATTTACTTCAGTAAAACATCTCAGAGAAATCCTTTCAGCAAGAATTTTAACAGTGATTAAATGCTCTTGAAACTTTAATACTAATATACCTTTGTAGGACAAGCCTCCTTGAACAATTAATTCTTTAAATCACATGAATATGATGATGACATAAAGTCTTTGTCTTCCATGTGCATATACTGTCTTCTCATATATGGATTCTTGGTACAAATTATTATAAGTAGGCTTTTGAGGAATACATTCTTAGAATGTTTTACGATTCTTTTAATAAGACTATACGTATTAAAGATACTTTAAGTAGCTCAATTAAGTTAGGGAAACTCGGAAGCTTGTAAAACTGCATCTAAGGAACATTACAGTAATTTTACCAACAAAGAATAAAAATATCAATATATTACAAAATTTAGACCTTCAATCTACTTGAATTTTTATTTACTCTCAGTATCTACCTGGTATAAATACAGTTACATATTCTAAAATACTTAATCTTGAGTTAATTTAAAAGGCTGAAAAACAGTTTTGACCTTTTTTTATTTTTTTATTTTTATTTTTTTTTTGGGGGGGGTGAATCGATTTCCTCTTTAAATCGGCAAGATTCATTTGTCCTTCAGTATGGAAGGTCAACAAGATATTTACACAGACCATATTTGAGAATTAAAGTTCTGCTCCTGCAGTACAAGATCATCACCTAGCAGAGTGTTGGTAGTCTGAGAAGCTATTTCTGTGAATGACATACTAATTACAACACACCGTTTTAAGAATAGTAGGTCTTTGAATGACAAAATTGAAAAGTTATCTGATGACCCACAAAACACACAATTTGAAAAAGTTTTCCATAATTTAATTTCCTAATGAGTTTCTTAATGGAGGAAGTATTTTATCTATTTTACATGTAAATGGGATGTGTACTTCATAATAGTAATTTTCATAGTCATGATATGCAGCGGTGACATGATAAAAAAAAAGTGTAACTTCTTAGGTGTTTTGTATTTTCATAGAAATGGTAAATAATGCAAAAAGTATTCATTGTGAATATTAGGGTCGTGTGCTTACACATTGGTAATGATTGTAATAAAATTACTAGTAGCTTTTAACATTTCATATATGCACTGGAGAGTCATGTAGCAATAGCAACGAAGCACATTAATTAAGAACAGTGCATATTATTTCAATATTCTTGTAGTCAAATAATAAAGTCATCTACATTGGATGCATTGTTTGGATAGCATGGTAAAAAAAGTGTGGGGGTGGGGGAGTTTGCATGCCTTTGTTTTTTAATGGCATACTGCTCTTCCATTTTTTTGGTGCCAGAAAAAAAAGTCTATAAGAAAAATACAAAAGCCCGACTTGCACATAAAGCACCCTGCATTCACAAGAATTCCGTTTCCACGTTACTGATGATGGTGTGCTTTTCCAAGTGCAGTTTAAAGAGATGAAGATCAATTGTATACGAATAAAATATAACATGGGCCAAATTTAAATAAGCATGCATTACTGATACTATTTGAAAATGTTTTTGAATCAGGATATGTGCATAGGGTAAGCATGCATACTTTTTTTTGAATCAAGCAGATAACATTGACCTTTTGAATACATGCATATGTATGCACAAAATGCTAGACGAAGGTCTTGAATGCTGCCTTTTTCTACTTCCTTTAATTCTGCCTTTTCATATAAAATACAGCTTCTGGGGAGGAAAAAATGGTGAAGGAAATAATGTGCTGAAAACAAAGTCTTGCTAGTATGTATTTTGTGTAGCAATTGGACCAAAAACCTTAGACATCAAGTATTCCTTGGGTTGTATGTCATTGCTCTTTTTTTTTTTTTTTCTTTTTTTTTTTATAAGTCAAGACAAGTTCAAGGACTAGGTAGGGATTAAGACTGTCAGCTGTGTGAACTCCACTGTAATGTGTTTTTTTTTTTTCAGTGTCCATGGCTGCAGAAGACTGCAGTCATGGCAAATCCTGAGTTTTATTTTTCATTACCGATTTTTATTTCTGTGGTTCCTGGATCAGGTATTTTTTCCTATGGCAAGGAACCTGTGAGCCATCTAGTGGGAGGTTTCTTCTTAGCACTTGACCATTTGAGAAAGCTGTTCCTTATGCCTTTTTGTATTCAGACGTCTAGAACCAGCCCCTCGGTCTGTAATGCAACTCCCCTCATCCTTTCCACCTACCTGTTGCAATTAGATCTCAGCCAAGTGACAGTGGGAAATAGGGTGCTGCATTTTATTGAGGCTGAATGATGAAAGCTGAACAGACTTTGCTAGACATCTATAACATACATATATACACCTGTGAAAGGTGATTTTAATAAACCAGGAGGCGATGTAGTTAAGGAAGCAAAGGCACTTAAGTCAATTTTAGAAGCTGTTCATGATAGTAGCCTAACTTAAATGAAGTATATCTGTTTATTTAGTATCTGAATGTTATTACAATAAGAAAACAATGTTTTAAATATCACCATAACCTTCTCTCTTCTACAACACGGGATTCTGATGCCTTGTAATGAAAGTTGTGGTGACAGGTACTTGGAAGCATTTTGTCTGCTTTGGTTTGAACTGAACCCTTTAAGACAGTTCTGAATTAGTCTAGCTTTAAGTTTTTCCCTTTATAGAGCAACTTATGAACATTAAAAATCATTGTAATCATTTTTATATCACTGTTGGAAGCTAGAAGTCCCTTGCTTAGTTTGTAGTTGTAAATCCCGTGTAGGAAGTTCGATGTGTGTTGCCAAATGAATGTTGACCTGTGATTGGAAAGGGATGGAGTATCTGCATTCAATTAGAGGGTAGGTGTGGGGAGTGAAAACTCGGGGAAGGTTGGGCTCCTTCATAAGAGGTTATGGACTTCTCATTCCAAGCCCGAGTGTGTTAAGGAAGGAGAAGATTGAGTACCATGCAGAGGTAAACAGTTGTAGCTTTGCTTTCAGTGAAGTGAATACAGGAAACAGATGATAGAGAGTCACTAACTTTGCTATACATGCATTTAGGGCTTACACTTTTTTTATAAATTCTGGCAATGTTGATGGAGTTGCCTAAATATTAAATAGCATAACTGATGTGGATCTTCAGATGGAATTCTCAGGTATAGAATGCTACTTAACTGTCTGAGAGGCGCTATCCATCTATCCAGCTATGTATCAGGTAAGTCAGATAAGGGAGGGAAAAGTGTAATATTAGATTTTTACTGCTCACTTACAGTACATAGTGATACAGTTTACATTGTGAACTGGCTTGTCAAAGTAGGTATGTTTTGTTGTTTTGTTTGTTTTAGGGATTTCCTAATTTTTTCAATTGTAAATTTTAGTACTGTCTTGGATGGAATATGAACAATGCATACACAATATGGCAGATGTTCTAAGAATCCAAGAAATCCACTGTGCCTTCAGCACAGAGTTATGTTTCTCAGTTGTTCTGGTCATGCTGAGTATATCCAACCCTTTTGATATTAATGGGTATACTGAGTATGTGTAGAGCAACAGATCTGATCAACAGATCAAGAGAAATTTCAGCCATGCTGATAGACATGTAGATTCTGGTTGGTAATAGTAGGAATATTTTGATGTTATAAAACCTTCAGTGGCTCATAGCACTACCAGAACTTTAAATAATAACAGATGTATGGAGACGAGGGAAAAATCTGAGCCTCAACATCTTCCTAGGCAAAATTTCTGGACAGAAAAGTAAGGGTAAGTCTGGGAAAATGATACTTCTTGTTCTTCACAAGAACAGTGAAGCCTTGGGAGATGGTAAAGGCATTTCTGATGCTTTTATACTTGTTTCATTTTTTTTTTTTTTTTTAATGATGTGATTAAAGATAGATTCATAGTAGAATTGCTGTTCTGAAGTGTACATCATATCTTTGTTGGAGAATTGCTTCTCATACATTTTATTATAGTAGAAATTTGGTGTATTTACAC